>NC_081575.1:80698271-80766141 GCF_022355385.1 Mustela nigripes | reverse complement strand
TATTCAGGCAAGAATTACCAGATAACATATGAACAAATGCTTGCTACCTTGCAAGAAAGTGTGTAAAAAGTGCAAAAAATACCAGAAAATTGCTTTGTTATGGTTTGGGATGTAATAGTAAATGGCAGTGAATCTCTTATCACACACACCCCCATCCCAGAAATAAAGGCCACAATAGTGTATTTCTTTTCAGATTTTTCATCAATCACCTGTATAGTGTGATCATAATTTCGTAGCTAGTCAGACCCAACTGATAAAAACATGAACTATCTTTCTTCAACTATAGGTGAGGCAAGGTAAACAAATACAGTATACTTCATGTAAGCCCCACACCCCCCAAGCAAGTCATAGCATAGTTAAAGAACCAATTCACACATCCTCACTTACACTTGCTGCGACCAGGTGGGAGACTATGGCTCATTTCCTGGAAATCAAAACATTTTAGAAAGGAAGGGAATAGACAGGTTTGGTTATCCTGGTATCTATTTGGAAAGACAATACGAGCCCCCTTTTCTCAGTCTCCATCTTCATGACTGGCATCGATTTGCAACCAACAGTTTCTGAAACCTGAATAGAGCGCAGACTACATATTGGAAGATGTTGAGTTTTTTTTTTTTTAATCACAATACCAATCAGCAAAAATTATCTGGGAGAAACCTGCAGTCACATTCAAACACTTCGTTTTATTCATTTTATCCTTTGATGAAATGAGTAGTTTCAGTCTAGTTTCATGCTACTGGAACTGACTGTGCCTTGCCATGTAGGATTTCATTGTATGATGAAAGCTGTATTTTGTTACAATCCCTGAGACTGTGAGTGTGTGTGTGTGTGTGTGTGTGTGTGTGTGTGTGTGTGTTTCCCCAGGCTTGCCTCAAGGAGGCAGTGTCTGAGAACAAGGCTTTTCCTGCTAAGATGGCAACCTATTTGCCTTGAATGTTAAGATGCAAGTCAGCTGGCTGTGCGTGCTGCTTGCCTGAGGGGGATGCGGCAGAGAACGGTCCTATCACTGAAGATCAGATGTTCCCATGGGCACCACAGAGCAACTGCATAGCAACACCTAGGGTGTTGAAGACAGGTTTGGCACCTAGCAATCTGAGCATTTACCCAGATCCTTTGCATCCTTTGAAATCATCTAGAGCCACTGATGGGTTCATTTTCTTGGCCCTTTTAGTGGATGGTCAGTGTTCTTAACTCCATTTTAGAAGACAAATGGCTGAACAAATGACTAACTCTACCAAGGGCAAAGTCAAACCTTGGGGGGTCCTGGTCCCCTGCCAAGGCTGACAAATGCCCAGCTGGTCAGCCTGTCTGAGAGGGCACTCTGTAGAGGAAACTAACCTGATTCCCCTTACTTTGATCTTCCTTAGCTGTCTGACAACAGGCATTTTCCTGTCAAGCTTGTGGGACATGCTTTCCCACTGTCACAGGGTTCATCCCTGGAGTTCCTGGCCTCTAGTCAGTCTTCCAGGGGTCAAAGAGTCCATATATTTGCCGGATATCCTAGTAATTAGATCCTCAGGTGTCAGTTTCTGAGCCATGTTCCCAAAATCTCACTTAAGAAGGCCATAGCTCAGGTAGTCCCTGCTGGTCTCCCTCCCACCTGCTTCTTTGCAAACTCTTCCAAAAAGACCAGAGCACATCCCAGCTTAGGGTGATCTCCAGTGTCTAGCTGCAGGGTCCTTTCCTTTCCTGAGATCATTGCAGGGAAAGGCTGCTGCAGGAAGGGGGAGATCCAACCCCTGGTGAGAACTCAGTTGTTGGATTGAAAACAGCCACCACAACCTGTCTTCGTCTCCTACGGTCCTATTTTATTTATTTTTTAAACCTCTACACTATTTTCCCCTGTGAAACTTTTCGCTTTAGGCTTCCTTTTGTTCAGTCATTTATCATTGCAGTTATTTTGCAAATTCAAGCCTCCCTACTCATATCTCAGGAAGCAACCAGCGCTTCCATTTCCATTTCGCGATGCCAAGTTCTCTCCCCTTCCCCTACATTCTACAGGTGTGCAGTACGCAGCAGAAGGATTCCAGAGCCCTGTCCCTTGTCCCGCTAGGCAGCAGGATGGACAGGTATTGGTGTGGTGTGCTGTTTGTTTGTTTCTGTGTTTTGTTTCGTTGTTTTTTTTTTTTTTTTTTCCCTGCGGGGGAAGCTAAATCAAGGTGTATCTATGCATTATCACTGTATTCACAGTCACATGGAACGAAGTTTATAGGGGAAAGGAAGAGTAGGGGGAGTACAGAGAAAGCAAGAAGGGCAAACAGACTCCTGCTGAAGAGCCAACGGGGTTTCAGGGGGTCCAAGGCAAATACAGAAAACTTCCTTCCTCTTTCCTCCCACCCCCCCCCCGCCCCCGGGCGGGTGCTCGAGGATCCTCCACTTGTCTTCTCCAGGCAAACCGCAACGTTTAGGAAGGCACCTCTGAAGACTGGAAGAGATGAGGATTTCCATTCTCACGCTCTCAAATACCAACTCCTATTTTGGTGTCTCTAAACCTGGACCCCTGTACCATTCCGACTGGTCCCGGTGCGGGATGCCAGTCTCCCGCTCTTAACGCGGTCCATCATCATATCACAGTGTTTGCACCTACCTGCCGGGAAATCCTGCAGACAGATGGAATGGTGGCTTCGACACACGCATGCTCTCCCCCTCCTCCCCCAACGAACCCTGCCCTTCCCCTGCAGTGCGCGTGGGCGCCGCCCATCCCCTCATCCCCACCCGGAGTACCCGCTCCCAGCAGCAGATCAGCAGACAGAGGCGCCAGGAACCTCCTCGGAGCGCCGCCAGTTGCGTCCCCGCTAGTGACCCCCTCCCCAGTGTCAGGGAGGGGGCTAAGCTGACCGCTGCGGCTCCGCAGCTTGGGCCTCTGCGGCAGAGACCGTGGCTAAGAGGTGTGTCCCACGCCCCCAACCCCACCACTAAGTACCATCCCCGTGTACCCAGGGCCAGCCCCAAATACTTCTCTAGGTCTCCTGCGCTCCCCAGGGACGTCTTCCTCCTCTTTTTCAAGACATAGGCGCTCACTGCACTGCCACTTCTCTCCATGGGGGAAACTGCTCCGACTCCCATCGCGTGCAGTCACCCTGTTTCTAGCCCCAACAGCCCACTCGCGCTTCCACATGTTGCTTCCCGCCTCCCAACCATTTCCCACTCCCCCGGGCTTCTCCATCCCTGCATCTCTCCGCGCATCTTTGCTAGTCAGTGGCAGCCAAATGGGATGCTCTGGGTACCCAGAGTCCCAGGAGCTCAATAGCCATCCGTCCTCGTTTTGCTTCTTTCATCCCGCACGCCCCAGGGGGTCTTTTTCCTACCTTTATACTGGAGAACAGCACTGGTGTTCGGGGCGATGATGAGGTCTTTAGACCCCTCTCTGGAGCGACCACCGGACACTGCAATAGACGTGGTGCTGGGCTCGGCTCCGTACGGGACTTTGGAGCCCGCTCAGGGCAGGACTCTATGGCTGGTTCTGGGGCTGGTTCTAGGACCGGCTTGGGGGCCGGTTCTGCGGCTGGCACTGGGGTCGGCTCAGAGGCCGGTTCTGTGGCTGGTTCTGTGGCTGGTTCCGAAGCCGGTTCGGGGGCAGGCTCCCTGGCTGGTTCTGAGGTCGGTTCTTTGTCGAGTTCTGTGGCTGGTTCTGGAGCCAGCCCTGGGGCCGGTTCTGTATTGGGTTCTGAGACCGTTTCTGTGTCGAATTCTGTGGCTGGTTCTCGGGTCGCCTTCGGACAGGGTTCTGGAGCAGGCTCTGGACCGAGCTGTGGTGCCGGTTCTGGCGAAGGCGCATGGAGCAGCGCAGGAGCCCGCGGCGGTGACGGCGGCGGCCGCGGTGGCGGCCACGGCGGCGGTGGCTCTGGAGACTCCGCGGGCTGCTCTCCATCCTGAGGCGGGGCAGTGCCCTGGGCCGCGGCAGCTCCGCGGTCCATGGCCGCACACCGCCTCAGGTCTGGGCAGCTTGCGCCCCTGAGCTTGGAGGGCTAAAGTACCCTCGGGCGCCCCGCCCACTCCTGTTCGACTCCCCCTTGCAGGGTGCCAAACTTTCCCCCGCCCCGCTCCATGGCTGGCTCCGCTCTGAGGTCTAACCCAGGGGCGCTCGGCGTCTCCCAGTGCTGGAACACGCCCCTCGGTGAGCGCACACCTCTTCGTAAGCAGCCACGGGCTCGATGGGC
Organism: Mustela nigripes; assembly: GCF_022355385.1. Taxonomy (NCBI): domain Eukaryota; kingdom Metazoa; phylum Chordata; class Mammalia; order Carnivora; family Mustelidae; genus Mustela; species Mustela nigripes. The sequence continues at coordinate 80,761,981 of NC_081575.1, read as the reverse complement.
GGGAAGCAGAGGGGCTTGCGAACGCGGACTGGACAGAGGGCTTGATGACCTCCTAGCGACGTGCGGGAGGAAGGGGGGGGAGACAAAAGAGGGGGGGGGGGGGGGGGCGGGGGGGGGGGGGATGCCTGTTGGAGCCCAGCCGTTTAACCCTTTGGTGACGTGAATGCAAAAAATTAAAAAAAAAAAAAAAAAAAACCACACACAAAAAAACCAGAGGAGCACTTGAGGGTCTTTGCAACCCCCCAACCACTCAGCTGTGAGCCGCGGCTCCTAACAGCTTGCATCCAGTGTCTGCTCTCTCACCTCAGCAGCAGGTGAGCCTAGCCTCGGACGAACCTCCTGCCCCCATCTCCAAGCCTCTGTGGGCAAGTAATCCTCTTTTCTAACCCGGGGAAAGAAATTAAGCCGTACGGGGTTGGAGTATATGCGGTTCGCGCGCGCCCGCGCCCGCGCCCGCGCGCGCGTGTGTTGAGTCCTTAAGATTGAAGTACAATTTGCCCCCAGCCTCAGTTTTTGCATTTTTGAGCTTCGCCAGATCTGAGGGGTTTGCCGTTGGATACAGGGCTTGGGATGCTTCGGGAAAGGTGTGTAATGAGAAAGGGCTGGAGCCCTGGCTTTCCGCAGCCTGCAGATGTAGCCCCTAGAACAAGGCAAGAGTTCTCCGGGAAGCCGCGGCTAGGCTGCGCGCTCCGGAGAGACCGCTGCCCTGGTCTCCGTGAGGATTCGGGAGTCTGCCTCGCTCGCTCTGGCCATGGGAGACTGCCTACTGCTTTTAGCTGGACTTCCCAGGCATCAGCAGGACTTTTTACAGAACTTGTTAATGTGTGTGTGTGTGTGTGTGTGTGTGTGTGTGTGTATGTACCTTGTGTTGGGGAAAATTCACTGCACCACCCACACCTTTTTCACCTCCTGATAGCTCAATAGCACTCTGACGTTAGGGATGGAAGATTCTCTTGAGAGGAGTACAGCCGGTCCCTGCCGCAGCACCCTTCCCACCTCATTGAGAGACTTTAAATCTCTCGACTGTTAGTCACCTACACATACATACAGACCATCATCTCAGTCAGACCTAGACTTCAGACACCCATATACTGCAAAATTGCAATTAAAAATTGAGAAGACCACCCGTTAAGCCACTGCTGTGTGGGGGATGGGGGTAGTACCTATAAACCTAATTTGAAATATGACAAGTGAATTTATCTCTGATACACATAATACTGCAGTTGTGGATGGCAGCCCTCCTTCTGCAGCCCCTCCTCTCCCCCTCTCCTCCACTAGTGCCTCTTCTTTTGACAAATGACACTGACCTACCCAGAATTTTCTAAAACCTGCCGCATTTTTGTGTTCCCTACACCATGTCCCAGCAGTAAATAATACAGCAGAAGACAGTCTCACCTAGCCCCCCACCTCCAAAGACCAGAATCTTTGATGAGATCTGCATTTCCCAGATCCTCATTGCTGCATCACAGCCTAAGCCCACCCTTCTGGAGAAGGGCTACACTCTTTGGCAGTTACTAAGCTAGCGTCAGGACCATTTTTAATGTCCGGGGCTAGGAAAACCCAGGGGAGGTGAGCCCTGTCTATCAAGTCTCTCATTGATGGCAGGCTGCTTTCCAGTAAATCCACACAAAGAGTTCATCTTTTTTACCCTCCTTGGTCTTTTTCTCCTCTTTTACATCCCACATGTAAGCAGCCAAGCTGCTTTTTACCCTTTGTTCAGGACTGAAACATGCAGATGTCAGATCTGACTAGCCAGTATGCTTATACTTGGAGCTCACTTCTCAGGCTTTCAGACTTTGGTGAAATCTCTGTCCTTAGCAGGGGCTTACATTTAAATCTTATTTTCACCAAACCCTGGCATATAATTAGAAGGGTTCAAGGTGGAGGAGTTACTGCTCAGGACGGCCTCTTGGGTTAGAGAGCAATAGGGTGGGGTTTGGCATAGATCGGGTGTCATCAAGCAGGACACCACCAGGGGACAAGTTGGAGCTATTGCATCATGTATGTTCATTGATACTCTTGTCTATAATACTATACTTAATCACAAGGAGTCCAAAATTAATGATGTAAACTCTTGCTGCAAGGTCAGTTTGAGGGTGAATGCTAAAATAGTTGTTTGCGCATGATTTTTGCTCCATTAGGGTGGGTTATATACTGCCTGGATTTAATTATGATTAATTTAATTTTTAAGGCATTTCTCAGTACATCACAAGCTGCCTTATTGCTTTATGTTATAGTAAGGTTTAGCTTTGCCTTTTAGTCTCTCTTCAGCCTGACATTGAATACAATTCTTTACATGGGACCACCGTGGGTGTGTGTGGGGGGGTGAGGTTAGAATTCATTGGTGCCTATCGTAGGGAGACACCATTGCTATATCTTATCTATACCTTCCTGTCCCCATAGTCTACTAGTCTCTTAACAGAGAAAGCTTTACTGGGATGCTTGTGTGTTTTCCTCAAAACATAATCTGGGCTGGAATTATAGTAGGGATTCAGAAGATGTCTGTTAAGTGGATGATTCATTGCAGGTTACCAGTTAGGGTGTCCTTTTTTCCCCTGCATTGCTTTTTAGCAGTATTTGATATTTCGAATGATTGATGATCTCTTAAGAGGCTCTTTTCTAATTGAACAATACTGATATAAAGGCCAAGAGCTGCATAAGAATAAGAACGATGACCATTTCCACAGAGGTTTGAATGGAGTTGGTTCTGGATGTCCCAGGGCAGACATGGTCCCTAACGTGGGACTTTAAGGCATATTATATAAGTTACCTAATTGGGCTAGAGGAAGGATAGACCAGAAGAATGGGTTCAAATTTTTGAACACATAATGTGCTACTTCATTCCATGCCTCACATTTATCCTGATACCCCCCCAAAATAAAGCTCTTCCAAGCCTGCACATAGGTCCTTTGATTTCAGGCATGCTAGGAATTCTGGAGAGGTAAAGGAGAGAAAACTTGAGAAATGTGGCAAAATTAAAGCTTTTATTTCTCCTTTTTTTTTCATTTTTCTTTTCATTATTGAACAAGAGAGTGACCCTGTAGAGCTAGAGTGCAAGCTCTTTTTTCCTTGACCAACAGCTTCAATTTCCCTCCCCTTCCCCCTTTAGAGCAATTTGGGAAAGAAATAGGTACCTTTCTTGAGGCTCAGCAGCTGCCAACCTCCCCCATTCCTGCCACCTCGGCAATATGCGAAGCCAAAATAGCAACCTTTATAATATTCTACCAAATAAAATAGAGACGGGATGAAGAACAGCATTTACAGAGAAGGCAGAGGATTCTGACAATTAATTTAGATGGGATTAGCATGCAAACCTGTTATCCTTTGCTTGCTCTAGTCTCCTATGATTTAATTGATACAGGAATGGGAGTTAAAAAGTTAATACCTTGCATTCATATAATGCCTTTTGAATTTTAAAGCTCTTTCACATATATTATCTCACTTCAGCCTCACAAAAAACGTGTGAGGCAAAGCAAGTCTGAACTTCCATCCCACACTCCCACCCGCTAACCTTTTACAGACGAGAAAACACAAGTCCAGTGAGATTAAGTGATATGTCTTAGGTCACTAAGATAATTAATGTTGGAACGGACATTTAGAATTTGTGTCACTCAACTTCCAGCTGAGAGAGACCAGAGCTAGTGCTGAGTTGGGGGTTGCGAAACAGGGGCTGTGTAAATCCTCTCTATTGCAAAGTGGGAAGTCTGCCTTAACGCCCTTCTATTTCTCAAGCCTGTAAGAGGAGCAGTGATTTCTTACATTTTTACTTCGAGGTTTCTCAGCTTTCATTCTCCCTCTCTCTCTGGATGGTAGTTAATGATCTGTAACCAAGTTCACTATAGGAGGTCCCTGTTTAAAGGAACTTTTTGAATATGTATGTGATATGATAGTCCACCCTGGGTGTACTCATTTTGTTAGTTTTGTTTTTTATATTTTCTTGAAGGGAAGCACTCCACAGTGAAGATGAATTTCCTGCCCCTCTGAGGTATATATAGCCTTTTTAGGTGCCATGGGGAAGGAGAAGAGGGGGCAGAAATATTCCCTCAAGAATTACTAGAACTTGGTGGTTGAGATAAACCAAATAGAGGTGAAAAACAATCCAAACACAGATGTTAGTTTATGATGATGACACCACATTGAACTTGTGTGTGGGGGATGGGATTATGGGGACAAAGTGTAACAGTGTAGAAAGGAAATTGCAAAGAGGGTCAGGAAATCTGGTTTGAGATTAAGTTGCTACCACTAAACTCAAAGACCTTATACAAATCACTTAATATTTTTGGGCCTTAAGTTTTCTCATCTGAAAAATGTGGGGGGGGGTGGGTAAAGTTGAACTTGATCAGTGAGTTTTAAAGTCTGTTTTAGCACAAAATATCAGTGACGCAGTGAGAGAATCAGGGAAAGTTTCTTAGAAGGGGGTATATCTTGAAGTGGGTCTTAAAGAATGCAGTTAATGTGGATCTGCAAAGAGGAAGTGAAAGACGTTACAGGCAAGGAAAGGAGCAAGAATTGCAAACAGTAGTGAGAATATGCCAGGTTGAGGTAAACAGATCTGTTTGAGGTAAACAGATCATACCAAGGATTGATGAGAAGTAAGGTAAGAGCAGAGTAAGTGGTAAGAAGAAGGGGAAATGTAAAAGGCTTTGAATGCCAGACTGAAGGATTTGAAGATTTGATTTTAATGGTAATTGGGAACCAATGAAGATTGAGTATGGGGATAACATAGTAGATCCAACCAGTGAGAAAATTATCCTTAATGGTAAATGGTATACTTGGTTCTAGAATCATCTACAAATCTACATTGTCTCCCTTGAGCTAGTATCTAGCTAATCCAGGGTCATTTGTGAAATCATGATTCTTTCTTGATTTTTTGATGCAAACTTTAGTTTTGAATTTGCATTGCCAAGACTGCTGGCCCAACCTGCTTAACCACCTGCCTATACATTTGGATTCAGTCCATAATGGGTCATTTGGCTTCCATGGACTCAACATGTTAATGGAATTCCTAATTTGAAATTCTAACTGATGTTGAATGAACAGTGGAATGGAGGAGATGAGAGAAAGTTCAGGTTGTAGACCTGAAAGCAGATTAAGAGATCGAGGACAATTTAGTCAGGGGGATAAGAAAATGGATCTTTGCAGAATCTTTGATTTACTATGGCTTAGATATGTGGGAAAGTTTTTGAGAAGCAGCCATCCAGTTCTGAACTGAACTCAGATTAATAAGAGAAAACAGTTTGCTATAAGGCCACAGAGAAAGAAGTGATAGAATATGGTATGACAGGACACAGGTGTGTGGGAGAGGGTAGGGTGCGGTAGGGGAGCATATAGAGCTGATAGGATTTCTGAGGTGATGGTGTTTAGAAAGACTGAAAAAACTTCTGTCTTAGCACCCTCATGGTGTGATGTCAATAATGGAAGCAAGGAGACAACTGTAATACTCATTCTCAATATTTAAATGTGTGTGTGTGTGTGTGTGTATGTGTCCTTTTTCAGAAGCACAAAATGATTATTTTAGTAAGAATTGTCCCCGCACAAAATTACTTTACCACTTCTCCAGTCTCCACAAACACTTCTTTCTGGCACTAACCCCAGGTAGGGTAGGGAGCAGGGAAATGATGCATGAGGGAGAAACAGGTAGGGAAAGGAAATTTAAAAAAAAAAAAAAAAAAAAGGTTGACAGGGAGAACCGCTATGATGAAAAGAGTTGAGGTGGAAGGTAACTTTCCTTTCCCCCAAAGAAGCACATACTGTGTTCTCAGATATGCCCTTTTTCTTCCCCTGTTTCTCCTTTACTGAGATTTAGCTCTAAATCTACAATTCATTGGCTCTGTGATAAGAGGGAATTTAAAGGAAGAGTCTTTACACAATTCAAGTGACTTGCAAGGACAGGTGTCATATAGGTCACTTGTATGGAGACTAAAGCATTTCCAGGACCTCCTTGTTATCATTTACCTTTTAGTTTTAAGTCCCTATCCTCTAGCTGTAATCTTTGGGGTCACGGCAATTTCTGATAGGTCTTATTGCCTTTAACCACGCTTCATATGCCAGAATGAGGCTGACTTCCCTATCCTTTTTCTTTCTCAGCTTCACAGGTCTCTGCAATAAAAAATAAAAGCCCTTTCCCAACAGGGCTTCAGAGCCTTAACATGACCCTAGGAGCAAAATTGCAGCTGTCTGACCATTGTTTCTACCCAAGATTTCTTGGGATTCTTTCATTCATTCATTCCACAGGTAATTATTGAACATCTACAATGTGCTAGGCCTTAGTTTGAATGCTGGGAATTCACCAGGAAATAGGACAGACACCACCTCTACTCAAATAGCATTTATGGGTAGGAGCTGGGAGAAATACAGACATTAAACAGACAAATGAATGTATAAACAAAATAATGTTTTAGATAATGATAAATGTGATGAAGAAAACAAAACAGGATGTTGTGATATAAACTGCCTAGAGGACTACTTTGGTCAATATATTTACTCATCTGTTTAATCCTATACCATATCCAAAATGGTTTGCAATTACTTCATCAAAACTACTATCAACAAACCTACTGAAGTTTGATATTTTTACCCCACCAACTTTTGTTTTGGAAAGTTTTCAATCTTACAGAAAAGTTGCAAGAATAATACAGTGAACGCATATATTCTTCATTAATATTAACTAATTGTTAACATTTTGCCATATTTGCTTGATATCTATAACTCTTCTCTCTTTCTTTCTTTCTATCTCTCTCTGGTTGAGCCATTTGAAAGTTAGTTGTAGACAGCATGACACTCTACCCATAAACACTTTAGCATAGCTCTCCTAAGAACAAGAACATTCTTGTATATACACAATATAATTATCATAATCAGAAGGTTTAACAATGATACATTAATATTATCTAGTATATAATACATATTAAATTTCTCCAATTGTCCCAATTATGCTCCATATAACTTTTTAAAAATTTAGAGGGTAAAATCATAGATTGCATTTAGTTGTTCTTATCTCTTTAGTCTTCTTTAATCTAGAATAGTCCCCAGCTTCTATTTGTTTTTCTTGACGTTGACAATTTTAAAGTTTATGGGTGAGTTACTTTCAGAACTGTCCCCCAGTTTGGTTTGTCTGATTGTGGACAACATCTCCAAAGAAGCAGCTTTCAGCTGAGTCCTGAATGAAGAGAAGGATTCCACCACGTGAAGATCTGGGGAGAGTGGTTCCAGGCAGAGAGGACAGCAAACACAAAGTCTGTGAGATGGCGAAAATTTTGATATGTTTGAGGAAGAGAAAGTAGACCAGAGTGGCTGGAACCTAGAGATGCAGGGGGCAGGGGTTGGGGAGAAGTATGAGATGAAGTATAAATAGGCGGGATTCAGATCATGATGAGCCATATAAGTCATGGGAGAGTTAGGATTTGATTCTAATTACAGTGGTAATCCACTAGGAGTTTTAAGCTATTTGGTGACATGATCTGATTTAAATTTTCTTTTTAGAGCAGTTTTTATTTCTAATTTTTTTTTTTTACTTTTTATGCAGTTTAAAGAACCAAAGAGTTCTTTGTAATTTGTAACAGCTGTCACCCACCCCATTATCAATTCACCGAAGGCAACTACTTTGAACTCTTTTAGCTAAATAGCATGCTTATAAAGCTTATTTATAATTTTTAGGGTAAGTATTCTATGGGAGAGGAGTTTAGCACATTATCACCATTAGCCCCCATGTACACACAAACATAAACTTCCTATTTACCACTCTACCAGTACAATTATGTTGTAATTTTGATTACATCAATATTCAGTGATTATATCATTATTTTTATATTATTATTATATTATGTGAAATCCTTTTCACAGTTGAGTTATAGCATACTATGATTACTTTTCCTTTCTTGCACATCTGTGTTTTTAATGGAACTGATAATTGTCTTATTTATTCAATTTCTTATTTTTCTACATACTTAACATTACTTCATCTATAACCTGTTCCCCAACCAATTCTTCTCTCAGTGTGTGAAGATTGATATCATTGAGAGCATTGGCTCCTTCTGTCAAATTCGTCTTCTGGGAGACATCCTTCTGAATTGTTTCGGCATGGCCTAATTGTTCTTTAGATATGTGGCACTGCTCTTATTCTGACCATATCTCTAATAATTTTGAAGACATTACTTCATTGTCTTTTGGCTCCCAACTTTGGAGAAGACAGAAACTATTTTGATTCGTGATCTCTTGTAAGTTACCTTTTTAATTTTTGCTCTTTAGAAGTTAGGTTCTTTGTTTTGCCCTTGTGCGTGCAATGTCATATTGATATATCTTGGTGCATGTCTATTTCCTTCCATTGTACTGGAATTTTGTGGGATCTTTAAAGTTTAGGACTGTCTTTTAATCCTGGAAAGTTTTCTTGAATTATTTATTTCATCTTATTCTCTTTAGTTGTTTTTTTTTTTTTCCCTCCCCCCCCCCCCCCCCCCAGGTTTATGCTAACTGGTTACGGTCATAGTTCCCATAGTTCCCAAAAAGACTGCCCTCATTTCAGATGCCAGTCACAAATTCAGAGTTCTCCAAGACACTCACATTTCTGTCCTACTGACTACAAATTCAGAGGTTCCCATGACTCCCACAGGTTTGATTAGTCTCTAGAACAATAGAACTCAGAAAGGTGGATACTTCTTATTACATTTTGATTACAAAGAATGCAAATGAAGTCTAGCCTAGCCAAAAGAAGTGATCTGTAGAGTGAGTTCTAGGAGGTTATCAAATATGGAGCTTCCAAGTGTACATGCCCCCACCCCACCAGTGGAGTCAGGATGCTCTTTCCTGGCACATCAATGTACTCACCAGCCAGGAAGCTCACCTGAGCCCTGGTGTCCAGAGATTTCTTTTTGTATATGTGTGGCTTTATTATTAGACATGGTCGAATCACTGACCATGTGATTGAACTCAATCTCCAACTCCCTCCTTCTCCTCAGAGATCAAGTCGAACTGATACCAACTGGCTCAAAGCCCTAACACTCATGGTTAGTCTTTTTAGTCTTTCCAGAATGGCCAGCTTCCATCCTGAAACTACCTAGGATCCCACCATAAATCACCTCATGAGTATAAATTCAAACATGGTTCAAGGGGCTTATCATGAATAACAAAGACAATCCTATCACTAAAGAAATTCCAAGGGTATAGAAGCTCCATCCCAGGAACCTGGGATAAAAGACCATACAAATTCCTTATTATATAACTCTCTGATAATAATTTCAAAGAATTTTAAATAGTAATTTTGTCTTCTCTCAGTATAAAAAAATAAAATAAAAAATAAAAATATCACCTTGTTCTTGTTTAGTGGATGCAATATCTTTTCTAATCTCTTTGATATTAATGGTTATTTTTCATCTCTCTCTTTTTTTAAGTTTTTGATTTGTTTGTTTAGATTTCTATCTTTGATATCAGAGGCTTTCCTCAGATATGTCATCATCCTTGGCTATCTGCTCATGTTTATAAGTAGGTTCCTTAAAAGCTGATTAGAAAATCAGAATGCTTAATAAGACTTGTAGACTATGATTGCATGAGTTTTCTATTGCTGTGTAACAAATTACCACCAAGTTTGTGACTTAAAACAACACACATCGATTATCTCATAGTTTCTATGCATCCGGAATTCAAGCTTGGCATATCTGGGCCTTCTGCACAGGATGAATCAAAGTGTTGTTTAAGATGCATTCTTATCTGGAAATTTGACTGGGGAATAATTTTCTTCCAAGTCCATTCAGTTTTTTGGCAGGATTTATTTTTTTATGGCCATATGATTGAGGGCCCTGGCTTTTTGTTAGCTGTTCGCTAGAGGCCACCCACTGTTCCTTAAAGGTACTGGCAGTTCCTTGCCACGTGGGATTCTTCAGCATGGCTTCTTGTTTCATCAAGCCCACAAGAAGAGACCCTGGCTCCAGTATGCTAGGGCAGACCTTATATAATGTAACTTAATCATGGGAGTATATCCCATTATCTTTGCCATATTCTGTTGGTTAAAAGGAAGTCACAGGTCCCAACAACATTCCAGGGAAGAGAATTACATGAAGGAATGAACACCAGGAAGTGTAACCTGTTGAGGATCATTTTAGAGTTTGTCTGCTACAAAGGGGCTTTACTACAAGATGATCTGGTTGGCTTTTTTCTTTGAACAACCCTTTATACAAGTATCTTTAAGTCTTTCTTTTTTTATATTCCCAAAGAAGAATACTCTAATACACTGCTTGAAGGCTGTAAGTCTGATTGCCAGAATTCTGAGAGCCAAGAGGCTAGGAGTCTCAACAATCAATATGTAAACTTCTCGATTCTTCTGTTTTTCATATAGAACCTCTGCCTCAACTGTGTTCAATGTTTCCCCAATCCAGAAACCTTTCTTTTTACTCTCTCCAGAGAATAAATCTCACATATTCTGGTGGGAGGATGGCAGAAACAATCACCCAATAGTGTGAAATTATAGATGGGATATCGAGATCTAACTAGTTAATAAAATTTTAAGCATATTCTCGTTTTCAGCCTCAATTTCACCCCCAATTCCAGAAGTAGTGGTACCACCAATTGCTGAACTTCTGGAAGTTCTTTGTTGTGAATTGTTTTGCTTATTAATTTTTCACACTGCCAGTTTTGGATTCAATTTCCTTAGGTCTGCTAAGTCAGTTACCCTTGTATTTCTACTTTCTAGCTTCAAAAATTGTATTGTTATCATCATCTCTCCTGGAATGATCATTTTAGTGAGGTCTTCCAAAGGAATGGAGATAAATGTATGTGTTTACACGGTCATGGTCAATAGGATGTCATAATTTACACATTAAGAAGATTATGCTGACCTTTTTGTGAAGAATAGACCATTGGGGAGGGATAAGAGAAGTTGGGAGAACAGTTAGATAGCCAGTCAATAGATATTTAAGAGAAGAAATAAATAGAGCTTGGTGGTGGATTGAGAGTGAGGGGCAGAGACAGAGGGAGATGTCACTGATGACTCCTAAGTTTGTGTAGTGGGATAGATGGTGCATTTCATTGATCTCTTGATTCACTTTTTTTCAGGTTATTGTCCAGGACTGCTATCAACTCACGTGTCTCCCTTTATTACAGTTGCTGTTGTGACAAAACCAACTCAGGGAAAACCTACCATTAACAGGAACAGTTACCATAACAAGGAAACCCTAATTTAACCACCACCAACAGCAACAACAGCAATTATAGTGACAGCTTCCATTTATGGATTGAGTACTATAAGCCAGGGTCTATGCTAAACACTTTCCATATATTATTTTATTTAATTTTCCCAACAGCCTTGTGAAGTAGATACTCATTTGTAGTTCATTAACATTGAATCCTCCAAGTGAATACTTTCCAAGTCAATCAAGTTCTGGGGAGGATAGGTTCCCTACAAATTGTGTCAGGATCTCTAGAAATGACAGAAGGGCATATTACATCAGCCATTGCTATTCCCCCTCATTTGCTGTCCACTCCAAACCTGCAGTAGGAGGCATCCGCTTTTTATCAATATTACTTCCCCCTCCCATTAACCATTTCTTCCCATCCTTACCTAAGAATATTGCTTCCTTTCAAAATCCTCCCTTGTGCTTGCATTCTTTCCCAAGAATACTGACTTTTCTTCCAACTGCAGCATGGAACTGCAGCCTTATTCTACTTCTTCTTCATAGCGGAAATGGAAACTTGGACTGGAAATGAGGAGAACTTTGTCTAATCTGCAAACTTCTTTGAAATTTTAGGAATAAAAGGCATAAAGCTGGAAATGTCTTGAATTGTTCACATGAACATAGCCTTGAGGAAAACAAACAAGAGGAGCCGGAAGAATTGCTTCATTGCAATTTGAAACTTCTCTTGAGCTTCTTGAAGAATGGAAGAGTTAGGGGAACTGGGAACAGATACAGATAGTATACACTAAATTAACTCACCACTAATAACTTGGAGTTGCTACCTTTAAGGAGAATCCCAGGAGGGTGTCTTAGTCACCTTGGGTTGCCATAACAAAGTGCCACAGACTGGGTGGCTTAAACAATATACATTTATTTCTCATAGTTCTGGAGGCTAAAAATCTCAGATCAGGATGGTTGGGTTCTGTAACAGTGCTCTTCCTGACTTGCAGATGGCTGCCTTCCTACTGTGTCCTCATACGATGAAGAGAGTCAAAGAACAAGATTTCTGGTGTCTCTTCTTTTATGGCCATTAGTCCCATCATGAGGGTGGTGCCCTCATGACTTCATCTAAACGTAACGATCTCTGAGAAGCACTTCTAAATACCATCACATTGGGGTTTAGGGTTTCAACACATGAATTTTGGTGACACACAATTCAGTCCACAGCAGAGAATCAAACTGCACTGCCAGGTGCTTATTGAACAGTTTTCCTAGTACTAATTAATCTGGTGAGAACATAGGACATTGGCAACAAAGTTGGTCAGCAAACCTCGGTGAAAATTTTTTGAATGTCCATGTTTTCCTTGGTACCATCAGCTATGGCTGTGCCTGTAGAGCTGACTCACTTTTTGCCTTTCTTTCTACCACTTTCTTTCTACTGGGTTGGATTTTCACTCCTGCTCTGTAAATCTCTTTCTTCTGTGCTATATTAAGCTTCATCAAGACACACTCTGGTATGATGATAAAAGAGGTGACTAGATTGACTACATACTGAAATATCATAGACTTTCCTCCCTTGATAAAGGTTCTCTTTTGTGTGACAAGTGAAGGTGGGTAAGCGTAAGTCAGAGGATAGAGTTCTTAAAAGAGGTTTGACTTCTTTGGAGAAAAGAGTGACGAGGAAAGATTTTGTAGTCTTGACGACATCACACGTGTGCTCTCTCTCTTCCATGGAAACCAAAATGTGTGAATGAGACTGAAGAAGTCAGCTAATCCTCACTCCCTCCCTCCACTCCCACTTCCACCACTAGCCTAAGGGTTAGTGTTTTTCTTCTTCAGTGCCAAGAAGGAATGTACTTAAGAATAGAAAAAGATATTACAGTTCCATAACTAAGTAAATTAGTTTCCTGGTTATTGTAGCTCTGGTTGCTGCTATAGAATCTTTCATTATTGCCTTAGGCACCTTTAGAATAGAATTCATGTAGTCATTAACTGTGAACCCAGATGCTAAGAATCCAAGTAATCCATGGGTCTCAATGCATGCATGTAACTCTGTGGAGATTTTTTTTTTTTTGCTTTATTATGATTTTATTGGTTTAGTGCCTTTCTAGGCAGCCAACCATATTTATCATTTCACCAAATTGCTATTGATTATCTACTATGTGCCAGGCACTGTAGTAGGTATGAAGGTATAAAGACACATAAGATACCATTTTCTGCTTTTATTTCATTTATCGCTCTACACACAGATCTACCTTCAAGACAAAGGTGCACACAAATTATTGAAATACAGATTAATAAATGAGATGATTAGATGCCTGGACAAAATGCAAACTCAGAAGAGGCATAGTCTCCCCTCGCTCCAGGGGAACAAAGGAAGTGTTCATAAAGGAGGTGACATTTGAGTTATGTTTCAAAAATGGGGAAGAAGGGAAAAGTCATTTCAGGCATGAGGAAGAGCATTTGCAAAGTCACAGAAATAAAAAGGGCTTAGAGTGTTCAGGGATCTGCAAGAAGTTCATTTTGACTGAAACAATGTCAGATGATCTTGCTAGAAAAGGAAATTAGAGTTACTGTGAAGGACCTCCCTATGCCATAGTAAAGCATTTGTATTTAACACTGAATTTTGGGGGGCAGAAGCATGATATAGTACTGGTAGTTTACAAAGTTCACTGCAACAGCTACATGGAGGGCAGTTTGGAAGGAGGCAAGAATGGATGGTGGGAGACTGATTAGAAAGACTGTTGCAAAAAATCCAAGTGAGAGGTGATAAGGGTGAGAACAAAGCCAGTGACAGTGGAAATAATGAGGAGGGAATATGATCAAGAGGCAATTCCAATGAATGTTATAATAGTATTTTGTGGACAATCGAATGTGGATACCAGAGAGAAGGAAAATTTTCTGTGGCTCCCAGATTTCTAGTTTATAAGACTTTATAAATGATGGTGTCATTAATGGAGAGTAGTTGAAGAGATTCAGTAGATAGTTGAATATATGGGTCTAGGGTGGAGGAAAAATGTGTAGGTTGGAGATAAAAACATGAATCATCAATGAGGTAGTTGAAGCTAAGGGAGTGAAGAAGATTTCTCTGTGAGAGTTTGCAAAATATGGAAAGGGCATTGTGAATGAGAGTTCTAGAAACAGCAACATTTAAAAGATAAGAAAAGGAAGAAAAGTTGTTGGAAGAGGAGAATGAATAATCAGAGAGCTAGGAGGAAAACCTGAAGAGATGGATGGTGTGGTCCACAGTGTCAAATACTACACAGAGGTCAAGAAAGATGATGACAGGAGCGGCCTACTTGATTCCATACTTAGGATATTGATGACCTCAAAGAGAACATATTCAGTAGAATGGTGCCAGAAGAATCCTAGGCCAAATGGGCTGAGACACAAATAACAGGGAAGGAAGTGGAAACTAAGTGCAGATTGCCCCCCTTTTTTACTTTGAAATACAAATTCATAAATATCCCAATAACAATGAACCTTTCCTTGAGGGTCTCTTGTGCACCAAGGTACATAGCTAGAAAGATTAGGGACAGATGATTTTTTTAAAAATCCATATCTAATATTTAGTATTTTTTCATATTTACTATTTTATATAATATATACATATACGAGGGTATGTTGTTTTTGATAGGGTGAGCAGCTGATTATGGTTTTGGAGATCCTTTCTGGAGAGTAAGGCCCACATACCTTACTGAACTTTTGGTTCTGGAAAAGCTCCTAGCTACCTCAAAGCAGCCCCATCCTCAGCCCAGAGGGAATGTTACTGTGTAGTGCATGAAGCACTCCTAGAAACATCTGAATTTACATATGCTGGAAACCCTCCTCTTTCTGTGTACCTTTAGTGAACATAAAGGCATCTGTGCAAATCAAGCCTGGGAAGCCCTCCTGAGTCCATCAAAGATCCCCAAGGCAGTTATGAAGACTAAATTATGGAGTCACCACTTCAGAGAGTGGTACTCAATCCTTTTATCACTGTAGCACACCTGAAAGGGGGTGGTTCTGACTTTCACTGTTAGTAACAGTAACTCATTGATAGTGAGCCAAGGAGTAAGATAATAATGATGGACCACTTTTATTAAATAGCCACTTCCTCAACATTTTACATCAGTAAAGTAAATTATTACATACTCAAGATACAGGTGTAGAAACTATGTCAAAGAAGTTGAGTGACTTGCCCTGACGGATTACTGTTTTAAGAAGTGTAGTAGTGAAGGAAGAGAGAACGTGAAAGGAACAAGTACGGAGAAGGCAGGTTTAATTTGCTATTCAACTGAATTCTTATCTGAACCCAGTTCTGAAGAAGATATAGGCTGTGTGCCTGGCCCAGGGTTGGGGAAACACTGGGTAAGAAATGAAAATGGTAGGTTCCCTAACTCTGAGTTGCTTATGGGTTGTTTGATGAGGCAAGAAACAAACACATAGAAAAGTAAGTAATAGGTGATGTTTTAAAGTTGGGCTGTAGGGGCGCCTGGGTGGCTCAGTGGGTTAAGCCGCTGCCTTCAGCTCAGGTCATGATCTCAGGGTCCTGGGATCGAGTCCCGCATCAGGCTCTCTGCTCAGCAGGGAGCCTGCTTCCTCTACTCTCTCTCTGCCTGCCTCTCTGCCTACTTGTGATCTCTCTCTGTCAAATAAATAAATAAAATCTTAAAAAAAAAATAAAGTTGGGCTGTAAGACAGTTGTTTGGACCTTGGAGTGCATGTTATATCAGGAACTTGCTAAAGATGGATACTTTTACAGATGCATCCATAAATCTAATTTGTTCCATGGCATAGCTGAAATTGTATAATTGTTACAAAAATTCACGTGAGCAATACTGTTGTACTAATAATCAAATAAAATTAACTATAAAGTTGAATAACTAAGTTTTAGTGCTGGTACTTTGAAAAGCTGGTTTAATTATGAGTGGGATAAAGTAAGACGGGGGCTTTTGCAGAGATTCTGAATAGGACTTTTGGCACTTTCAAGGACTTTAAAGGATGCTGTACAAGTTTTTTTTTTTTTTTTATCATGTCTAATTTCACTTTAAAGCATATGGCTCTTCATTCTTTAATTTGGTTGCATCAGCACTGCTCTTAACACTCATCAACTGTAATTAGAGCTTTTGGTTGAAACACAAATGGAACAAAGAAGAAAATGTTCAGGGTCACCATAGATTCTTGGCTGCTTAGGAGTGGTAATCTTTTCACCTTTTAAACATTTGGCCCTTACTTTCCATCCACCGAATTTTCTCAATCCAAGGATCTACTTGCATATCTGCCCCAATTTCTGCTTTCATTTCCACCTCCCCTCTCCAGACTGCCTCATTCTTTCCTTTCATTTCTCCATTCATCTCCTGTCATCACTTCTGGGGTGCTTCTACCCATTTTGATACCTAGCCTCTGATATCTTTTGTGAAAATTCCCAAGAAACTTCCCAACATGACCACAAGATCTTTGCTGCTCCCACATTTCTCCTTTTTTTTTTTTTAAGGAGACCCCAAGCCCAGCATGGAGCCCAATGCTGGACTTGAACTCATGACCCTGAGATCAAGACCTGAACTGAGATCAAGAGTTAGATGCTTAACCAACTGAGTCACCAGGGACCCCCTCCCACTTTTCTTGAATTAGGAACAGTTGTAACTTCCCATCTGTATCCATTTTGACCCAAATTTAAGCAACAGAAATGAGGGAGTCTATCTGGGTCAGTGAAAGAAAGCCAGAAGAGAAAGAGCCATTGGGCTTGAGTTATGAGAATATTTATTTTTATAATCCCAGAAGAAGAAATATGAGTGATGGAAGAGAGACAAAAAGGAAGGGAGCACAGTACTCCTAAGTGGGAAAGAAGAAGGTGTATGATAGATTTCAGAGAGATGATGTCCTGAGGCAGGGAGACGGCATAATTCTACAGGGAGGTCTTGATGTGGCAGGTGAAATTGTTTTAAAGGTTAAAGAGACAGTATCCATGAACCACATGAGGAAGTAAAAGTGCTAAAGGAATTTGTGGACTTGGCAATTCCTGTGAGATCAAATGATCACAGATAGTTTCACAGAAGAAAAAGGGTATAATCTTGGTCTTAAGAAATGAGTAGGAGTCAAATAAATAAGCAAAAGCAGCATTATGAATGTATTAAATAAATTCAGATTTAAGAGAAGGTACTTCCAACTGAAATGCAGTTTCTTTGGGGAAGAAACTAATAATAAGGTTAGAAAGGTAGAATGGGACTCAATTGTGACCCTAAGTGTCAGGTCAAGGAGTTTATATTTTATCTGATGTGGAACAAGGAGCTAGTGATCATTTCTTTTTTTTTTAATTAAATTGAGTTTTTACTTTTTCTCTTTTTTTTCAGCATAACAGTATTCATTGTTTTTGCACCATACCCAGTGCTCCATGCAATCCGTGCCCTCTATAATACCCACCACCTGGTACCCCAACCTCCCACCCTCCCGCCACTTCAAAACCCCTAAGATTGTTTTTCAGAGTCCACAGTCTCTCATGGTTCACCTCCCCTTCCAGTTTCCCTCAACTCCCTTCTCCTCTCTAACTCCCCTTGTCCTCCATGCTATTTGTTATGCAACACAAATAAGTGAAACCATATGATAATTGACTGTCTCTGCTTGACTTATTTCACTCAGCATAATCTCTTCCAGTCCCGTCCATGTTGCTACAAAAGTTGGGTATTCATCCTTTCGGATGGAGGCATAATACTCCATAGTGTATATGGACCACATTTTCCTTATCATTTCTTAAGCAAGAATAGTGACATGATTAAAGTGGAAGTTTATGAAACTTAGATCAGCTGGTTGTGAGGCTAGATTAGAATGTGTAGAGGATTGATGCAGTGAGACCAGATAGGAGGCTGGGGCCCTGGACTAGGTTGATATTAACATGGGGTGGGAAAGGGAGAAATGCAAGAGACGTTACCAAGTAAAAAGTAACTGTAATTATTTGATTATGAGAAGGAGGGCCAAAAAACGGTAGTAGTGAACAATGACCATGAGGTCTGAGTTAAAGCAAATGATAAATTGTAAGGGAGGAATTTATTATAGGAAAACAACTCCACATATACAGAAGTCATTCACTGCAACATTGTTTGAAATAGTAAAAATCTGGAAACAACCTTAAGGTCTGTATTAGTCAGGCTAAGCAATGATAGATGTAATAAACAATCCTAAAGTCTTAGTGACTTAACACCATAATGATATATTGCCTGCTAACATGGCATCTCTCTCTTCACTTAGATCATCCTCACAGTTATTCAGAGATCCTGTTTCTCTCATCTTGTAATACCACCATCTTCCACATATGGCCCACATGGTCACAATAGAAGGGAGAGAGAGCAGAGCAGTTTGTTGTAGATTTTAGTGCCAGGGCTAAAAATAGAATGTGTATTTCCATTCACATTCCATTGGCCAGGTCTAGTCATGTTGCCCACCTGTGACTTTTTGTGTGCCCAGGAGGGTAATAGAATGGTTTCCTGAACACAGCAGTGTCTGTGACACAAAGTTCATTATTTATAGGAAAAGCTAAATAAACTATGGATGTCTTTTCTGTGGAATACTATTCGGTACTT
Source organism: Mustela nigripes (assembly GCF_022355385.1). Taxonomy (NCBI): domain Eukaryota; kingdom Metazoa; phylum Chordata; class Mammalia; order Carnivora; family Mustelidae; genus Mustela; species Mustela nigripes. The sequence continues at coordinate 80,743,323 of NC_081575.1, read as the reverse complement.
AAAAAGAATGAAATATATCTATGTGGAAAGATCTACCAAATATTTTGTTGATTGCAAACAACAATTTGAGAATAATACATTATAACACTGAGATTTAAAAAAAAAAACAGTGCCCTATGTTTTCTACAGTGACATATTCCATATGTATGCAAATGTGTAGGAAAAGATCTAGAATGATACTCAAACCCAAACTATCAATGTTATTTCTGAGGAGGAGAGGAATGGACCTTGATTGCTGATGGTATACAAAATGGACTTTTTTGTAACTTTAAAATTTTTTTACAAAGAAAATGAATGTGTATGATTAAAAAATATGTATAAAAGACATCTTTTTGGAAACATGCAGGTTTGTTTTTTTGTCCCCCAAAAGGATTTCAGGTATGAGTTTAGTTTTTAACTTGTTGACTATCCAGGTTGCTGGTGGTGGTTGGAATCTAGCAGGCATCTAAGATATAGGTTTGGAGCTCTGGGAAGAAGCTGGGGTTAGAGATGCTAATTTGAATAAACTTTATTTGAATAGAGATGAATACTGAAGTTGTAACAGTGTAAAAAATCTTGGGGCATTGGGCCATGATACATGGTAAGATATATATATATATATATATATATATATATATATATATATATATATACATGATACATCATACATGGTAAGAGGAGACACTTGGGGCAGAATGTAAATCAATGCAAATCAATGCACTGCTTCCTTCATCAAGAAAGCTTTGTTACCAAAAAAATGCCAGTTGTGCTATGTGTTTAGCTATGTGAGTACATGGACTATATTTAGAGGAGTAGTGATCGATGAAAGAGAATCTAGAGATATAAGGAATTTCAGTTGTGAATCTTAGGATGTGACCACATTTGGAAGAGATTGGAAGAAAAAAGAAAAGAGTAAGAAGACACTACACTAATGCATAGTGACAGAAACATTCAAGAATGGAGGGAGAGTGGTCAACAGTGTCAAATGCCACAAAGAGATAAAGAATGAAAGCCTTTGGAATTGACTCTGTGTGTGTGTGTGTACATGCATATGCATGGGTACATGCATACGTTTGCTTATGTTTGGGAAGATGTACCATGTTATTGAGTACTTATTCTGTGTCAGGAACTGTGCCAATTCTCCACTGTGCCAATATGCTCTACCACTATTATTTCATTTCATGGGTTTACTGATGAAAGTAGAGGAGTATAGAAGAGTGGTGGAGATAGAAGTCAGAATGCTGGAGGTTAAGAGAAGGGCAAGTAGATGGATATAGACAGTCGTTGCAGAGAAGATAGGTGATACAAAGAAGAAAATAGAATGTTGGGTAGAAATGTAGGGAGAAGGTAGTTCTAGGGAGCTCACTTAGTGTGACTTTGATTTCAGTAAGGTGGGAGGTAAGACTGAGTAGAGGGAGCTTGTATGACAAGAGAATCTATGTGACAGATACTTTGGGAAATGAGATGGGAAGCTGAAAGCTATACCTAAAATGACTTCCGCATCATTTCATGACCTCCTTTATCAAGGTTCAGAAGAACAAAAATCACAAATGCAGAAGGCAAGGATTACTTGTGCATTGGCAGAAGGTTAAGGTAATTGAAAAATTAGTGTTACCAAACCCCCCAACCACTTTCTTAACCTTGAATTTACGAAAGCTTTTTTTTTTTTTTTTCAGGATCCTATTTCAAATAGAAAATTGTCATAGCTGGAAATCCCTCCTCTAGACTGGATGTCATTGATGCATTGGTAGAAAAAGCTTTGGAGGCTTCCAGCTTCCCCCATCCTCAAGTAAATCTGAAAAGAAAACAAACTCATGTAACTTAGGTCCATGGAGACTTTGTCTCTGCCACTCTGTAGGTGGCTTTAACACAGAAAGGATGTATGGGAGCCTGTCTGACCTGCAAAGAGACAGAAGATTGGGCAAGGCTCAATATGGGGTGAAAGTATCACATAATGTAGCCTAGGGCTAAGGACAATTGAGGAGATTATACTGGGGAATGGAAGACCAAGCCTGGCTGATTAATAGCAATACAAAGATGACAGCCACTGAGCTCAGGGATCATAAAATTCCCAATAGTGTTTGCAGTGTGACTTTCAAATAATTTCTATGCAGAACCTGTCTAGCTAGTAAGTATTGGAAATTTCAGACCTTCACAGGTTCTTATCTCCATCTAACTCCTTGAATAGTTTGAAATCCACCATGCTTTCTGTTTCCCTCTCCCTGTTTTTTTTTTCTTTATCCTTCTCTTTGTGTCCTTTCTTTTATAGCTTTTGTTGTATACATTTAAGTTTATAAGGCACACAGAGAGAGCAGTTCTGGACAACGTTGTGAGTAAAGGCAATTAATTGACTCTTTCAAGATTGGACTGGGGAGTCAGTTCTGTTACTAACAGGTTGTGTAACCTTGGATGAGTGGCTTTCCTCCCTGGATATCAGGTTCTACATCTTTAAAATGATGAGTTTGAATGAGATCAACTAGGTATATGTACTGGAAGCAGTAAGAGTTATGTTTTTCTGAAATTCTGGATGCCTAGGTTCCCCTTGAATTGAGACCCAGCCTCAGTATATCTGGAATAGGACCCAGGTATATATAATTTTAAAAGGTGACTTAATTCAACATCACTTGGCATCAAGGAAATACAAATCAAAACCACAATGAGATACCATCTCACACTGGTCAGAAAGGCTAAAATTAACAACTAAAGAAACAACAGATATTGGCCAGGATGTGGAGAAAGGGTAACCCTCTTACACTGTTGGTGGGAATGTAAACTGATGCAGCCACTCTGGAAAACAATACGGACATTCCTCAAAAAGTTAAAAAGAGAACTACCCTATGACACAGCAATTGCTGTACTAGGTATTTACCCAAAGGACAGAAAAGCAGTGATTCAAAGGGGCACCTGTGCCCCAATGTTTATAGCAGTAATGTCCACAAGAGCCAACATATGGAAAGAGCCCAGATGTCCATTGGCAGGTGAATGGATAAAGAAGATGTGTATTTATATATATATAGGAATACTACTCAACCAGCAGAAAGAATGAAATCCGCCGCCTCCCTGGGCCTGCCGGGGCGGCCGCCTCCGCGATGCCGCTGCTCGTCGAAGGGCGGCGAGTGCGGCTGCCGCAGTCCGCCGGGGACCTCGTGCGAGCTCACCCGCCTCTGGAGGAAAGAGCCAGACTTCTTAGAGGTCAGTCTGTTCAACAAGTGGGACCCCAAGGCCTTCTGTATGTTCAGCAAAGAGAGCTGGCAGTGACCTCCCCAAAGGATGGCTCCATCTCCATTCTGGGTTCTGATGATGCCACCACTTGTCACATCATGGTCCTGAGGCACACAGGTAACGGGGCCACCTGCTTGACCCACTGCGATGGAACGGACACCAGAGCAGAGGTGCCCTTGATCATGAGCTCCATAAAGTCCTTCTCTGATCACGCCCAGTGTGGAAGACTGGAGGTGCACCTCGTGGGAGGCTTCAGTGACGACAGGCAGTTGTCACAAAAACTTACTCATCAGCTTCTTAGTGAATTTGACAGACAGGAGGAGGACGTTCACTTAGTGACGTTATGTATGACAGAATTAAATGACCGGGAAGAAAATGAAAACCACTTTCCAATCATTTACGGCATCGCTGTGAACATCAAGACCGCGGAGATTTACCAAGCATCCTTCCTAGACCCGGGCCCGGAGGAGGCGCTGCGGGCTGCCCGGGCTTTAACAGGAGGACCAATGATTAGTATCTATGATGCAGAGACCGAACAGCTGTGTCTGGGGCCGTACTCCTGGGTGCCCTTCCCGCACGTCGACTTCTGGCTACAGCAAGACGACAAGCAGATGCTAGAGAACCTTTCCACTTCGCCTCTGGCTGAGCTGCCCCACTTTGTGGCACATATTAGGTCTACCTTGATGTTTTTTAAAAAAACACCCATCTCCCACCAGCGCACTGTTTCCTGGAAATAAGGCTCTGCTCTACAAAAAGAATGCAGGTGGCTTGTGGGAAAAGATCTCTTCTCCCGGAAGCTGAACACGGGATCACCAAAGAAAGCAACTTGCCGGCCTGACGGACCACTGCGGGGCCTGCAAAGAACAGGCATCCGAGTCTCCATCTGCCGCGTCTCCCTCCTTACTGTCCCTTGAAATGACTTTCAAAATAAAATCTTATTTTGGCAAAAAAAAAAAAAAAAAAAAGAAGAAGAAAGAAAGAAAGAATGAAATCTTGTTATATACAACAACATAGATGGAAGTAGAGGGTATTGTGCTAAGCCAAATAAGTCAATCAGAGAAAGAAAAATACCATATGATTTCACTCCTGTGTGGAATTTAAGAAACAAAACAGATGAACATAGGAGAAAGGAAGGAAAAATAAAATAAGATGAAAACAGAGAGGGAGGCAAACTATAAGAGACTCTGAACTCTTGGAAACAAACTGAGGGATGCTAGAGGGGAGGTAGGTGGGGTCACAGGGTAACTGAGTGATGGATATTAAGGAGGGCACTTGATGTAATGAACACTGAGTATTATATGTAACTGATGAATCACTAATGTCTACCCTTGAAACTAATAATATAGTATGTGTTAGCTAAATTGAATTTAAATAAAAAAAAATAAAAATAAAAATAAAAAGGGACCTAGCATATTCCAATACATACCTCCAATAGAGAAATGTTGGCAACAGGTATTTGTTAAGGGCTTCCCAGTTGTAACATTAGATGAGGAGATGAGAGAGAGAGAAAGAGAAAGAGAATATCTTTCACTCTCCTCAAAAGAAGCTATCTATTGTTTACAACATTCAAAATTGGGGGCCTGGGACAGTAATCTAAAATTTCTACATTTTCAGTGTATAGGTGTGTTTTGAAAGACTTAGCAGATAATGCACATAGACACTCAACTGCCTTTCCCAAATAAATAGAAGCAGGGTCTTCTTGGGGACTGAATATACACATGTGTCAGTCATATACCTAGCTCTGAAGGAGCTTGAGGTTTATGCCCCATGTTTTCCTAAATTGCTGGGAAAGGACTCCCAGAATCACTGACACTTGAGTATTAAGACTTACTGTGCTTTAAAGTGTTACTCTGCCAAGGATATTTGCATTTTGAGGAGCCTATACCAAAGAACTGTATTTCAAACCAATGTTTATGGGAAAATTTAGGGAAAGCTTGTCTAGCCAGAGACTGAAATCTAGTTTTGGGATGCCTGTGATGGTGTGTGTGGGGGACTAAATAATTGAGAGTACGTCATGGAAATAGATCAATGGGTATTAAGCATAGAGCAGAGGGCCTTAAGAAACTGTGGGGAGAGGAGCTTAGCATAAGCCCTGTGTTGTACATTGTTACCTTGGATAGTAGCTACTAGAGATGGGAGTTTAGGAATGTCAATATGGATGTTTCAGGATACAGAATTCTAAGCATGGACTTTACTTAGTGGGAGAACTGAGAAGCCCATGTATTCAAGTTCCATCCTCTTTTGGAATGAATTATTGGTGAGGAAGTATTTTGTAGTCATTCCAATGGAAGGAAAAGTCCATCCTAGCCACATGGACTCACTGTTAAAACAGATTTACAGGCTCTGTGTCTCTCATTAGCTCCCAAATACCCAAGATGTGAGCTTAGGCCTGAACTAGAGCCAACAGTGTGGCTTGGACATGGTTAAAAAAAAAAAAACCCAAACACCCCCCCCAGGGTTGGCTGTTTGCCACTGTGGCTCTGGTGAGCAGTGAAGAGGAGATTCTCCCCTAGGGCCTTCTCATGCTGCTCACAGTAGCTGTATAGTCTCTGAATGAAGAACTGGCTTACAGCTTTTTGTGATTGGAAGGGCAAGTTCCTTGCTCTAAGAAGGCAACCCTACTTTGTGCTTTTCTATAGACAGAACTGCAGTCTCTCAGCTTCCATAATCCTCTATTTAGAATGCAGTTGCTCTGGAATTGTTCCTACCTGATTATCTTCTAAAATCTCTTGAGCTGCTTTTAGATGTTCTTTGAAAGTGAAGCCCTAGTTTAGGACTTCTGTGCAGTGATCCGTAGCGTGATCTCCAGACCAGCAACATCAGCATCACCTGGGAACTTGTTAGAAACATAAATTCTCAGGTTCCACTCAGACCTAAAACTCTAGGGGTAAAACCTAATAACCTGCTTTAGCAAGTGTTCAGGTCATTCTGAAGCATGCTATGGTCTGAAAACTCCTGCTATAATGAAGGGAGTTAGGGCCTTGAGACCTGAGAGACCTGGGTTAGAATCTGATCTCTATACTACTTCAGTAATCTTGGATAATGACAACAGCTAATGTTTATGGAGCAATGATGTGCTATTTACCAGATAATGTGCTAAGCACTTTCAAGGGTTGTGTGTGTGTGTGTGTGTGTGTGTGTGTGTATAAATCCCTATGGAGTTATATATTATTTTTACCCTCACTTTAGAAAAGCTGAGGCTCTGAAAGATTGAGCTGTCCAAGATCTCATAGTGTTGGAGTTCAGCTCCAGAGTCTGAGATTTTAAACTTCTACTTAACTTGAGTCTCAGTATTCTCATTTGCAAAATGGGGGTAGTATTATTATCTTATTTTGGAGAGTTTGGAGAGATAGAGGTAATATAGCTTGAGCTAATTTTTAATATATAGCCCAACTCAGTCCTCCTGAACTAATGCTTTTAGAAAGAACTTTCTGTAGAATCTACAGTATAGATGGTGCTTTTCCATGAAGATGTCATTGATAGTGTAACTAGGGCAGCAGGAGAGCGCTACAGCTATAGGAAGAGGCCCAGAGGTGGCACAGAGCCTATCTCGTGCTTCACAAATTACAGCTTTAATCCAGGCTAGTCCCCTTCCCCCGTGCCATCTCTACCTTTCACCTAGGCCTAATGGAGCTAAAGGAAGCAGCCCTCTCCATGGAAACTCCTCCCCTGCAGTGATTCAGGTAGGCCCCAAGGGATCACCTTACTGGGAAACTGGCACTGTGCTGCACTCCTCCCATCAGTGAGCTCCAGTGGGAACAAGACTGATGGAGGAGCCTCTCCCCTAAACATACCCTGCAAGCAGTTTGGAGATCCATACCCTGATAGTGGAAAAGAGAGGTGATGTGGGCCTTAGAAAAAACACCTCTCCTCTTTTTTCATTTTCCTTCTAGCTTCTGTTTAGACTGGTGGAAAAGTGTAAGATGGATTCCTTCCTATGCTTTCTATTGAAAGGTTGCCATGGAGACCAGGCCCAGGCTCTGCCTTTGGTCTGTTGGCAGTCAACAAATGGCTCTGGGCTGCTTTCCTCATTATTGTGCCCCTCTTTTCCAGTGGCTTTCTCCATCTTCATGTTGCACACAGTAGGTACACAGCCCATTCCTTCATTTAACCATTCTTAGTTGAGCATCTACAATGTGCCAAGCACCTCCTAGGTTCTGGAGAATCAGAGGTGAATAAAACAAATAAATGCTTGTTGAACTAAATGAAATTGAATCAGATTGAATTGCTCAGCCCTGGGCAAGACGCAGAACTAACTCAATACTGAAAAGGATCCCAACTGATTTTCACCACAATTTATTTCATGAATATTTATTAAACCAACTTCCTCTGTATGAGGCACTATTCTAGCTGCTGAGGACACAGCAGTGTATAAGGCCTTTGCTTTAATATAGCTTATTTTCTTAAAGAGGAAGACACACAATAAACAAATATATAAATAAGATAATGATATTAGATGGTGATAAGTGCTATGAAGGTAACGATTTAGGAAGTGACCAATGGTGGGAGGGATGGTTACTTTAAACAGAATGGTCAGGGAATGATTTTTGACTTGAGACAAGAGAGATGAGAAGGCACTGATCCTGAAAAGATCTATGGGAAAAACATTCCAGGCAAGGGGAACAGTATTTGCAGTCTCTAAGCTGGGAATAGTTTGGCTTGTTCAAGAAACTGGAAGAAAATCAGAGCAGGGTAGAAAGGTAGGTAGGGACTGAGCCATTTAGGGTCTGCTAGGTAGGAAGTATGGATTTTTGTTCTCATGTGGTGTGAAGTCAATGGTGAGCTATAAGCAGTGTACATACATGATATAATTTATGTTTTCATGAGAACACTCTGGAAAGCTGTGTGCAAAATGGACCATGCAAGGGAGAGAGTAGAATCTGGGAGACCAGTGGAATAGAGATGACAATGTTCAATTTAATTTTTTTAAGTTGTGACCAGACAAGTATGTGGTATAAGCAACAAATTAAAATGACTTAATATGCATGCCTTAAGTTTAAATTAGTGCCTTGCAAAAGTGTCAGGCTATGTTCATTATGCTGCATCTTATCTCAGTTAACTGGGACCATCTCAGGTTAGAGCTGAGACCAAAAAGATCACTCTAATTTATAACTCTTTTTTCTTGTGTGAATGTGTGTGTGTGTGCATGAGAGAGAGAAAGAGAGAGATATATCTCAGTGTCTTCTTATGTAGTTCCCTAAAATTAATTCTGGTCCTACCTAATTTATAAATATATATTCCAAGGAGGAAAAACAGTAAAATTGCAAAATTTAAAGTAATCACAGGAGCATGTTTATGTTTGTAGGGAGCCCCCCCCAAAAAACCCTGTTTATGAAATCTTGGATTTGCTAACCAGGTAATTAGGAGATAATTATTCACATTACACATTTTTTTCCCTAAACATTCACTAACTTGTTCTTTTAAATAGCAATTTCTCTAGTGCAGTTAAGTTTTTGTTTACAGATCATGAACCAATCCTTACTGATCATTAATTGTGTGACAGTGGGGCTAGAGGGCAGAGAAATTCAATTCAACAAACATTTTTTGAGGTCTATGTTGTACAAATAAGGAAGAAGGTCGGTCCCAAGGAAAATACAAAGATAAATAAGGTTAATTCCCTGCCCCTTGGAAGCATGAAACATTGTGAAGGAAGATGTCCAGTATACAGCTAGTTATAACATAAGACAGCCTAAAGTAGAGATCTGTAAAAAGTGCCATGACACATGGAAAGAGCAATTTGTTTTGACTGGAAGAGGTGGGGAATTCTTCACGTAAATGAATTTCAATTATTCATTCAACAGCCTTCATTGAGCATCCACTTTGTGCCAGAAACTGTGATAGATGCTTGGGACTACCATGATTAACAAGCCCATAAACAAGCCATTAGGATCAAGTGGCATCAGGGCTATGAGAGGAGGAGTACAGAGGAATGGCACTGAGTCTAGCCTTGGGTACCCAAGAAGATGGACTTCTTGGAGTTTCCATCTAAGCTAAGAGAAAAGAGTACAGCTTAACTGAGTTGAGCTGGGGTGGAAATGGGAGACTGTGTTCTAGGCAGAAGAAGCAGCATGTGATAAGGCTTGGAAGTATGCACAAGGAGAGAAAGAGTGAGACAGAGAGAATAGCCTGGGTGAAAATAATAATTTCCTGATATTTTATTGGATAAGCCAACATTCGAATCTGCACCAGGAGATTTTGTATTCTTAGCAATCAGGTTCTTTTCCACTTTAGTCCCTCTTAGTGAATCATTTTTGGTGAAGACAAAGAAATATCCAATAACAAAAAATGCAGTAACTCTACCACCATTCCTGTATTTCCAACTAGTCCAGCATAGGTTGGGAAAGAAGGGTGAGGTGACCATTCTTCGGTGCTTGTTTTTTCCACAGCAGCATTATATCTAGTCATTTAGCTTCCAATAATGTCAACAGGATTCTAGAAGACGACAACACACAAAATTTTTTTTTTCAAAGATTTGTACCCCAAAGTAATCCTTATAGATCTACTAGAGGTGATTACTTTCATTTGATAGGGACAAAGTAAGCCCTTTAATGGGGATTTCAGAGTTAATGGAGGTCTTATCACTTATGACATGTTTCAGAAAAAAAAGACAACCATTACTTTTACATATTTCAAAAGTACTGTCTTATAGTCATTTATTACATTTTAATACATAAAACAATTTACACAAGTATGTATTTCACTTTCTCAGTTGGAAACAACAGAACATTTTAAATATAACACACACACACACACAGAAAAATGCATGAAACATAAATGTGCAGCTTAACAAATTATTTTAAAATAAACAACTGGTGGAGTGCCTCGGTGGCTCAGTTGGTTAAACGTCTGACTCTTGATTTCAGTTCAGGTCATGATCTCAGGGTGGTGAGATCAAGCTCCATGCTCAGTGGGGGAGTCTGCTTGAGATTCTCTCTTCCTCTACCTCTGCCCCGCCAACCGTGCTCTCTCTCCCTCTCTCTCAAATAAATAAATAAGTGCTCTCTCTCTCTTTCTCTGAAATAAATAAATAAATCTTAAAAATAAACCACCTGGCTAACTCCCATCCAGTAAACCTTTGGAAATACGGATTTGAAATGACCCTTTTTATTATGTTCAAGATGAGATTCAGTACTGCAAAATGCATATAAACTCTTTAATGTAATACGCAGATATTTATTTTTTTGAAAAAATAATAAAAATAAGAATGTTTTAAAATTAACCTTGTCCTAAAATGTGAGGTCACACTTTGAATGCAGCAGAACTGTCTTCATGAAGTAGGAGTATATTAAGGGGTTTTTCCATCAAGGTAGATTGGTTACAGAATAGAGTATTCTGATTCACAGTATTACCTTTGGGTTCAGGATGCTTTCTGGAAGGAAAAGGTTGGGGGAGTAAAAAAGGAGACCCATCTGCCATCTTCTCCCAGCCACCATTTCTGGGAAGTTGCCACTTCTCCTTTCTACCTGAAGACAGTTCCTTGGAGGATAAGAACAATTTGTTATCTGAAGAATACTGGAATTTTCCACTTACTTAATTCACTCACTCTGGGTTTGTTTGTTTGTTTATTTTGGTTTTTTTGAGTACTTACTATATGTCTAGCTCTATTTGAGGCAGTGCTGTGGACAACTGCCCTCTACCCTCAATGAGTGCACAGAAAAGGCCACAGTCTATATAATCATACACCCAGAGCAAGATAGATGCCATAAACAGAGTAGTTGGGGTCCTGAGAAGCAGAGCATTATTAGGGCTTGATGTCATCTGGAGGACCAAGCATTAGTGGAGATAAAGGTAAAAATAAATTCTGCTAGTCTTATCATATCTCTGAAGAGAAATTTTGTGTTTTAGTCCACCCTCAACTTTCTGTAGGAATATTCGTGTGTATTCATGTGCACATGTGCACATATACATATCTTGAATCATATAAAACACTTGCAAACACTCAAAATGTGCCAGGCACTTAAGAGCATAAGATGACTAAGGCTGCTGTGTCTCATTTGGTTCACATCAGGTACCTTTAAAAATTTTTTTTAATTAAAAATTTATTTTTATTTTTTATTAACATATAATGTATTATTAGCCCCAGGGGTACAAGTCTATGAATCGACATCAGGCGCCTTTTAAAATAGCTGGACCTCAAGTACTTTTTAGTTTGCATCTTTACCACATGCTTCTCTTTTTCCTGGTCCCAGCCTCTTCAGGCTCCTTTTCCTAGTTTTTCTTTTCCCCATCACTTCTTTTTACCATTTTCCTCCACCTCTTACTTGTGCTTTTTACTTTGAGCCTGTTGAAAAATGAATGCAAATATCTATAGCTCATCCCTATAGCTGTTTCTGAGCTCCCCCTTGCCTTCTACAGTCACCCCAGACTGTGTTCTGCTCTGGAGTTCCTTTCATGGTTCTAGTCCTGCAGCAGGCAGAAAGTCAGTACAGCTGATTTTCTTCTCCATTTCATCATTGTTACCATCAAATATCCCCAAAGTATCTACAAATCCCTCTCCAATCCCTTTTTTTTCTTTCCCCTCTCCCCTCTCCCCTGTTTGTTAGTTCCTCATCTCTCCACACTCCCATCTCTTTAGCATCTATAAATCTTTTATTTTTTCAGTGGCAATGAGCTTAGCTTCCAGGCCATTCTATTCTTTTTCTCTGCGGTTTTATCTAATTCTTTGATTTCTAGTCTATTCTCAGCCAGATATCAAACGTGATCTACCCCTGGACAGCTAAAATATATATGTGTCTATTTTCACTGCATGGATTTCATCAGATTACAGGTTTGTATGTACCTCAGAGTGCCTTCAGAGAATCAAGCCTGCTCTTAATTATATGCACTACTTGAGGTTATCATTGCTACTGATAAGCTCTGAATTCTCTCCTTTTGTCTTAGAGATGTATTTAAGAATTTGTTTTTATCGTTACCTCTGTTCCTAATTTGGTTTTTCTTGGGCTGATATTAGAATGAGTTTGCATTTCCAGAGCACACGTGAAGGGTTGGCAAAGGGAGGGGGGAGCCTGGTGGTTGGGAGTGGAAGTGCCTGGATTCAGTCTCTGCAATTGGGAGGAGGGGCAAACTCGGGCTCTAAATGACCACAGATAATTCACAAAATAAATGATCCACAGGCTGATAATAAAGCGGCGAATGTGCTTTAAACACTGCAGCAGGCTTCAAGCCATGATGAAGTGTTTTTTGGAGCGGCTCTTGTCGCAGCTGTGAGGCTGCTTTTCATAACAGAGCAGAGCAGTACTGCGGACACTAACTGGGCTGCACAGGCCAGACTTTGATGAGCCCCCAGTGGGTCTAATGTATGGTATCTAAAGGGTGGGGCAAGCCCCAGGCCATGAGAAAAAGTGGATTGAGAGTCAGAAGCCAAATGGGTAAAGGGGTCCTCAAAGCCAGGGCTTCTGGACAATTAACTTATTAACTGTAGATTTAATTTGGGGACTGGAAGGTTCAGAGATCTGGGTTAGGTTCATCCACATGGACTAGGATCTGGAGTAGCACCTTAGGACCAAGCTGTAGAATAGAATTTAAGAAGGAAATGGAGACAGACAGACAGATACCCTGTTTACTGCTTGCACTAACACAGAAAATTAAGAGGAGACAGGAAAGGAGGAATACACTTTAAGGAAGTGCTGTAGCTCAGAGGTTATACAAAAGCTTTGTGTTTAGCCCTAGCATTGCCAATGGGCAGCTAGTGAGGTTAATTTAGGTCCCACTCAAGTGGTGAGCTGAAACTGAAGATACTCATGTTTAATCAACTTTAAGATGCATGCTATTTTTTTCTTTGAACACAGGATGGGGCTTACAGTCAATGGCATCTTACAATGGCTCTCAGCGATTTTTCATTTTGATGTTTTTGAAATTTAGATGTTACTTCCACTTGAAGCCATTTTAGACTTGAATTGCACTACGTGTGTTGCCTAAGTCACGATGGCTCATGATGAGGACAGGGCTGAGTTGCAGTGACTCTATCTGTGAGGGCTTGAGGTAACGAGGATTTCTATCCCTTTGTATTTTTGGCAGTCACATCTCATTGTTGGACAGAATAGGGGTTATTGTCAAACCACTCATCTATATGGTTCTTACGCAGCCTGGCGTGAAGACAAAGATGCCTGTACTGCATTGTACAGCTGGTTCTTGGAACTCAAAGGTAGTCCTTACATTCATTCCTGGTAAATTTCATTTTGGCTCATTCAACTCATCATTCTGTTCATTCACCCAGAAAACATTTAATGGTACAGGTCTTGCGCTGGATGCTGTGAAACAGACAGTGCCTGACTTCCATATATTATGAAAGGAATAGAGAATAAAATCACTGATAGATAAATGCCAAGTTAAAAGTGTTTAGGGTTATGTAGAAACACATAAAAGGGGTACCCAGTCTAAGCTTGGGTTTGGGAAAAATAACCCTAGAGTGATAGATTTACTTAGTCTCTTATTAGTTGTTTGATTTCTTTGTGCCTCATTATCTTCATCAATGAAAAGAAAATAATAATATTATTCACCAATGGAATTGTAGGGGAAGAAAGGGTTAATGCATATGGAACTTACAGAATACTTCCTTGGGTGTGATGACGATTATGTTAGTGTTAAAGAAATCAAGGAAGGGTCTTCATCTACTTAAGCTTGAACATTTGAGCAGCTTCTTAAAAGATGAGAAAATTTTTTTAAGGAAGAACAAAATCTTTCAGACAGTATGAATAGGAAGAATGTGGTATATTTTAAAGACTACAACCTTTCTAAGGAGAGTATAGATTGCGTATTAGCAACAATAGGGGAAGAAGTGACAGGGAAGATGTCAAAACATGGGACTAAACCTTGTTTGCCATGGTAATGTGTTTGGATTGGATCCTGAAAGAAAGGGAAAGACTTTGAGGAATTTTAAGTCATAATAATCTACCCTTCAACCTATGAGGTGGTTGAATTCCACTTTACAGATCATGAAGCTAGTGTAATGAAAAATTAAATAATTTACCCATAGCTATGTAGCTAGTAATAAACTGTGCTTGAATTTGAATCTAGTTTCCTGAGTGTGCATGTTTTACCACTATATCATATCACCTCTATGACAATACAGGCAAAAGTCAGGTTTCAGGTGAAAAATGATGAACTTAAGTTTTGATCTTTTCAGTTTGTGATATTTGTGAGGTATTCAATATTCATATCCTATAGGCAATTGGATGGGGAGTGTGAAAAAAAAAAGAACTGAACTTGATATTTAAATCTGAAAATCAATCATGATAGGTCATAGAGTGAAAAATTAGAAATCTGATAGTGAAACCCGGGAAATCCCAAAATCTATCAGGTGGACAGGGGAAAAGGAGCTCACAGTGCTGACTAAGAGTGAACAGCAAGATAATTAGGGAGAAATTTAAAGAGTGGGATAACAATCAAAGAGAATTTTGAGAAGAACGGTATCGAATGTTGCAGAGAGTTCAAATAAATCAAAGATATAAAATGATTATTTGGGATTATGGGACTTCTGCTTCCAGTAATATGGGGTAAACATACTTTTCCTTATCTCCCACCAAATATAGCAACCTGACTGGTAATTATTCATAGAACAAAAATAAGACTCTACAAGGTGGGAGAGAAGACAGACCATTAGAGACTTTGGACCCCAATGTATGACAGAGGTGAGGCCTCCAGAGTTACCCTGTGCTTCATATATCTCAGATTGGTTGTAGGAGAAGATAGAAAAAATAGGCACAGAGTCCCCACCTCCCATCCCCACTCCCCCCACCAAAAAAGCCTAGTAAAGCCTGCTGTCTCCAGCAGGCTGGGAAAAGGGGGAAGTAGCAAGGCAGAAAACTCCAATTAAACACCACAGAAAAATCTGTGGCCCTACCCCATCACTGTCAGCAAAGACTAAATAAGGAAGCTAGACTTGTACCCTGTAACAAGGCACCCAGTCTTTCACTATCCCCTGTCAAGAAGATGTCAGAGAATGCTGAGTAGAGAGCTAGGATTTTTACCTTCACCAAGCGGTAATAAGATCCTTCTTTCATGGGAGGAGTGAAAATCACATGGAGAGCTTGAATTTTCATTTCCAATGAAAATGAGGTACCCTATTTGGTGGTAATTAGGAACCCCACACTCTGCTCACTGGAGTGATGTCAGGGAAAGCCTTGTGGAAAGTTGAGACTTTCAACAGTGCTCTCGCTGAATATCACCAGAGAAATTCTTAGCAAAGAAATGGAAATTCTCAGCAAAAATGAAAGATATAAAAAAGAACCAAACAAAGATTTTAGAACTGAAAAATACAATAGCCAAATACAAAAACTCAGTGGACAGGCTCCATATCAGAATAGAGGACAGAGAGGAAAGAATTTGTAGACTTGAAAATAGAGCAATAGAAAATACCCAGTGTGAGTAATAGACTGAAAAAGATTTTAAAAGCCTCACTAATTTCCATGTCATTGGAGTTCCAGAAGGAGAGGGGGAAAAAGGGTGGGACTGGAGAAGTATCTGGAGGGAAAATGGCTGAAATTTCCCCTAATTTGGCAAAAAACATAAACCTGTAGATTTGAGATGCTAAGTGAACTCAAAACATACTGAAAGAAATGCATGTCAAGACACATTATAGTCAAACTTCTGAAAACTAAAGACAACGAAAGGCAACCTTTAAAGCAGCTGGGAAAAGAATGTATTTCCTAAAGGGAGAAAAAAACAATTAAAATGATAGTGAATTTCTCAAAAACAAACAAACAAACAAAAACCTATGGAGGCTGGAAGAAAAAGGCATGAAATTTTTTTAAAAGCTGAAAGAAAACAACTGTTGTATCAGAATTCTATAGCTAGTGAAAATATACTTTAGATATGATGGAGAAATCAAGACATTCTTAAAAGAATGAAACTAAGAGAATTTGTGGCTAGCAGACCAATTTAAAAGAATGGCAAAACAATTTCTCAAAACAGAAAGGAAATTATAAAATAATGGATCTTGGAACATCAAGAAGAAAGAACACAAGAAAGAGCAAAAATAGGAGTAAATACAATATGATTAAGGTAAAATTAGGTCATATGGGTGGACACTGATCCAATATGACTGGTGTCCTTACAAGAAGAGATTAGGACGCAGATACGCAGCCACACAAAGGAAAGCCCATATGAAGACACAGAGAGATCATCATCTGTAAGCCAAGGAGAGAGGCCTCAGAAGAACTCAAAAGTGAAAATGTTGTGATCTTAGACTTTTTTTTTTTAATTAAACTTGTTTATTTTCAGCATAACAGTATTCATTATTTTTTCACCACACCCAGTGCTCCATGCAATCCGTGCCCTCTATAATACCCACCACCTGGTACTCCGACTTCCCACCCCGCCCCTGCCACTTCAAACCCCTCAGATTGTTTTTCAGAGTCCATAGTCTCTCATGATTCACCTCCCCTTCCAATTTCCCCCAACTCCCTTCTCCTCTCCATCTCCCCATGTCCTCCATCCTATTTGTTATGCTTCACAAATAAGTGATCTTAGACTTTTAGCCTGCAGAATTGTGAGAGTATAAATTTCTGTTTAAAATATGCAGTCTGGGGCGCCTGGGTGGCTCAGTGAGTTGGGCCGCTGCCTTCGGCTCAGGTCATGATCTCGGGGTCCTGGGATGGAGTCCCGCATCGGGCTCTCTGCTCGGCAGGGAGCCTGCTTCTCTCTCTCTCTCTGCCTGCCTCTCCATCTACTTGTGATTTCTCTCTGTCAAATAAATAAATAAATAAAATATTTTAAAAAATAAAATATGCAGTCTGTGGTGTTTCGCTATCGCAGCCCTAGTAACACGCTTTGCTTCTCATGAGTTTATCAATTATGTTTGGTGGCTAAAGAAAAATGAGAACACTGATGTTGTTCTCAATATATAGAGAGCTATTAAGGACAATTATACTGTAAATAGAGGAGAACAAAAGAACATAAAGGGAAGTAAAGTTTCTATACTCTAACTGGAAAAATGATAACACCAGGAAAATGTGATGTTATGCATGTATAGTGGAGTACTAAGATCAATCACTAAAATGCTATACAAAAAGATTAATTAAAGACTAAACTAGGGGACTGGGTGGGGGGAGAAAAAAATCAAAACTAAACTAAAAAAATATTCAAGTAACCTACAGGGAGGCAAGGGGGAAAATGGAAAACCAACCAAACAAACAAACAAGAAAACCCTCAGAACAGCAGGAAAACAGTTTTGTTAAAAATAAAATCATAGGCTTAAATCCTAGCATATCAGTAATTACATTAAATGCAAATTGTCTAAATGCATCAATTCAAAGACAGATTGGCAGAGTAAATTTTTTTAAAAAATGACCAAACTTAATGCTGTCTATAAGAAACTTATTTAAAATATAATGATATACCTGGTGATTCACAGACCTGTACCCCTGGGGATAAAAATATATGTTTATAAAAAATAAAAAATTAAAAAAAAAAAAGTATGGAAAAAGATACACCATACAAACATTAATAAAAAGAAAGCAGGAGTGAATAAGTTAATTTTAGATAAAGTAAATTTCAGAGCAAAGAAAATTACCAGAGACAAAGGAATATTACATAATGATAAAAGGGTCAATCTACCAAGAAGACATGAGAATCCTAAATGTGCATTAACAAACCAATAGAGTTACAAAGTATGTAGAGCAAAAATCAAAAGATCTAAAATGAGAATGTGAATCAAAACTTGATAAAACTGAAAGGAGAAATAGACAAATCTAGAATTAAAGTTGGAGACTTCAATGCTCCTATCTTAATAATCAAAAGAACAACTTGTCAGAACATTAGGATATAGAAAAACTGAACATTAGTATATAGGAAAACTGAACAACACCATCAACCAACTCTATATAATTGATGTTTATAGAACACTTCACCCAAAAACATCAGCACACACATTCTTTTCAAGGACTCAAAGGTTGTATACCAAGAGAACCCATAGCCTGGGCTATACAGCAAACCTCAACAGATTTAAAAGAAGTGAAATTATACAAAATGTGTTCTGTGATTACAATAGAATCAAACTAGAAATCTCTAATGGAGAGACAAGGGATGTAAGGTTGCTTTAATATTTAAAAATCAATGTCATCCATCACATTAAGTGGCTTACAGAACAACAACAACAACAAAACATGATTGCATCAATTGATGCTGAAATGCATTTGACGAAATTCAACATTCATTAGTGGTGACAACTCTCAGCAAACTAAGGATAGAAGGAGACATTCTCAAGTTGATAACATATACGAAAAACCTGCAGCTAACATCATACTTAACAGATAAAGACTGAATATTCTTCTAAGATCTAAAACAAGCAAGTATATCCATTCTCACAATGACTATTCAACAGAGTACTGGAAGTTCTAGCCAGTTCACTGAGAAAATAGAAGGCGCACAGGTAAAGAAGAAATGAAACTATTTCTATTTGCAGAGAACATGATTGTCTATATATAAAATCCCAAGAAAGCTGCAAAAAATTCATGGAAATAATGAGTGAGTTCAGTGAAGTCATGAGGTATGTATCAAGTACAAAAGGGAATTGTATTTCTATATTCTAGCAAGGGACCAAATGGAAACCAAAATTTAAAATACAATTCTATTTATAAAATCACTCAAAAATGAAAATTGAACACTTAGGTGAATATCTAACATAACATATATGAAATTTGTATGTTGAAATTACAGAATGCTAATGAAAGAATTTAAAGAAGATTTAAATAAATGAAAATACATACAGTGTCCATGGATTGAAGACTCAACATAGTAAAGATGACAGTTATCCCCAAAGAGTTATGTAGGTTTAATGTAGCCCTATTAAAATCCCAGCAAGATTGTTTATAAATATTAGAAAAATTTTATTATAAAATGTGTATGGAAATGCACAGGCTCTAGAATAGTTTTTAAAAATCTTTGTTTTTAATGGCCCCAAACTGGAAACAATCAAAATGTCCAACACAGGTGAATGGATAAACTGTGGTATATTCCTATGATGAAATACAGTTCAGCAATAAAAACGAATGAACTATTGATATATGAAACAATTTGGATGAATCTCAAAAGAATTATGTTGAGTAAAAAAAAAAGTCAATCTCAAAAGGTCACATAATGTATGATTTTATTTATATAACTTTCTCAAAATCACAAAATTATAGAGATGAAAAATAGTTCAATGGTTACCAGGAGTTAGGGATAATGAGGGCAAAGGGGAGGCAATTGGACTATAAAGGGGAAGCTCAAGGAGGATTCTTATGGTGATGGTATGGTTCAATATCTTGATTCCAGTGATTGTTACAGGAATCCACACATATGATAAAAACCAGTGTCAATTTTCTGATTTGATATTAATTAAATAAAGTGTAATCACTGGGGGAAACTGGGTGAAGGATACATGGAGCCACTCCTGAACAAGCTTTGCCATTTCCTGTGAATTAAATTATTTCAAAATAAGTCAAACAACTTTTGAAAAAAAAATGACTGTGTCCAAGTAATCATTGGAGACCTACAAAAGGACCATGTTAGTAGATAGGGAAATGGGAAATGCACAGAAGAGAGAGAAGATAATGGAGCAAGTTTCTTGAGGAAGAAGAGCACAAATGGAGGGGTGCCTGGGTGGCTCAGTTGGTTAAGAATCTGACTTTGGCTCAGGTCATGGTATCAAGGTCCTGGCTTAAAGCCCTGTGCTGGGCTCCCCACTCAGCTGGGAGTCTGCTTGTCCTTCTCCCTCTGCCCATTCCCTGCCCTGATCCTGCTCTCTCTTTAAAATAAATAAATAAAATCTTTTTAAAAAATAGCACAGATGGAGGAATAAACTTTAATTAGAAGGAGACATCTTTTCCTCTGAGGCATGAGAGGTCAGGTTAGGGTAGTTGCAAGTTCAGGTAAGTTTCTAGGTACAGAAATAAAGTTGGGAGGGTTCCTGTCCTGATGACCTCTGTTTTCCTAGTGAACTAGGAGGCAAGTTCATCTACTGTACATGTTAAGAAATATGGTGGGTGGGTAGGGAACTTGAGGGGCCTGCTGAAAGTTTCTCATAGCCACTGAGAGTATTGGGAAAGAAACTTGGTTAGGGTCAGATAGTAGGATTATCTGACTGCTTGAAGATCAAGCTAAGGTTGGATATCAAGATTTTATACTGGTAGTTATCCACATGCTTGTGTGATTTTTCTCTAGTCATACTTAGCTTAAGATAGGTAAAGAAAGGTCAGGTAACCCACAAAATATTTTGTTTTATAGGGTGCAGTGGAGGGATAAGATGGAAAGGGAGTAGCAGAGATAGGATAGTGAAGAGATGAAATTATTGCTTAGGGGGTCTATGTTGGTTAAAGAAAGTAATTTAAGGTCTCAATGAGATTAAAAAATTGATGTCATAGGAGTGAGGGAGTGAGAAGCTTAGAAGGATAGGAAGGCATAATTAGATAGTAGGACAGTAGAGTTCAAATTTCAGAAATGGAGCAGTTCCAAGCAGCAAAATGTCCAAGGTGTGGTTGTATTTGAAGCAGAAAAGAGAAATTCACCAGAAAGAAACTGTGAGAGCATGGGGTTGAACGGGTCAGTGACCACTGAAGTCCCCAAAGGATGACAACGAAGCCTATGTGAGAGGAGAGGTTAGGGATGGGTTCCAAAGCCTTCAATGAATGTGGAAGAATGACCAAGAGGTTTTTACATGGTATTGACCACCTGCTGAAAATATGAACCTCAGGAGAGGAAGATTTTTACATCAGGAGTAATTCTTTGGAAGCAATGTGGAGAATTAGAGAGAAAGTTGATACTGTTGCCTGATTATGGCACACTTCAAAAAGACTTAAGGAGATGTGGTGTTCTTAGATGTGATTCATTTGGGCACTTGTTCATTTATTCATTCGATAAATATAGATAAGGCACCATATACCCTAGTCTGCCTGGTGACAGTCCTGGCTTATGCATATTTTGCTGACATAATTATAAAAATGATCCCTGTCTCTTTCAAAATGTTCCAATCTGGGTGATAAATTATATGGTCATTATAGTTAGAGAGCATTTATGACCTGGTTGAGAAGAAAGATTTTTATAGCTTCTTGTTCTGTTTTCCATCATATTTGATACCTTATCATTTGCATACTTGGGAATGTTCATTCATCCTATAGGGAATCCATCAAATTCTACTATCATCCAGCCTCATTGCTTCAGTTGTTGAAAAAATTATCAGGAGAGATTGTCTGGCACTCAGACATGCCCTTCTTATAGCATTTCCCTGAGTTAGTAATCCCATAAAAGGAAAATAAAGTTAGTTTGCCATGGCTAACACTTGGTGAGTTCTGCTATGCTTTTTCTTTCCTTTTTTAAATGATGTGTTTTTAAACCAGTCCCTTGACTATACATTTAGGAATATGGACCTGGGTTAACATAAAACACACTGGCTAATAGTTGCAGAATTCCTTTTTCTCCATTGTTTTGAAAGTCAAAATTATATTTCCCAATTTTCAGTATTTGGAATTTCTTCCAGACTTTGTTCCCTCTTAACCATCACCGACAAAAAAACCTGTAGTTTCCCCCCATTTCTTACCTTACTTAATGTTTGCAATCCACAATTTAACACTAAGTTGATAATAAAAAACTTCCGTATTTTGTTTTCTTGCCTTGGGGATTTTGCACATGCTATATCCTTTGACAAGAATATATTTCTGTCTCCTTCCTCACTCTCTCTTTTTGCCTTGTTAATTCCTACTTTTAATTCCTACTTGCTCTTCAGTCCTTACCCTAGCCATTACCTCCTCTCAGAAGTCTTTTTAGCCTCCAGGAGGCATAATATTGTTCCTTCCTCTATGTTCCTATAGTACTGTATGTTTCACCCCAAAATAACCCTACTTTATGACTTTAATTGTATTCAATTATCTGTGTCTATTAACAGTCTATAAACTCCATGAAGCCAGGGACTGTGTTTTGTTCATAAGTGGATCTCTAGTACCTTGTATGTATAATGCTTGCCACACTGTGGACACCTAATAAATATATATTAAATGAATGAGTGAACCAAAATTTCTAAATCAAGTAGTTTAAGATGTTGATTTGCAACTATGAATATGGTGCTGAATATTTTAAATGATAACTGACCTGGAAAATCTAGGGCTTTTGGTAGTTAAATTCATTTGCTAGATCTGTTTTCCCTACCCACATGGAATTCTCCTTTGAGAAATCAAATTAAGAATCATTCCTCACTTATTTCTCACAGCCTCACATAGTATGGAATACATAAAAGCATCTCAAAATATACTTTTCAATTTATAGATGATGCTAGAACATCATTGTAGCTGCATGTTATTTGATGCTGTTTCCATTTAATTAATTCAGATAATGAGATGAAAAGCCCATTTCTCTTTTGCTACGATGGCTCAGCCTTTCTTATAGGCATTTTTCTCTTTTATTGTCCATTTTAGGATCTATTTACTTTCTGAATCCTGGAGATGGGGTGGGGTGAAAGATTGCATTGGGTTCCAGTGACTTTTTTTTTAAATTTTTTATTTTTTATAAACATATATTTTTATCCCCAGGGGTACAGGTCTGTGAATCTCCCGGTTTACACACTTCACAGCACTCACCAAAGCACATACCCTCTCCAATGTCCAGTGACTTTTTGTCCCAATTCTCCTCAGTTCTGAACCCACACAGATGGCACCAGTGACCAATTGTATGGAGACGAGCTCAGGTTCCTGGTCTAAAAGCCCAGATCCCACAGTAATTCGCTGGGCAAATGCCTTTGCTTTCTGAGCCACAGTGTCTTTATTTGTCAAGGGGGAGAATTCAATTAGCTGATTCCCTAGTTCTAAAATTTATCTGATTCCCTCCATTGTAAGCTTTATTTCAAACCTCACAATATGCAGCTGTCCCTGGGGCCTCCAAATTACATCAAATTCTGTCATGCCTCAGATTTGAATTGTAGCAAATAGATCCCTGGGAAGCATCCCAGTGTATGAATTATTAATGTTCCCACCACACAGCCTCTGTGTGAATATTTACTAATATCACTGGGTATCTAATCCTGACAACAAATCATCATTTGAATGGTTTACTGATGTTTTCTCTTCCCCTCAGTGATTCTGCACGTGTCTTCTTTTCACCTTGAGAATTGTGCAATTCTTTCTTCTCCCATGAGGCCCTGACACTAAACAGCACGGAGAATGTCAACATCTGAGTCCCACCTTTAATGTGTTTTTCTTACTCCCTTATGGATTGTTGCATTTTTTCTTCCATTCTCTGTCCTCCTCCACCCCCAACTTGAGGTCATTCCCACCTCCAGAAGCTTGTCTTTTGCCCTCCCCACTCCATACCTCCAGCAGCTGAAGCCACAGTTCTGCTCAATGAGGTTCTTTTTTTTTTTTAAGATTTTATTTATTTATTTGAGAGAGAGCGAGCAAGAGAGCAAGGGTGAGAGGGAGAGTGAGAGAGAGAGAGCCAGAGGAGGAGCCGAGGGAGAGGGACAAGCAGACTTTGTGCTGAGTATGGAGCCTGATGCTGGGCTCCATCTCAAGGTCCATCCCAGGACCCTGAGATCATGACCTGAGCCTAAATCAAGAGTTGGATGCTTAACCAACTGAGCTACCCAGGCACCTTTCAGTGAGGTTCTTAATATGCTCACTGATCTGGTTATTTCCCAGAGAAAACACTCTTCCAGATATCTCAGCTCTGTGCTATGGGGCTCGATCAGCAGCTGTTGCATCCTTCACCTTCTCTCTGGTCTTGGCTATCTACTATTCCCTTCACTCTCACTGTTTCATATATGTCTCTGATCTCCCTTACTCTTTCTCTCCCTGTTTCCTCTTGTCTTTGCCACAATAGTTGCTGCAAGGTCTACAGGTTGGAGAAGCCATTTATTCCCTCAGAAATCCTCTGAGCTAACTGCCCTTCATCATCTCTACTGGGGGTGGGTGCCACAACACTGATTTAATTAAAGGTATAATAAAATCAAGCTGCAGAAAACACTTAGAATGGTAATTCTCTGGCTTATTATGAACCACTCTTTCTACTGCCTTGTAGATTAGAAACTTGGGGTTGGGGATCAGGTATATGCTTCATTTTTATTCATGATAGAACTGGGAGGTGCCTACTTCAATTAACGTATGCCTTTCTATAAGCAGAGATATCTCAGCCAGCTCAGTGGGGGCTCTGGCATGATAAACTTGATTCTGAATATGTGAGGGAAGCTGAGTGGAATGTCTTTGAGTGGCATGCAGAATGAGGTATTGGCATGTCAGATAGAAGTGTCTTTGGGAGACACAATTTGGACCAGGTTCTTGTCTACTCTATTTGGCCATCATCCACTAAAACCAACTAACAAAACATTACTAAAACTCAGTCATCAAAGTGACATGACAAATGTTCCTCAAAAAACAAGGTAACAAAAGGTAAGTGAAGTGAAAGGTAAGCTGGACAGTAAGGAGTAAGTGG
Organism: Mustela nigripes; assembly: GCF_022355385.1. Classification (NCBI taxonomy): domain Eukaryota; kingdom Metazoa; phylum Chordata; class Mammalia; order Carnivora; family Mustelidae; genus Mustela; species Mustela nigripes. Next base: position 80,718,729 of record NC_081575.1, on the reverse strand, counting down.
AGACAATTATTTTGACAACCCCTATTGGGACAAATCAACAAGTTTGTTGCTGGAAGGACAGCAAGTTCTCAAGTTCTCATGGGGATTGCTTAGGTCTAGTATATCTTATATTCCTTACCCTGGGTCCCTGCTGTTCAAAACTAGAAAGTGTCATGCCTCCTCTCCCCTAGACTGTGCTCTATCCCTTAACAAAGAGGGCATAGGAAACTAAATAAGTTAAAACTTCCTTAAAAGGGACACCCCCATCATGAGTTAACTCTGGCATTTTCCTTTGGCCTGATATTCATCCTGGGTGGTACATAAGGCAAACTGAGGAGAAATTTAATGTTCTAAAATCAATCATTGTGTATTTCCAAGATGATGTTAAAGGGTTTACTTATGGGGAATCTCTGAAAAGATGGACTTTGCCCTTGTTAGATTCAAGGACGGGGTGAGGAAGTAGATTGTGACCTCTATACCCCTAGGCTGCCACATACCCACTCTCTGACTTTGGAGTAAAGCAGGGAAAGAAAAAGAAATACTAAGAAATGCTGATTTCCTCTGCTGACACCAAATCTCTCTTCCAACTTTCTATCACCCCCCACCCCCAAGCAATCACCTTCAGAGGAAGAATTTGTGCTAATGGCCTCATAGAACTAGGAAGGCAAATACCTCCTTCTAGCCAACTAAGCCTAACATGATGCAAGCAGTCTAATGTACTTAGTTTAAGAGACTGATGACTTGTGTTTGAATTCTGGCTCCATCATTTTCTTTATTATGTGATCTAGGGAAAATTGCTTAGTTTCCTTGTGTCTCATTGTCTTTATCGGTAAAATAATATGGTAATGTTAATGCCTACCGCATTGAGGGTACTGAAAAATTAAATAACTTAATAAATGTAACACACTAAGTAACATTCTTTGTAATTAATAAGTTCTGTATGAGAGTTTGTTACCAATATTCATGGAAAGAGCACTAAAACAAGGTCAACTGATCTTTACCATTTATAAGTCACTTTACCTTCCTGTCCTCAGCATTATTACCATAGAATGGGAGGAAAGCCTCATTTCACATTATTACTTTGGAGACTAAACGAAATAATACACATCAAACATCAGGTGCCTAAAAGGCATTCAGTACCTGGGGAATTTTTTTTTTATTTCCCCATCTTTTACTTACAAAGAACCTATGCTTTAAGCCCTGGCAAATCCCATGCCCTTAAGTCTCAAGATCCTTTTCCTAACTTGTTTTCACTAATAATTCTAAAATCAAGTGATCTCTGCCAACTCTATTCCATTTCCATTATTTATTTAGGTAATGGTATTATTACTCCCATTTATTATGCATCCACTTATTGAAATGGTACTATAGTGGTTGCTGAATGGGGCTAGGCCACCTTCTCTGAGAAACCTTCCCCAACACCCTCCCCCTACACACACCCTCCCAAGTTAATTCTTTTCTCTGCGCTCCCTCAGAGCTCTATGCAAGCTTTTACCTCTATTATAGTTTGTTGAATGAGTGAGTGATGAAAGAAAGAAAGACAAAAAGAAGCTTATCTCAGGTTCCAGAATATGCAGACATCATCCTGTCACTAATGACTAATGGAATTGGTGATCAAGCCACACTACCTTGCCTAATTTCATCCATAAACATGATTCATGTCTGTTTGTTTGATTTTCGAGGTGAAATTGTGGATTAAGTTGGAAGCCAATTCTTATTAAATAGATATGTATGATACCTATTCCTTGCCAGGCATTATGCTACTGGGCACACTGAAACCATAAAGATAAATAATACATGGTTGTTCCTTCAATTAACTCAGAATCAAGTTGGGGAACTGAGAGAAACATGTGAAGAGAAGCCCAAGGACACCAGTCAGTGGAATGTTGTGGGTAAGAGTATGGTTTTGGGGATTACATGGCTTGGATTGGAATCCTGTCTCTTTTACTTACTACCCATGAGCAAACTATTTAGCCTTGTTGAGGCTCAATTTTCTCATCTGTACAATGAAGCTGTTAATAAAAGTACTTAACTCTGGGTTTCTTGGGAGGATTAAATAAAATCATGTATTAGTTGATACCTAGGTACACAGTAGGTATGCATTATTAGTCACTAGTGGTGTTGTCAAGGGTTTGATGTAGACACTGAGAATTCCAGAGCTGAGAGGCAAAGAGATTGGCATGAGCTGGAGAGCAAATCAGTGGGGCTTCATTATGCAAGGCAGATTTTCACTTAGGCCTTGATTAAGAGAGGGGGTAAAGAAATGGGAAAAGGCATTCCAAGCAAGGGACATAGTATGTGCAAAGGTGTGTAGGGGCAAGGTACATTTGAGGACCACTGAACATACTAGTCTGAAGGAGGCAGTTTATATAAGAGAGAATGGTACAAGAAAGGAAGGGGAAGAAAACTCTAGGGAAAAAAAGTTTATTCAGAATAAGCTCAAATTCTGGATCCACTACTTCTAGCAGTAAGATTTTAGCAAAGTTACTCTTTGTATTCCAGTTTCCTCATCTTTAAAATTAACTTTCCCCTGCTTTTTCCAGTCTTGCTCTAGTCCCAATTCAGTCTTTCTAGAAGGCATTGTTTGAAGGATTTTATGTGAAATAACCCATTTAATACTCACAATGATCTTATCATGCTATTATTATTCTCTTTTTGTAACTGAAGAAATTAAAACAGAGAGGTTATATAACTTAATGTCACACAGTAAGTGGTAGAGACATAATTTGAACACAAGCAGTTGTTTTGTCATTGTTTTTGGATTCGGAAGCCAAGGGAAAGCAAGCAAAATATCAATGTATTGAAAGAAAGAAGCTTACAAATAATGGCTGTTTGACCTTAAGTTTAGGCATAGTTTGTTTTGATTGATAAAACTGACTAATTACCGGGGTTCCTGGGTGGCTCAGTGGGTTAAAGCCTCTGCCTTCGGCTCAGGTCATGATCTCAGGGTCCTAGGATTGAGCCCCTCATCGGGCTCTCTGCTCAGCAGGGAGCCTGCTTCCTCCTCTCTCTCTGCCTGCCTCTCTGCCTACTTGTGATCTCTGTCGGCCAAATAAATAAATAAAATATTTAAAAAAAAAACCCTAATTACCTGTGGCTTAGCTAAATGAATAACAATAATAATACCCTTTATTTAGCAGCAAAGTCCTATGAGCTGGTGCTGCATTTAGTCCTCTATACACATATTTTCTTGTCACAGAAACCCTATAAGGTAGGTACTATTATTCTTCCCATTTTACAGAAGGGGAAATAGAGACAAAGAGTTAGTTCATTTATGCAAGGCTAAGGTGCAAGAACTGAAATTTGAATTGAAGCAGCCTGGTTCCAGATACTGCTAACTTAGTCAGGAGATAAGATAGTTAAAAGCAGAGGGATTGGGCTTTAGGGGTACCTTCGAAAGAAACAAAACAAAACAAAACCAATATGAATGATGACAAAGATGGTTTCTTGTTCAGTATGATTGTTCTGGTTTCTTTCTTTTTTTAAATAAAGATTTTATTTATTTATTTGACAGAGAGAGAGAGGGACCACAACTGAGGGAGTGTGAGAGGGAGAAGCAGGCTTCCTGTAGGGCTAGATCCCAGGACACTGGGATCACAACCTGAGCCGAAAGCAGATGCTTAACTGACTGAGCCACCCAGGTGCCCCTGTTCTGGTTTCATAGTTAATTTTACTTCCCAAATTACATATGTGACATTCCCATGTCCATATACCTGGGAAACCTTTTAATATGTGTCTTCCATGTCAAAATAGGCTTATAGGAGACTAGCATGTTGGGGGGGGGTCATCTCTACATGAGATTGGAAGCTACAAAGAATCAACTGATAGCGCCAGTCCAGACCCCTGTCTGGCACCTCTTTCATACCCACACATTAGGGCCATTGTAAATTGGAGTGGTAGGTGGAAGGCTTTGAAAGGTATGTATTGTGGTGCTTGGTTCTTGCTCTAGTGTAACCGCTTGTCATGTCAGCTCTATAAAGACAGCCTGCCAATGCTCAGTTATGTCTTATCTTTATAAGAATAAAGGAAAAGATATCCACTGCCTTGCCTCTTATTGTTAGAATAATGAGAAAGAATAGTTTGGGGTGGTTTGAGGTTCATATTCATCCAAGAACCTCAAAGTCTGGCTATTTGCATTCCATAGTTATTATTCTGTTATAGTCTCTTTAAGAAGCTTGAAAAGACACACAACTCATGGAAGAGAAAATAAATAAAATCTTATGTTTGTTAACTAATAACCTCAGGAAAGCTGATAAATTTCTTTTGGTCCACTTTGTATTTGGTCTCTGATGTTTGAGCCATACTCAGGGCCCTTTGACTCTGATTAGATAAGCCATATGGACCCCTTTCTCAGTGACGTGAGTTATAAGACTTGCTACAAAGTTGTGAATTTGTTATATCATTTGTTTACAGCAAATGATTTTAGTTATAAAGTCCATCATCATTTGGATCCCTTGAGTAGAAGGTATAGTTCTTTTAACTATGTTAAGAAATACATTTCTGGGGATGCCTGGGTGGCTCAGTTAGTTAAGCAGCTGCCTTCAGCTCAGGTCATGATCCCAGGGTCCTGGGATTGAGTCCCCCATCGGGCTCCTTGCTCGGCAGGGAGCCTGCTTCTCCCTCTGCCTCTGCCTGCCATTCTGTCTGCCTGTACTCGCTCTCCCCGCCCCCCTGATAAATAAATAAATAAAATCTAAAAAAAAAATACATTTCTGTTCTGTTTTGCCAACATACTAATTTGCTCATATAGGAAAAGGGCAGTATTCTTACTCATTTGAGAACACTGAGAGATTATATCTGTAACAATCACCATGGCGTCATTCCTCTCTTCCCAGGACTTTCAGTATTTCTGAGAAAAGGGGAGAAAAGGGACAGGGGAGCACTGGTCCAAGCAGAAACAAAAGGACTCTTTAGAAGCATTTCCCCAAATGGGACCTACTCAATGTATTTTAGCAACCACTGAGTCTCTCCTGGAGACAGGAGGAAACAGAGTCCCTTGTCTCAAGGAGTTTACAGTCTATAGGAGTTGGGAAAAACAGGGTAATCCCCCTGAGAACTTTCAAGTTAATGTTAGATAATTGTAGGAGGAAGAGAATATAAACTGAGAATTCCTTCATACTCAAATTTGAAAGATTCTATGAGAGATCTCAATATGTACTCCCCTTTAATAGAATATAGGAGATTATGCTGAGTGAAATAAGTCAAGCAGAGAGAGTCAATTATCATATGGTTTTGCTTATTTGTGGAGCATAAGAAATAACAGGGAGGACATGGGGAGATGGAGAGGAGAAGGGAGTTGGGGGAAATCGGTGCAGGAGATGAACCACGAGAGACTGTGGACTCTAAAAAACAATCTGAGGGTTTTGGAATGGCAGGGGGTGGGAGGTTGGGTGAGCCTGGTGGTGGGTATTATGGAGGGCATGCATCGAATGGAGCACTGGTTGTGGTGCATAAACAATAAATTCTGGAACACAGAAAAGAAATTTTTAAAAAAAGAACAACAACAAAACTATAAGTTGAAGAAAATTTCCCCAAACTGGTAAACCTGTCAACTTCTCACACAAGTTACTTCAGATAGCTTCCCACTAATGCTCCAGTGATCTTCATTTCTCAATGGTCTTTCAAACTTCTTCTTACACAATATAGACTGCTTTGGGTAGGTGCCTGGAATAATCTATTTTTTTTTCAATAAATATTTGTTCATACCAACTATTTCAGGAGCTGCTCTAGGCATTGGGGACATGAATGAAAAAAAAAACAGATCAAACTCTACTTTTGTAAGACTTATATTTCACTGGGGCTGTATTAATAATCCTCACCATCGGGCTGCCTGGGTGGCTCAGTGAGTTAAGCCTCTGCCTTCAGCTCAGGTCATGATCTTAGGGTCCTGGGATCGAGTCCCACATCGGGCTCTCTGCTAGGCAGGGAGACTGCTTCCTCCTCTATCTCACTCTCTCTGCTTGCCTCTCTGCCTACTTGTGATCTCTGTCAAATAAATAAAATCTTTTAAAAAAATAATCCTCACCATCATTGTATAGCAGCATTTTTTTTTATTTTGACAATATGAAACTTTTTATCTTCACAGAAAATACAACTTCCTTTTGAGCATTTATTGAACATTTAGAAATATGATTATGCCAGATCTCAGTATAGAAATGTATAGCAGCATTTTGTGCAAGAATGCACACCACAGGTATTTGCTCAGAGAAGACATTTGAGCAGAGACCTGAATTATGTGAAAGAGTAATTTGGGGGAAGAGTTTTCCAGGCAGAGTAACAGCAAGTACCAAAGCTCTTGCACAGGAGTGTTCAAGGAAAAGATTAGTGGAATAGTAAAGAGGCTAGTATGGTTGAAGTGCAAGGGAGCAAGGAGTTTGGATTGAAATTTCTTTTGAGCACCCACTGTGTGTCTTTCACTTTGCTAAGCATCAGGGATACAATGGAAAGCAAAACAAATATAGTTCCTGCCCCCTAGAGCTTACAGTCTAATGAAGGAAATAGACATTAGTTAAATAACCACAGAGGCAAATATGAAGGTCCAACTTTGAAAAGTTCTGGGAAGGAAAACTTTCACATGCTGTGAGAGAACAATATGAAGGTCTAATTTAGACTGGCAGATCAATAAGGCTTCTCAGGGGAATTGCTATGTAGTAGAGATCTGAAGAATGAATAGGAGTCAAGTAGGTGAAGAGTGAAGAAAACGAAAAAACACTTCAGACTGAGGGAACAGGGTGTTCAAAATCCCCAAGGCAGTAGAGACTTGTGAAAGAAAAAAGGCTGAAAGAAGGCTAGTATGGCTGACTGTAGAAAGTAGGGGATTCATGCTTTGAGGTATGATTGGAGATATAGTGGGGAACAAACTAAAAGGCCATGTGAAGAAGTTCTGTTTTCTAGAAGCAATGAGAAACCACCAAAGTTTAAAATGTGTAACACGGGGCACCTGGGTGGCTCAGTGGGTTAAGCCTCTGCCTTCGGCTCAGGTCATGATCCCAGGGTCCTTGGATCGAGCCCCACATCGGGCTCTCTGCTCTGCAGGGAGCCTGCTTCCTCCTCTCTTTTTGCTTGCCTCTCTGCCTACTTGTGATCTCTGTCAGATAAAAAAAAAATCTTTAAAATGTGTAACACAATCAGATTGGTTTTCTATAAAGGTCACTGACTACAGTGTGGAGTAGATTGATTGAGGGTGGCAAATATAGATGCAGGAGGATATTGAGGTGGTTCAGGTGAGAGGTGTTGATGGCTTGGACTGTGGAGATAGTGGAGGAAGCTAGTATGGCAGGAGAGAAGTGGGTGAATTCTGGATATGTCTGTGGGGTAGTGTTTGTTTGTTTGTGGGGTAGTGCTTACAGGATTTGAAGATGACTTACATGTGGGAATGAAGAGGTAGTGTGTGTCAAGGAAAATTTCCCAGGGTTTTACTTCATGTGGATGGGTGCATGTGGTGTCATTCACTGAGAGTAAGAATACAGTAAAGGGATAGACCATAACTTGGAGGGGATGGTAACAATTTCCATACACATATAGGTAGAGCTCTGCATTGTTCTGTGTTCAAGTTGGCTGATAGTACTAACATAGGAGTTCATATGAATTCTGTATACTTTTATTATTCCGTGTAAAAAACCCTCACCCATCCCCATAATCTGGTTCAATTCAACATTTTTCTGTTCAAGCTATTCACTCCAGCAATAGCTGTCAAATATACCCTAGACAATTCCTGCTTTAATGCCCCAGATCCTACTGTTTCACCTGTTTAGGATGCTTTCCTCACTCATCTGTGAAACCAATCCCAGAATTTTTAACACAGAGAACTCTTTCCATCTGAATTTTAATAACATTTATTGTCTGCAACACTTAACTGACATTTATCAATCACAAACAAGCCATTGCAATGTTCATTTGTATGTCAGTTGTCTGGATTACAGAATTAATTTTCCTATAGAAAAACTTTCATAAACAAAATCAGTATCTTGAAGAGATTATTTGTACTCCCATGTTCATAGCAGTGTTATTTACAATAGCCAATGTATGAAAACAAACTAAATGTTAGTCAAAGGATGAATATATGAATATAATGGGATAACTATAGGAATATTGTTCAGCCACAAAGAAGAAGAAAATCCTGCCATTTGTTACAATATAGATGGATCTTGGAGACATTTTGCATAAGCCAGATAGAGAAAGATAAACAATATATGATATTGCCTATATGTAGAATCTAAAAAAAAAAATGATTGAACTCATGAAAACAGAATGGTGATTGCCAGGGATAGTGGGTAGGGAGCTTGTAGGATATAGATAGAGGTTGGTAAATGGGTACAAACTTCAGTTATAAGGTGAATAAAATCTAAGGATCTAATATGCAACATGGTGACTATAGTTGATAACACTGTATTATATAATTGAAATTTACTAAGAGAGTAAAACCTAAATATTTTCATTAAAAATAAGTAAATATGTAAATGATAGATGGGGCACTCCTTTTACAATGTAAATGGGCATGAAATCATCATGTTGCATACATTAAATATCTTAAAATTTTGTCAATTATACTTAAATAAAGCTGGGTGCAAAAGACTAAAAGTCCTGAAATTCAAAACCCATTATGAGAAAGAATAAGCTAAAATATTTCATGAATTACATAGGAATAAATATATCTGTGCAAAAAGAGAGGAAGGAAATATTTTATAAATGGTTGTTGGGTTCCAAAGATAGTCCATCAAACTAATTTAGTTTACAATGTAGCTGAAGTTGGAGAGATTTCTAATAAAAAAGAAAAGAAATTATATTTTTAAATGAGTAAAGGAAAAAACAATAAAATTGAGTAAGAAATTATTTTTTGTATTTAGAATGCTAGTGCTTGAGGAAAATCAGATTTAATTAGGGGAGGATGAAGAGGTAGATTGAGAGTTTTGTGGAAATTTTAAAGCAGGCTCCTGAAAACTTTCAAGGACATTAGAGCCTGATGTTGCTACTTCTTTATTATGTTTAATTTCTCTTCAAAGCTTATTTAAAAGTTATCTTGGTGCAGGTGTGTTTTAACATTACACTTTTGTGTATCAGCTATGATTAGAGTTGCTTTATCTTTCAGTGTGAATTTTTTCTTGGCTCACAAAGGTAGCAAATGTATGCAGTTTAATTCAGAAGGTTACAATTTTTTCACCTAGAAAGTATAATCATTTACATTTTATTTCCCATTCATTCTGTATATTCATGGTCCTTCTCTATGTTTATCTTCTTCTGACTACTATTGCACAGTATCATGTACTCTTGGTTTTATAGTCCTATAACAAAGTGCTTTTTAGGAGTAAGTAACCAACCAGAGTCAGAATTCATGCCCCCACTTTCTGGCCTGTCTTCATACTCGCTGGCTTCTCTTATGTGGCATGATCTTCTGCTAATAGATTGGGACATTCAGGACCATTCCTTTGAGGCTAGAACTTAAAGCTGAGGGACCTATTCCATAAGGTGGAGCCAGCATTCCTTTCTTAATGCATACTGATCCCCCAAAATCAGCATTAGAAAGATGAAGGATGGGAACTTAAGAGCTAAAGGAGAAAGGGAAGAATATTGGGAGTGGCTCCTGATGTTGATATGGAAATGCCCATAAGGAAAATAAATCAGCTGTTCAGGAATCAGACACAACTTGTCCAAGTGAAATTACAGACATTACTCACATATAGATCCTGCTTTTAGAACCATTTAAAATTTTTGTTTCTTGGGGCGCCTGGGTGGCTCAGTGGGTAAAGCCACTGCCTTTGGCTCAGGTCATGATCTCAGGGTCCTGGGATCGAGTCCCGCATCGGGCTCTCTGCTCAGCGGGGAGCCTGCTTCCTCCTCTCTCTCTCTCTGCCTGCCTCTCTGCCTACTGGTGATCTCTCTCTGTCAAATAAATAAGTAAATAATCTTAAAAATTTTTTTTGTTTCTTGATATTCTCAATTTAGCTACTAAACTGTAGGTTCTGTGAGAGCAGAGACTTTGTTCTGTTCATTCCTATATCCCCAGAATCTATAACAGGACATGGGATGGAATAGGAACCCTATAAATGTGTTTTGAATAAATCAATGAATGAATGTTACTTTTCATTTTAAACCAGAGCTTTTCCTTACAGCTCTTCTGGTACTCAATAAACATTACCATTTCTGTAAAATTCTAAATATCGTAAGTTCCTCAGATGCTGTCTACAGAGTCACCTAGAACAAAGACCCTTCCCTATACACTCAACCCCTGAAGTAATGATACCTGAACTGGTCATGTTTTAAAGCTTTCATCATTAATTTCAGAACTCACATTTTTTCCAAAAGTCCTTATCTCTTTGTCACCTCCTTACTAGTCTTCCTAGGTGTCATTGAGGTAAGGTTCCTTTTTTTATATTATATCCATTTATTAATTATTTTTTTAAATAGTTATATAAAGTCAATTATTTTCATCATTACTATGACTTTGAATATTTATTCACATCATTATTTTTGTTTTTTTCTTTTCCTTTTTTAAAATTTCTTTTATTAATTTCTTTTCAGTGTTTCAGAATTCATTGTTTATGCACCATAACCAGTGCTCCATGCAGTACATGGCGTCCATAACACCCACCACCAGGCTCACCCAATCTCCCATCCCTCGCCCCCCCAAAACCCTCAGATTGATTTTCAGAGTCCACAGTCTCTCATGGTCCATATACCCTTCCAATTTCTTCCCACTCCGTTCTCTTCTCCATCTCCCCATGTCCTCCCTGTTATTTCTTATGCTCCACAAATAAGCGAAACCATATGATAATTGGCTCTCTCTGCTTGACTGATTTCACTCAGCATAATCTCTTCCAGTCCCGACCATGTTGATAAAAAAGTTGGGTATTCATCCTTTCTGATGGAAGCATAATACTCCATAGCATGTATGGACCACATCTTCCTTATCCATTTGTCCATTGAAGGGCATCTTGGTTCTTTCCACAGTTTGGTGACTGTGGCCATTGCTGCTATGAACATTGGGTACAGATGGCCCTTCTTTTCACAACATCTATATCTTTGGGGTAAATACCCTGTAGTGCAACTGCAGGGTCATAGGGAAGCTCTATTTTTAATTTCTTAAGGAATATCCACACTGTTCTCCAAAGGGGTTGCACCAACTTGCATTCCCACCAACAGTGTAAGAGGGTTTCCCTTTCTCCACATCCGCTCCAACACACGTTGTTTACTGTCTTGTTAATTTTGGCCTTTATAACGGGTCTAAGGTGGTATCTCAATGTGGTTTTGATTTGAATCTCCCTGATGGCTAGTGATGATGAATATTTTTTCATGTGTCTGATAGCCATTTGTATGTCTTCATTGGAGAAGTGTCTGTTCATGTCTTCTGCCCATTTTTTTGACATGATTATCTGTTTTGTGTGTGTTGAGTTTGAGGAGTTCTTTATAAATCCTGGATATCAGCCCTTTGTCTGTAGTGTTATTTGCAAATATCTTCTCCCATTCCATGGGTTGCCTCTTTGTTTTGCTGACTGTTTCCTTTGTTGTGCAGAAGCTTTTGATCTTGATGAAGTCCAAAAAATTCATTTTCACTTTTGTTTCCTTTGCCTTTGGAGACATATCTTGAAAAAAGTTGCTGTGGCTGATATCGAAGAGGTTACTGACTATGTTCTTCTCTAGGATTCTGATGGATTCCTGCTTTACATTGAGGTCTTTTATCCATTTCGAGTTTATCTTTGTGTATGGTGTTAGAGAATGGTCAACCTTCATTCTTCTACACATAGCTGTCCAGTTTTCCCAGTACCATTTATTGAAGGAGACTGTCTTTTTTTCCACTGTATATTTTTTCCTGCTTTGTCGAAGATTATTTAACCATAGAGTTGAGGGTCCATATCTGGGCTCTCTACTCTGCTCCACTGGTCTATGTGTCTGTTTTTATGCCAGTACCATGCTGCCTTGGTGATCATAGCTTTGTAGTAAAGCTTGAAATCAGTCAACGTGATGCTCCTAGTTTTGTTTTTCTTTTTCAACATTTGCAAGGTTCCTTTTCCCCACAGACCTCAGTCTTCACATGCAGGTATTTGCCTGAACCAGAAAATATTTACATTTTAATTTCATGTTTGTAATTCTAGTACAATGAAAAAGGAAGACTATTTTCAAACCACAGTTAATTGAATAAGAAGTACAGCAATTTTTGCTGTCAGGGTCCATTTTCTTGCACCATCAACTTACCCATAGTCCAACACCCACACCATTAAGGTATTAAATGGGAACTTACCAATGTAATGTACATTTTGTACATTTCTTTGGCTGTTTCTTTTAACAGGAAGGATTTAGCAAAGCTATTCTCAAAACCACAAATTTGGGATGATTTTTTTAAATTGTTAAAGCATTTTTTCTCTTATTCTGCTATTTCATATTTCATAATAACCGTGGTCTTACTTTGAATGTTGAACTTGGATTTGGAAGTGAGCAATAAATATCATTTGCATATTATTTGTATGCAAAGACTATTTATAATCAAGTTGTGAATATCTGCTTATGTTATATTTCTATACACTGAAGAGAAGTCTGTCACTGAAGTTGCTGGTTGACTGAAACTGAGTAAGTTGCTGCACATTTAATCAACACATTGGATGGAAATGGACTGTCACTTGCTAATTGAATGGAATAACAGGGAGGAAAATTTTTAAATTCACCTCTCTTGACAAAGGGGTAAATCTTAAGAAAGCTTTTTTCTCTTTTTATAAGGCTGAAATAGCAATTTCACATGACAAGTGACATGAAAATGCAGTTTTGTGTCCAGTTACTCTTCATCATTTTGCTGCCATAAAGCTGTGTGCCAACTGGAATGCCTTCTTACCAGGAGAAGAAGAGGTTCTTGTCTGATAGAGAATATCAGTTGGGCAGCTATCATTTTGTTCTGCTTGCTTGGGAAGTTGGAAATTAGCTGCAGTGTATTTCTCACCAAAGAAAGTAAAAAGAAGGGAAAAATTCAGGGGGACCCAAGTCCTGTTAAGATACTTGGAGGTCTGTATTAGATTTTTCTCCTAATGGCAAGGTTTTAACTGTTGCCAGAAATCTGTAGCTCTCTGCTCAAGACCCCAAACCTTCCAGCCTTTTAAGCCACATATCATTCTTTTCTAGACCACTGAATTTATTTCCCTTCTTTATTCTAGTCTATTCCAAATCTCCAGATAGGAGGGTGACTTTTACTCAACTTTGAACAATTACCTGACTCATATGAGCCAGCAAGATATTTTACCAGTATGGCATTGATTAGGTAAAAAAAAAAAAAAAAAATGCAGTCCTCATTGGTGCAGACTCTGTCCAACACTATACCCAAATCCCCAAGGAATGATCCTACTTTAAAATTCCTTAAATAATTATTTTTTTTCTCATTATAAAGGCAGTTACTGATCATTGTGAAAGAAAGGGTTTGGTAAATACAAATAAACACAACCCAAAAAGCACAAAGAAGATTCTATGAAGTTTTGGCTTAACACGTTTTCCTACTTTTGGACTTTCATGGGTGTAAGGACTTATTTCCGTTATTGCTGCAAAACTTAGTTGTTCAGAACAACAATGTTTTTCATGATTCTGTGTGTTGACTTGGCAGTTCTTCTTCATGTACTATTAGATGAGGTGCTGGAATGGCTGGAAGGTCCAAAATTTTCATCTCATCCACATGGTGGTTGATCGGTGCTAGCTTCTGGCTAATAGTTTTTGGACTTTTGACTGAAGCCTTGGTTTTCCTTCATGCAACCCTCTTCACATGGCTACCTGGGTTTCCTCACAGCAAGGCAGCTAGGTTCAGCAAGGAATGTGCTGAGTGGTGAAAACAGAAATTTTAGATCCTTGAGATTCAAAGTCACAAAGCATCATTTCTACCACTTGTTATTAGTGAAAATGATTCACAGGGCCAGTCCAAAGTCAGTGTGGGAGGGGACCATACAATGGTATGAACACTGGGAAGTATGGTTCATTTGGAGATTAACTGCCACAGAGCCCTTCCCATCCCCTGATCCCAGTATTCTTTGTCCCTTTGCAGCCATAACTGGGCAGATTTGGGAGAATGGGGTTGGCGGTGGTGGTGGTGGTTATATGTATATATATATGGGAGTCAGGCTAAGGGGATTGATTGGATATGCAGCTGAGTTCTACAATATTGAATGACTTCTAATTTAGGTTTTTGGTCCTATTTCTAAGTAACTGATAAGAAGATTGATGAAAATCACGATTTTAATTTAATATCACTTCCTCAAAGAATCCTTTAAAAAAAGATTTTATTTATTTGTCAGAGAGAAAGAGAGAGAGAGAATGTGTGCACAAGCAGGGAGAGTGGCAGGCAGAGGGAGAAGCAGGTTCCCCAGTGAGCAAGGAGCCCAATGTGGGACTTGATTACAGGATCCCAACATCATGACCTGAGCCAAAGGCAAAAGTTTAACGGACTGAGCCACCCAGGCATCCCATCCTCAAAGAATTCTTGAGGAATTCCTCCAATTATCCTCTCCTTTATGTCATCATGGTTTCAGTAATTTTTGATTTATATTTCTTTTATATACATTCATGTGGTTATTTGTTTTGTGTTTGTTTTTTGTTGTTTTTGTTTTAACAAATCTTATGTATCACACAAAGGTAGGGACTTAATCTTTCTTGTTCAGACCAGCACCTAGCACAGAGTCTGACAGAGAGTAGATGCTTGCTGAATTTTTGTTGAATAAATGGGTGATTGAAAAAGAGCCTGAATGTCTGTGCTCATCACTCATTCACTCACACATATGCAACCACAGTAGTCTAGTCCTGGCTTATAAATAGGAAGTTGTTAATAAATGTCATTCCCCAAACTGTGGGAGATAAGAAAGTGATGTAGATAAATTTCAGTCAAACTAAATCCTGTTGTGGTATCTGTTTTCTATAAGAAAAGGCCACTTCCCCATTCTACCTTAGAAATTTCAGCTTTATCCCTAAACCTTGCACCTCAATTTCCAATGGTTGTAAATTGCTACCTGGATGTCTCATGTTTACATTAAAAATAACCAGTCTTATTTCAGCATTTTTGTTTCAATTCAATTAACTTTCCATTCTCTGTCATTGATAAGAACAACCCCAACTATCTCTTCTGCTATGTTCATCTTACCCAGCCAAGGCCTACTGTCTCTTCTATTTATATTCCTATGGTTGCTGCCATAGGTTGGATCTCTTATTTTATATAGGGGCAAGGTTGACAGCCTCATTAATTCATCCTTTAAATTCAACATATATTCATTGAGCGCACACTATGTGTCAGGCACTGAAGATACAAAAATATTTATGACCCAGTTTCTGTTGTTGAGGAATTCATTACATTGTTGGGATGTATTATGATTGTTATTGGAATTTATTAGTGCTAATAGAGGTACTGTGTTGAAATAGAGGGTAGAACAATGAACTGGGGGACTGGGAAATATGGAAGAGACAAGAGTGAAGAGATTGCAGGGCAGTAAGTTAGGAATGGTAGAACAAAGGAAATAACATCTGAACTGAGTCTTGGAGGAAGAGAAGTTCAACCAGTGACCAAAGAGAAGAAATGTATGAAAAAGTGGGAAAACACATATAAAGGCATGAAAGTATGAGAAAGCAAGGCATTCAATATGGATGGAACATGAAGTATGCAGGGAAAAAGAGAGTGAAGATGAGGCTGAAAGTCTAAATAAGGGCCATAATTCTAAAAAGCATGTACAACATACTATGTAGTTCTGTGTTTTTTTATTTGTAAGATTTTGCTTATTTTTTTATTAAATTGATTTATTTATTTTCAGAAAACAGTATTCATTATTTTTTTCACCATACCCAGTGCTCCATGCAATCCGTGCCCTCTATAATACCCACCTGGTACCCCAACCTCCCACCCCCCCTGCCACTTCAAACCTCTCAGATTGTTTTTCAGAGTCCATAGTCTCTCATGATTCACCTCCCCAATTTACCCCAACTCCCTTCTCCTCTCTAACACCCCCTCATGCTCTATCATATTTGTTATGCTCCACAAACAAGTGAAACCATATGATAATTGACTTTCTCTGCTTGACTTATTTCACTCAGCATAATCTCTTCCAGTCATGTCCATGTTGCTACAAAAGTTGGGTACTCATCCTTTCTGATGGAGGCATAATACTCCATAGTGTATATGGACCACATCTTCCTTATCCATTCGTCCGTTGAAGGGCATCTTGTTCTTTCCATAGTTTGGCGACCGTGGCCATTGCTGCTATAAACATTGCGGTACAGGTGGCCCTTCTTTTCACGACATCTGTATCTTTGGGGTAAATTTCCAGGAGTGCAATTGCAGGGTGATAGGGAATCTCTATTTTTAATTTCTTGAGGAATCTCCACACTGTTCTCCAAAGAGGCTGCACCAACTTGCATTCCCACCAACAGTGGAAGAGGGTTCCCCTTTCTCCACATCCTCTCCAACACATGTTGTTTCCTGTCTTGCTAATTTTGGCCATGCTAACTGGTGTAAGGTGATATCTCAATGTGGTTTTAATTTGAATCTCCCTGAGGGCTAGTGATGATGAACATTTTTTTCATGTGTCTGATAGCCATTTGTATGTCTTGATTGGAGAAGGGTCTGTTCATATCTTCTGCCCATTTTTTGATATGTTTGCCTGTTTCGTGTGTGTTGAGTTTGAGGAGTTCATTATAGATCCTGGATGTCAACCTTTTGTCTGTACTGTCATTTGCAAATATCTTCTCCCATTCAGTAGGTTGCCTCTTTGTTTTTTTGACTGTTTCCTTTGCTGTGCAGAAGCCTTTGATTTTGATGAAGATTTTACTTATTTTTTGACAGAGATACAGTGAGAGAGGGGACCCATGTAGGGAGAATGGGAGAGGGAGAACAGGCTTCCTGTGGAACAGTGAGCCCAATGCGGGGCTCAGTGTGGGTCTTGATATGGGGCTCAATGCAGGCCTCGATGCAGGGCTCAATCCCAGGTCCCTGGGATTATGACCCGAGGCAAAGGCAGATGCTTAATGACTGATCCACCTAGGTGCCCTGTAGTTCTGTATTTGAATTAAAGAATTCTAAGCAGAGCAACAACACAGTTAAATGTACATTTTAGAAAGGTCATTCTTACAGCCCGTGTGGATAATAGGCTTGCGATAGTAAGAGTGGGGGAAAAAAGATTAATCCAGACAAGGAATGATGGGGGTTTGAAGTAAAGTAGTGGTATGAAAGCTGAGAATAAGAAAACACAGTGGACGAACGACAAGGAGAATAAGAAAACACAGTGGACGAGCGACAAGACTAGGTAATACGAAGTTTGAAATAAGATTTGTCAATTTGATGGCTTTAGCAAAAGTGATATCATGCAGTGGTAGAGACAAAAATCATATTTCAGTGTGGGAACTGAAAAAGCAGAGACAGGATAGAAAAATATTTACAGACATGTAGAATAAAGGGTATGAACTAGGATGATGTTTATAGGGGAAAAAAAACTTTGGGTGAAATTGACCTTTTGTTGGTTCAATATTTTTTTTTAGTAGATAATACCTTAGGGTATATATTCACTGAGAGGAAAAAGTCCATGAAAGTAGAGAGGTAGACTTTGTAAAAGAAAGGCTAGAGTAGTTGCTGGAGAAGGGCCCCAAAGAGGTGGGAGGAGATAGTTGAAATGGAACGCTTTCAGGGTAGTGGTGCAGATACCACTCACTCTCAGACTGTAGTAGTTATAAGGTGATTTTGGAACCAAAGACCCTAGGTTAAAATCCCAAATCTGCCACTTGCTATCTGAGTGAAGTTGACAGGGACTTAACCACTGCAAGCCTCAATTTTCTATTACAAACTGAGAACTAAATCTTTCTCACACTGTAGTTGTAAGGATTACATAAGACAGTAAGTGCTCAAAATGGTAGCTATTAACACTAAAGAGGATAGGTTGGGGGCCAGCTAGATATATAAATTTAGAATAGAAGGCTTTCTTACATAAGTCCTTTACCTTTCTTTCAATAAAGACCAGTTGCTGAAAGCAAGCAATGGGGGTGGGTAAAGGTCTGAAGAAAATTGCTAAAAAGTTTGGAACCTGCTGAGAGGAAGGGGAGAGGGAATTGCTGGGAATAAGTTTGCTAAACAGCATCAAGGGCTCTGATTTGACTCCATCCTTCAGTCTCTTGCCCTCAAATCCATCTTGAACAATGACACTTGATTAATATTCTCAAAAAGATACATTCTTCATGTCACTCATATGTGTCTGTTGAATAAAGTCTATGCTTCTCTGTGTGGCATTTCAGGCCATCTGCATTTGGATGTCTTCCTTCTATGCCAGTTTTGCAAATCCAAACACCAGCTGAACTCTTTACTGTTTCCCTATATGTATTGTCTTCTTAGTTCTGTACTTTTGTTTATGCTGTTCATTATACCCCTAACCTCAGGTTCATTCTGGAAGTTTATAAAGTAAGGATTCAGAGTCCTGGGGAACTGAGTTTTAATCCAGATTCTACTACTGACCAACCATATGTCCTTGGGGAAGAGATGTTGCTATTCTGTACATCAGTTTCCTTGTACAAAATAGGGATAATTTTAATGCAAGTTGTGTAAGATTGTGGACAGGGTTGCAGTAACAGATGCAAAAAAATAAGCAATAGTAGAGCACATTGTACATAATAGAAACTCAGTAAATGGTAGCTAACATTCATGTACAAAACATTTACAGAACATCTGTTATATATCAGGCACTGTGTTAAGCTTCATGGATACAGACATGAAAAATATACTTGGAAACCCACAAATCTAGTGAAGGAACAAATGTTTAATTTAGTATAGGAGTGCCAAGGATGGCCTCAGAGGGGAGTTGGTATTGGAAATGAATCTTGAAGAATTTGTAGATATTGTCAGGTAGTCAAGATATGTTAAGTGGGACACTCTAACTTCTTGAAGAGCTTCTGAAAAGATGATGAAGCAATCAAAAGTTGGTTCATTTGCTGAGTAACACAAACAGCTCATGAATTGGTTGGGATTGTTATTGCAAGCAACAGAAACTTAATCTAAAACAGGCAAGATGTTTATTAAAAGGATGCTGGGTAGCCTTGGATACCTGAGGGAAGGGATGGAGGAGGGCAGAAATTGGTTAGATGCAACCAGAAAAGTGATCAGGAATCATGTCAGGAAGGGCTTTATAAGTCATAAGAAATTTGAATAACATCCTGTTCATGATAAGGAACTGTCACAAGATTTTTACTAGGGTAATGATAACATCATTTTTGTGTTATAAATACATCATTCTGGCTGCTGTATAAAGTTGGGGAGGTGATGGGGCCAGACTAGAACACAGAGACCATTGGGTCAATGCCAGACATGATGGTTGGTGCCTTAAGGCATGAGCACTAAGACTAGAGACAAAAGGATGAATTTGAGAGACATTTGGGGAATAAAATCAGCAGGACTTCATGACCTGATAAATTGGGAAGGGGAATAAAGAAGAACAATTAAGGACGATTTACAGTCTTCTCTTTTGGGGGATTATGTGGAAATTGTCACAATCCATTGACAATGAGAATACAGAAGAAGGAACAGGTTTGAGTGGAGGTAGATGATGAGGCCAGATTTGTAGATGTTGAATTTGAAAAGGCCAAGAAACAACTGTGAAGATATTCAGCAGGCTTTTGGATACACAAGTATCAAGTTCCAGGCAAGGTTATCGAGATGTGAATTTGGGAGACACTTGAATATTGGCAGTACTTAAACAAAGAGGGTGAATTTGGTTGCATAGGGAGAGTTCATAAAGGAAGAAGTGACAAGGAGGGAAGTTTGGGAAAACCCAACATTTGGGAGGCATATAGACAAAGAAGAATCTAAAAGATAGAATATCGAAGCATGGTTTAAGAAGTGGGAGGGATGTCTGGGTGAATCAGTTGGTTAAGCATCTGCTTCAGCTCAGGTCATAATCCCAGGGTCCTGAGGTTGAGTCCTATATTAGACTCCCTGCTTGGTGGGGAGCCTACTTCTCCCTCTCCACCCCCCACCCTCTGTGCTCTCTTTCTCTCTCTCAAATAAATAAATAAAATCTTTTAAAAAGAGAGAGAGAAGTGGGAGGACACTCAGGAGAGAATGGTATCACAGAATACAAGATGAATGAGAGCCGCAACAGGGGATTGGTCCACAGTGTCAAATTCTGTGAAGAGCTTCTGGCAAAATTAGAACAGAAAAGTGTCTATTGATTTGACATGTTAGAGGTCATTAGGAGGTTTACCTCATGAGCATAGTGGGGACAGGAGCCAGTCTTCAATTGGTTGAGAAAGGAATAAAGTGAGGAAGTAGAGAGACTAAGTGTAAACAACTCATTCTACAACAGTGGCTATAAAAAGAGAAAGGATGTTCCAATTCCCAGAATGGCAAGTAAAGAGCTCAAGGAAAACTCTCCCCTGGGAATACATGTAGAAAGCTGATCAAAATTAGCAAAACCTCTGGAAGTTGGTTAACAGGCTTACAAAATAGGGATAATTTTAATGCAAGTTGTGTAAGATTGTGGACAGGGTTGCAGTAACA
>NC_081575.1:80697117-80698261 GCF_022355385.1 Mustela nigripes | reverse complement strand
AATGCAAAAAAATAAGCAATAGTAGAGCACATTGTACATAATAGAAACTCAGTAAATGGTAGCTAACATTCATGTACAAAACATTTACAGAACATCTGTTATATATCAGGCACTGTGTTAAGCTTCATGGATACAGACATGAAAAATATACTTGGAAACCCACAAATCTAGTGAAGGAACAAATGCTTAATTTATTAATAATGCTTAAGCATTACTTATCTCTACAAAAAGTAGAGATAAATTTATTTTTAAAATGTATAGAAACTCAGTAAAAACAGTAGAAGGCCATGGTATTTGAACTAGAGACTGCAGCCATCCCTGATAGCTCTGCCACACAGAAGAACTATTTCATCAGATTCAACTATCACGTGGCAAATCTCATTTCCTCAGACCCCTCGGATGGAAAAAACTATTTTGTATGCTTTTCAGACATCATCAGGTCCCATTTTGACAGCTCTGTTATGTAGAAGGTCTATATAGAGTAGGTGGCAATAACCAGGAGGTGCCTGTTTCCCACCCTAACTCCCACTATTTAAGGAGAACCAGACAGGGCAGCTGGTCAAGAAAACAGTCCCCTAATTATGTACTGTGTTGTGTTATAAGAGAGGGAATCCAAAGCATTTGGCAGTCAAGTGTAGCTCTTATCTTGCTAAGATTTCTGGGGGTAGAAGACCTACTTCAGGTAGAATCAGAACCAATAAACTTGTGTATTCTATCCTTCACATATCTGAGATGCAGAAGATCCATACTAATTAGTGTCAGCAGCTGGGAGTGGCACCAGTGCCTCCTGTACGTGCATGTGTGCATACAAACATATCACCTGTTCCAAAGAGAGGACCTAGGTGGGACATCTAGTAATAGTGGATTTTCCATCCCCCATTCCCACCCTATGCTCCAGCTCCTGATTTATAATTCAGAGGTTCTTCTTAAGGTTAGATCTTAGTAAACATAAAAGATTGGTAATACAGTGTCCCTGTCAAAGAACCCAGCTGGATTGGATCATATTATGGAGCAATTTGTGCTGCACAGCATTTTAAAAACAACAGAGCAATCAGGTAGCAATTAATAGAGATTAGGAGCTAGATATTTTGTTTGTTTGGTTGGTTTTTGCTTCTTTGTTTTTTCTTTTTCTTTTTTTTTTTTT
>NC_081575.1:80675019-80687117 GCF_022355385.1 Mustela nigripes | reverse complement strand
TGTATATATCTATGAGGTCCATTTGGTCCAATGTGTCATTCAATGCTCTTGTATCTTTATTGATTTTCTGCTTCGATGATCTGTCTATTTCTGAGAGAGGCATGTTAAGATCCCTACTATTAATGTATTCCTGTCAATATGACTCTTTATCTTGATTAACAGTTTTCTTATGTAATTGGCTGCTCCCATATTGGGGGCATAGATATTTACAATTGTTAGATCATCTTGGTGGATAGTCCCTTGAAGAATGATGTAGTGTCCTCTGTATCTCTGACTACAGTCTTTAGTTTTAAATCTAATTTATCTGATATGAGAATTGCTATCCCGGCCTTCTTTTGAGGTCCACTGGCATGAACGATGCTTCTCAATCCCTTCACTTTTAGTCTGGGTGTATCTTTAGGTTCAAAATGGGTCTCTTGTAGACAACATATGGATGGGTCCTGTCGTTTTATCCAATCTGCAACCCTGTGCCATTTGATGGGCGCATTTAGGCCATTCACATTGAGAGTGATTATTGATAGATATGTTTTTATTGACATTATGTTACATTTGAAGTCTTTCTTTCTGTAGATTTTCTCTATATTTCTGTTCCATGATATTCCTAGGATTTTTCCTCTTTATAGAACCTCCCTTTAATATTTCCTGCAGTATCGGTTTGGTGGTTGCATAGTCTTTAAGCCTTGCCAGTCTTGGAAACTCTTTATCTCTCCATCCATTTTGAATGTCAGTCTTGCTGGATAAAGTATTCTTGGCTGCATGTTCTTCTCATTTAGTGCCCTGAATATATCTTGCCAGCCCTTTCTGGCTTGCCAGGTCTCTGTGGACAGGTCTGACATTATTCTGATGGGTGTTTCTCTGTAAGTAAGGAGCCTCTTTGTCCTAGCGGCTCTCAAGAGATTGTGTCTACAATTATGATTCCTCAATTTGACTACGAGGTGCCTTGATTTTTTTTGGAATCTATAATCTTGGGTGGAGATCGTTCGGCCTCTAGTACATGAACGCTGGTTCCATTTGTGAGATTAGAAATATTTTCATGAAGAACTTGTTCCACTATATCTCCAAGACTTCTTTCATTCTCCTCCCCTTCAGGAATTCCAATAATTCTGACATTGGAACCTTTCATGGCATCATTTATTTTTCTGATTTTGTTTTCGTGTCTTCTAAGCTGTTTGGTCCAGGCTTCCTCCTGATCCTTTTTCTCTATATGTTTGTCCTCCAGACCATTATTCTATTTTCTGTCTCAGTTACCCTAGCTTTTAGAGAATTTAGATTAGAATAGAACTCATTGAGAGCATTGTGAACCTCATCCCTGGTGGCTTTCAGCTCTGCCCTAACACTGTGAACATCATCCCTGGTTGCTTTCAGTTCTACCCTAATCAATTCCATTTGGTCATCCATGGCTTTCTCCAACCTAGCTATTGCCTGGATAATTGTTAGCCTGAATTCTCTTTCTGACATATTGTTTATATTGATAGCTGTTAGCTCTGTTGCAGAAGGCCCATCCTCTGTATTTTTCTTCTGTTGGGCATTTCCCCTCCTAGTCATTTTGGTGAGAGATGATTGAACAGATGTAACTGGATGTATCGACCGTGGTGCAGTCAAGGTGCACCCTGGAATGCTTCTGAGCAATCAGGATTCCCCACCCAAATGAGAGAAAAAAGAAAAGAAAAAGAAAAAAAAAGAAAGAGAGAGAGTGGAAAAAAAGGGAAGATAAAAAAGAAAATTCAGCCCAAATGGGCCCCAAGGTTAAGATTTATGAAGTATACAAACAAAAACAGACAAACAAAAAGACTGATAAAAGTATATGACAAGAGAAAAATATATATATGTGTGTGTGCAAATAAAGGAAGAACCTTGTCAAAAAGAACCCCAAGTATAAGATTTATATACTATCAGGACAAACACAAAAACACAGAAACACTGGCGGAAGAAAAAGTTGGGAGAGTGGTTATAAATTCTCAGTGTGGTGGAGGAAGTTTATTTTGATTCTTCCTGGATGTATCTTGATATCTTTGTTAAAAGACTCAACTTCCCTAAGATAAAGGGGGATTAAGAATTGGTTTACCTATAGGGGTAGCATTGATTGGGGAAAGGGGATTACCTTGAAGTTTATCTCTGTATGAATATTAGAAAATAAAAATAAAAAAGGAATAAACTAGACTAAACTAAACTAAAATTTAGAAAAAAGAAATTAAAAAATGGAAATGCAAAAGAAAAACATACATGTATATATCAAAAAGTTCAGGATAGAATGTTATTATGGAATTTGATGTACTGGACATCTCACTGTGATGGTAAATAGGTTAAAAATTATCTATATAAAAAAAACTGAACCAGAACAGTGGGAATGAGTTAAAAATAAAAGTTGTCCTATGAAGTAGTGATGGTTGTTCTCTTGTAGTCTTTTTATTCTCTTTTTCTTTCCTGGTTGGTTTTCTGGGGGAGGGGCCTGCCACGTGGGTTTTCAGTCAATGATGTTCCCTGAGTTAAGTCCTTCCGCCCCCCTCAAGGGGGTGGGCTCTGAGGAAACCGTTTTTTTTTTTCAGGCTTTTGTTCTCTGGAAGTTTTTATGTTTGTTCACTTTTTTTTTTTCTCTCGCCTTGACCACTTTTGATGGTTTTTGTAGGTTTAGAGGAAATAAAACTGCTCCCTGACCTCCCTCTCAGTGAAAAACCTCAGCCTGGTCCCCTGTGGGTGCAGCAGAGCCCATATAAATTCCCCCTTGGCCGCTGGCAGAGCAGGTTCCAAATTGCGGTCCCTGGGGATGCAAGATCTTCTGCTTGTACCCAAAACCACTGCAGCGGCGGCTTCTGGGCAACTCCAGACTGCCAGAGAGGTTCCAGGCAGCGATTGCACACTGAGATATTCCCCCTGGCCTGGGCTGGGAGTGCCTGGTCTTTCTGGGCCTAAGAACACCAGGCTTGTGTGCACCTCTCTCAGGGGAGGCTGTGGGTCACGCACACATCTCAGGCTCTGGTAGCAGCATGCGTGTCTGAGAGCACCAGGCTGGGCCTCACATACCTCTCTCAGAGGAGGGTGAGGGGTGCGCGTGTCTCAGGCTCTATAGCATGGCTCGGCGTTCTGCCATCTGGCGAGGCTCCCAGCCCCTCACAGGAGCCGGACCCCACGCATTCTAGGGAGTGCTGGCGGCTCAGGGACCAAGACTTGGTTTCTCCACCACACTCTCTCTGGCTCAACACCAGGGGAGGCTATCCTGGGTCCGGGGACTTAAACCCCTGTTCCTAGCCACCCCGATTCCCACAATTCTCCCCCACCCCCCGCCACGATCCTTTAATCTTTCTGAGTGCTTTCAACCAGTCTCCAAGTTAATGCTGGTCCCCAGATGCAGGGCAGTCTCGTATTAGGGGTATTACTTTCCAATCGGTCGCCTCTGGTGGCTCCCTCCCCCTTTTGTTTATCTTCCGATATCAGTCCGACATTCCCACTCCGCTTTACCTGCCCACTGACATCTTCTGACCCTGTAGAGATCCAGACATGTATAATTCTGATCTCACGCTGATTTCATGGGTGATCGGAGTTCTTTGGTAGGTAATCAGCTCACTTTAGGGTACAGATTGAAACGGCGCCTCCTCCTACTTCCCCGCTATCTTGTCTCCACTCCAAGAGCTAGGTATAATACTAATAGAAGCATACCAGCCAGAAGTTTAACAAGTATACCAGGAAAAAGACAAAAAGACAGAAGCTAAAACCACAGTTATTCATGGTGGTCAGGAATACTGTGTGCATGCCTAAGGTTGTATCCTCTGGGGAGAAACAGAAGCTCTACATCAATGGGGAAATAGACTTCACCTAGATAGTCCAGCTAAGTCACAAAATAAATAATCAACCAAGCAACCAATAAAATCCTAGAAAGAAGAGCGAGAATCTGTATCCAGAATTGTTTCAGTGTATTATCTAAAATGTCCATTTCAACAACAAAAAATGAGACATACAAAAAGAAACAAGAAATTATGACCCATATAGAGAAAAAAATACAATAGAAACTGACTTTATGGGGACCCAGATACTAACTTAGCAGACAAAGACTTCAAAGTAGCTATCATAAATATGTTCAAATAAGTAATGGAAACCTTGCTTAAAGAAAATAAGGTGTAATAGCAATATCTCATTAAATAATTAATAAAGTGAGAGAAATTATAATGAAGAACCAAATAGAATTTCTGGAGTTGAAAAGTACATTAAACAAAATGAATAAAAAGTGACTATAAGGGCTCATAAATAGATTTGACATGGTAAAAAAGTAGTCAACTTGAGGTTAAATAGGTTAATAAAGATTAGGGTATCTGAACAGAAAGGAAGAAAATGAAAAATGGGGACAGGGATTCAGATAAATATGGGACATCATTACATATGCCAACATATACATAGCAGGAATATTAGAAAGAGAGGAGAGAGATAAATGAGCATAAAAGTATTTAAAGAAATACTGAAAATTTCACAAATTGATAAAAAATATTAATCTACGCATGCAAGGTGCTCATTGAAATCCAAGAATAAATTCAAGGAGAGCCACAAACAGACATATCATAGTCAAAATGTTGAAAGACTAGGAGAAAATGAAAATCTTGAAATTAGCAAGAGAAAAATGTCATTATGTACAGATAATTACATGACATCTCATCAGAAACAATGAAAGCTTGACAGCAGTGGCATAGCATCCTCAAATTAGTGAAAAAAACCCCTGTCAAGCAAGAATATTATACTCAGTAAAAATATCTTTTAAAAATGAAGGGGCATGGGCACCTGGGTGACTCAGTGGATTAAGCCTTTGCCTTCGGCTCAGGTCATGATCTCAGGGTCCTGGTATCCAGTCCTGCATGAGGCTCTCTGCTTGGCATGGAGCCTGCTTACCCCCCTTTCTCTCTGCCTGCCTCGCTGCCTACTTGTGATCTCTCTCTCTCTATCTCTCTCTGTGTCAAATAAATAAATAAAATCTTAAAAAAAAAGAAAATCAACCATTTTTTGGAAGGTAGGACATTTAGAGTAGTGAATCCAAGATGATATATGGGAAGAGAGACCATGGGGGCAGGGGCCAGCTCCTGGCAAGTGGTAGAGCAGTGGCACACAAAACTGGAACTTTTAGAAGTCTGCTTCACTGAGGGACCTTGTTGCAGAGACTAAGCTGGGGGGTAGAGTATTCACAGGGACAGTATGGTCTTAGGGCCCTCAGGGTCACAGAAAGGAACTGGGGTGCCTGAGTGGGAGAGAGCTCCCAGGTATTAGAGTGGGGAAGATGGCTGCAGAGACAGAGCCAAGGAATGGGCTCTCAGCTTGGGGTTACCTTAAACTGTGATCCAAGGCACTCTTTGAGCATGGATCCCATAAGTGGCAGATCTGGGGAGAACCCGTCCTTCCTCCTCTGGGAGGAGTGGCATGGGAACATGCTACAAGAATCTGCTGGGTTTGTAGACTCCAAACAAGGCTGTGCACCAGAGATAGAAATGCTCATTCACAGGCTGGGTGAGCATAGAGAATGTCCAGAGACCAGGGAGACAGGCATGATTGACTGATTTTCTCTGAGGGTGCACTGAGGAGTGGGGTCCTGAGGTCTTGGTTCCTCTAAGCTGGAGACTGGGAAGCTGCCATCTTCATTCTCCTCCTCCAAAGCTATATAGAAAGTATTCAGGGAACAAAAGCTACTGAGAACAAAATTAAGCAGTTTACTTAGCTTGCCCCTGGCAAGGGTGGTGCAATTCTGCCTCAGGCAAAGACATTTGAGAATCAATGCAGTAGGCCCCTCCCCCAGGAGATCAACAAGAATCCAACCATAATCAGCTTCGCCAATAAATGAGAACTGCAAAACTTCAGAGCTGCAGGAATACAGTACATAGAAGTCATGGTTTTCCCCCCATGATTCTTTACTTGTTCAAAGTTAAATTTTTTTAATTTTATTTTTTTCTTATTCTATTTTAAAAAATTTTTCCTCTTTTCTATTTTAAGGTTTTTTAAAACTATTTTATCTTATCAATATCTTTTAAAAAATCTTTTAAAATTTTTACTGTTATAGTCATATTCTTTCCTTTCATTGTATTTAACTTCATTTTTTGTATATGTACAGATTTTTCTTTCTTTAAAATTTTGGGATACAATTTCTTCTAAGAGATCAAAATATACCCTAAATCTACCACATCACTTTGTTCTAGTCTCCAGCCTGATCACATTCTTTCCTTTTATTTTCTTTTTCAACCAACTTCTTATCAATTCCTTTTTTAGAATCTTTTTAAATTTTCATCTTTACAGTCATATTCCATCCTTTCATCATATATACCCTTGTTTTGTATGTGTGTGTGTGTGTGTGTGTGTGTGTGTGTTTCTTTCTTTAAAACTTTGGGAGGCAGTTTCTTCTAATAGAACAAGATACACCCAAATTCAATTGTGTGGCTCTGTTCTATTCACCAGTCTAATATATATATAATTGTTTTTTTTCTTTTTTCCTCCTTTCTTCTCCCCCCAGTTTTGGTGTTCTTCTGATTTGGTTAGTGTATATCTTTCTGTAGTCGTTCCTACGCTTTTAGTTTTTTCTTCTCTCATTCATCTATTCTTATCTGGATAAAATGACAAGGTACAAAAACTCACCTAAAAAAAAAAAAAAAGAACAAGAGGCAGTACCAATGGCTAGGGACCTAATCAATAGAAACATTAGTAATACGTCAGGACTAGAGTTCAGAATGACGGTTATCAAGGTGCTAGCTGGGCTCAAAAATAGATTGGAAGATACTAGAAAATCCCTTTCTGGAGAAATAAAAGAACTAAAATCTAACCAAGTTGAAATAAAAAAGGCTATTAATGAGGTACAATAAAAAACGGAGGCTCTTACTGCTAGGATAAATGAGGCAGAAGAGAGAATTAGTAATATAGAAGACCAAATGATGGAGAATAAGGAAGCTGAGAAAAACAGAGACAAACAACTACTGGACCATGAGGGGAGAATTCAAGAGATAAGTGATACCATTAGATGAAACAATATTAGAATAATTGAGATCCTAGAAGAAGAAAAAAGAGGTGGGGGCAGAAGTTATATTGGAGCAAACTATAGCAGAGAATTTCCCTAATTCGATGAAGGGAACAAGCATCAAAGTCCAGGAGGCACAGAGAACTCCCCTCAAAATCAATAAAAATAGATCCACACCCCATCATCTAATAGTGGGTACAACTTACAAGTCTCAGTGACAAAGAGAAAATCCTGAAAGCAGCTCCGGACAAGAGATCTGTAACATAAAATGGTAGATATATTACAGTGACAGAAGATCTATCCACAGAGACCTGGAATGCTAGAAAGGACTGGCATGATATATTCAGAGCACTAAACAAGAAAAATACATAGCCAAGAATACTATATCCAGCTAGACCGTCACTGAAAAATAGAAAGAGAAATAAAAAGCTTCTAGGACAAACAAAAACTAAAAGAATTTGCGAACACCAAACCAGCCCTATAGGAAATATTAAAAGCAGTTCTCTAAGTAAAGTAAGAGCCTAAAAGTAACAGACCAGAAAGGAACAGACACAATATAGAGTACCAATGACCTTACAAGCAATATAATAGCACTAAATTAATATCTTTCAACAGTTACCCTGAATGTAAATGGGCTAAATGCCCCAATCAAAAGACACAGGGTATCAGAATGGATAAAAAAAAAAAAAAACAAGATCCATTGATATCCTGTCTGCAGGAAACTCATTTTAGACCCAGAGACACCTCCAGATTTAAAGTGAGAAGGTGGAAAACAATTTGCCATGCTAATGGACAACAAAAGAAAGCTGGTGTGGCAATCCCTATATCAGATAAATTTGATTTTAAGCCAAAGACTATAATAAGAGATGAGGAAGGACACTATATCATACCTAAAGGGTCTGCCCAACAAGAAGGTCCAACAACTTTCAATATCTATGCCCCTCACATGGGAGCAGCCGATTATATAAACCAATTAATAACAAAATCAAAGAAACACATAAACAATAACACAATAATAGTAGGGGACTTTAACACTCCCCTCACTGAAATGGAAAGATCATCTAAGCAAAAGATCAACAAGGAAATAAAGGTTTTAAAGGACACAGTGGAACAGATGGACATCACAGGTATATTCAGAACATTCCATCCCAAAGCAACAGATTACCCATTCTTTTCTACTGCACGTAGAACATTCTTCAGAATAGATCACATCCTGGGTCACAAATCAGGTCTCAACTGGTACCAAAAGATTAGGATCATTCCCTGCATATTTTCAGACCACAGTGCTTTGAAATTAAAACTAAACCACAAGAGGAAAGTTGGAAAGAACCCAAATACATGGAGACCAAAGAGCATCGTAGTAAAGAATGAATGGGTCAACCAGGAAATTAAAGAAGAATTAAAAACATTCTTGGAAACAAATGAAAGTGAAAACACAAGTGTTGAAAATCTTTGGGACATCTCAGGGGATCCTGAGAAGAAAGTACATAACAATAGGAGCCTATCTCCTATAGGAGCCTATTTTGAGACCACAAAATGGTCTCAAATACACAACCTAACCCCACACCTAAAGGAACTGGAGAAGGAACAGCAAAGGAAGCCTAAACCCTGCAGGAGAAGAGAAATAATAAAGATCAGAGCAGAAATCAATGAGATAGAATCCAAAAGAACAGTAGAACAAATCAATGAAACTAGGAGCTGGTTCTTTGAAAGAATTAATAAGAGTGACAAACCCCTGGCCAGACTTATCAAAAAGAAAAGAGAAAGGACCCAAATAAACACAATTATTAATGAAAGAAGCGAGATCGCAACCAACACCAAGGAAATACAAGCAATTATAAGAACATATGAGTAGCTATGCGCCAGTAAGTTTGACAATCTGGAAGAAATAGATGCATTCCTAGAGACATATAAACTACCAAAACTGAACCAGGAAGAAACAGAAAACCTGAACAGACTCATCACCAGTAAGGAGATTGAAGCAGTCATCAAAAATCTCCGAATGAACAAGAGCCCAGGGCCAAAAGGATTCCCAGCGGAATTCTACCAAACATTTAAAGAAGAATTAATACCTATTCTCCTAAAACTGTTCCAAAAAAGAAAAAGAAAAAGAAATGGAAGGAAAACTTCCAAACTCGTTTTATGAGGCCAGCATTACCTTGATCCCCAAACAAGAAAAAGACCCCATCAAAAAGGAGAATTATAGACCAATATCCTTGATGAACATGGATGCAACAATTCTCACCAAAATACTAGCCAATAGGACCCCACAGTACATTAAAAGGACTATTCACCAGGAACAAGTGGGATTTATTCCTGGGCTGCAAGGTTGGTTCAACATCCACAAATCAATCAATGTGATACAATACATTGATAAAGGAAAGAACATGAACCAGGTGATATTCTCAGTAGAGGCTGAAAAAGCATTTGACACAGTACAGCTCCCTTTCTTGATTAAAATTCTTCATGGTGTAGGGAGAGAGGGTACATACCTCCATACATTAGAAGTCATCTATGAAAAACCCTCAGCAAATATCATTCTTAATGGGGAAAAACAGCTTTTCCCCCTAAGGTCAGGAACACGGCAGGGCTGTCCACTATCATCACAGCTATTCAACATAGAAGTAGAAGTCCTAGCCTCAACAATCAGACAACAAAAAGAAATAAAAGGCATCCAAATCAGCAAACAAGAAGTCAAACTCTCATTCTTTACAGATGACACGATACTTTATGTGGAAAACCCAAAATACTTTATTTCAAAACTCCTAGAATTCATACAGGAATTCAGTATACTGACAGTATATAAAACCAATGTGCAGAAATCAGTGGCATTTCTATATACCAACAGCAAGACAGAAGAAAGAGAAATTAAGGAGTCAATCCAATTTACAACTGCATCCAAAACCATAAGATACTTAGAAATAAACCTAACCAAAGAGGCAAAGAATCTGTACTCAGCAAACTATAAAGTACTCATGACAGAAATTGAAGGAGACACAAGGAAATTGAAAAATGTTCCATGCTCATGGATTGGAAGGACAAATATTGAGAAAATGTCTATGCTACCTAAAGGAATCTACACATCTCGTGCAATCCCTATCAAAATACCATCAATTGTTTTCCAAGAAATGGAACAAATAATCCTAAAATTTAAATGGAACTGGAAAAGATGCTGCATAGCCAGAGGAATGTTGAAAAAGAAAACCAAAGTTGGCAGCATCACAATTCCAGACTTCTAGCTCTATTACAAAGCAGTCATCATCAAGACAATATGGTGCTGGCATGAAAACAGACACATAGATTAATGGAACAGAATAGAGATCCCAGAAATGGACCCTCAACTCTATGGTCAACTAATCTTTGACAAAGCAGGAAAGAATGTCCAGGGGGAAAAAGACAATCTCTTCAACAAATGGTGTTGGGAAAATCAGAGAGTGACATGCAAAAGAATGAAACTGAACCTTACATCACACGCAAAAATAGACTCAAAATGGATGAAAGACTGCAATGTGAGACAGGAATCCATCAAAATCTTTGAGGAGAACACTGGAAGCAACCTCTTTGACCTCAGCCACAGCAACTTCTTCCTAGACACAGCACCAAAGGCAAGGGAAGCAAGGGCAAAAATGAACTATTGGGACTTCATAAAGATCAAAAGCTTTTGCACAGCAAAGAAAACAGTCAACAAAACCAAAAGACAACAGACAGAATGGGAGAAGATATTTGCAAATAACTTATCAGATAAAGGGCTATTATCCAAAATCTATAAAGAACTTAACAAACTCAACACCCAAAGAACAAATAATCCAATCAAGAAATGGCCAGACATTTCTGCAAAGAAGACATCCAAATGGCCAACAGACACATGAAAAAGTGCTCAATGTCACTCAATAAACATGATGGAAGTACGAATCAAAACCACAGTGAGATACTACCTCACAGCAGTCAGTATGGCTAAAATGAACAAGTCAGGAAATGACAGTTGTTGATGAGGATGTAGAGAGTGGGGAACTCTCGTACACTGTTGTTGGGAAAGCAAGCTGGTTCGGCCACTCTGGAAAACTCATGGAGGTTCCTCAAAAAGTTGAAAATAGAGCTACTCTATGACCAGCAATTGCACTACTGGGTATTTAACCCTAAAGATACAAATGTAGTGATCTGAAGGGGCATGTGCACCTGAATATTTATAGCAGCAATGTCCACAATAACCAACTTATGGAAAGAACCTAGATGTCTATCAACAGATGAATAGATAAAGAAGAAGTGGTAAATATACATGATGGAATACTATGTAGCCATCAAAAAACTGAAATCCTGCCATTTGCAACAGTGTGGATGGAACTAGAGGGTATTATGCTAAATGAAATAAGTCAAGCAGAGAAAGACAATTATCATATAGTCTCTCTGATATGAGGAATTTGAAAGGTAGGGCGGGGTGTTGTGGGGAGTAGGAAGGGATAAAATGAAAAAAATGGGACTGGGGAGGGAGACAAACCATTAGAGACTCTTAATCTCACAAAACAAACTGAGGGTTGCTGGGGGGTTGGGGGGATGGATAGGGTGGCTGGGTGATGGACACTGGGGAGTGTATGTACTATGGTCAGTGCTGTGAATTGTGTAAGACTGATGATTGACAGACCTGTATCCCTGAAGCAAATAATACATTATATGTTAATAAAACAAATTAAAATTAAATCTAAATTTAAAAAGATGTCACACTATCCTTCTATATATATGGAAAAACTTCTGTCAAAATCCAACATTCTTGACAAGCATGAATTGAACAATAGGAATTTTCGAGTGGGAGGAATCAAGATGGCGGAGAAGTAGCAGGCTGAGACTACTTCGGCTACCAGGAGATCAGCTAGATAGCTTATGTAAGAATTGCAAACACCTGCAAATCCATTGGCAGATCGAAGAGAAGAAGAACAGCAATTCTGGAAGCAGGAAAACAACCACTTTCTGAAAGGTAGGACCGGCGGAGAAATGAATCCAAAGCGACGGGAAGATAGACCCCGGGGGGAGGGGCCAGCTCCCGGCAAGTGGCAGAGCAACAGAGCACAAAATCAGGACTTTTAAAAGTCTGTTCCGCTGAGGGACATCGCTCCAGAGGCTAAACCGGCGC
>NC_081575.1:80638088-80670019 GCF_022355385.1 Mustela nigripes | reverse complement strand
CATAGTAAGTCAAAATATTTTTACATTACTAACTTGTTCTTGTTTTATTTTAAAGTTCCACATATAAGTGAAATCTTGCAGTATTTGTTGTTCTCTGTCTGATCTACTTCACTTAGCATAATACCCTTAAGGCCCATACATGTTTTTACAATTTCTCCCTTTAGGTTTGTTAAAATTTGCTCTGTGTATTTTGGTTCTTCTATGCTGGGTGTATATATATTTGTAAATGTTATATCTTCTTGCTGGCATGACCACTTTTTCACTATGTAATGTACCTCTTTGTCTTTTATTACAATCTTTCTATTAAATTCTATTCTTTCTGATATGAATATAGCTATACCAGTTTTCTTTGGGATTTCATTTGCATGGAATATCTTTTCACATACCTTTAGTGTCTTTGTGTCCTGACTTCTAATGTAAATCCCTTGTAAGCAATATATAGATTCATCTTGGGTTTTTTTTTTTGTTGTTGTTGTTGGTTTCATCTTTTTTTTTTAAGCCATTCAAACTCTATGTCTTTTAGTCTATTTACAATTAAAGTAATTATTGGTAGATATCTACTTACTCTGCTCCTTTCCTCTCTTTCTCTCTTCATTTGTGGTTTGACAAATTTCTTTAGTGTTTTGTTTAGATCTCTTTCTCATTTTTTTTTTGTATGTTTAGTATGTTTTTGCTTTGTGGTTACCATGAGGTTCACCTAAATCATTCTATTTTCATTTGATAACAACTTATATTTGAACACATTCTGAAACTCTACATTTTTACTTCCTCTCATATTTTGTGTTTTTGATGCCACATTTTATATCATTTTTTTACATATGTCTTAATAAGTATTGTACTTTTAGTTCATTTAACTACTTTTGTCTTTTAACATTCATAGTCAATTAATAAGTGATTAACCCACTACTCTTTCTATGTATTTACCTTTTACACTGAGATTTTCACTTTCTTATATTATCTTGTTAATTATTGGCATCATTTTTAAGCTTAGTAGAATCTCTAACATTTATTGTAAACCAGTTTAGTAGTGATGAACCCTTTAGTTTTTGCTTGCTTATAAAACTTATTATCCATTTCTTCAATTGTAAATGATAAACTTGTTGGATAGAGTATTCTGGGTTAAAGTCTTTTTCCTTTCAGCACTTTGAATATGTCACACCATTCTCATGATAAATCTGCTGACAGCCATATGGGGTTTCCCTTCTATACTTTTTTCTCTTGTTGCTTTTCAGATTCTCTTTATCTTTTACTTTTGACATTTCAATTATAATGTGTCTTGGAGTTGGAGTAAAGATGACAATGAAGAAGGAGAACCCTAAGTTTTCTTTGTCACTCAAACACAGGTAGATAAATATCAAATCATTCTGAACACTCCCAAAATCAATCTGAGGACTGAAAGAACAAACTGCAAGTCTATAAGTAGAATCATGGATGGTAGAAGCTGCTGAGAGTTGCAGGTGCTATGGAAGGGAGGGAACCATGCTTACAAAGACTACCACAAAGTATTTTAAACAGTGGAGCACAAAATCTGATGTTTTAGATGTTTGCCACCACCAGGACTGTTCCTGACTAAGAAGTGATCCTGTGGGGAAGGAGGATGGAGACCCAGGAAAGGAGGGTGGAGACCCAGGAGAAAACAGTGTGGTCTGAGTATCTCCTGGGTCACACAGAGAAAAACTGTAACTCTGCTTGGAATGCATTTGGCATTGACAGCAAGACCTCTCCAGTGACAGAAGAATGGGTTGTGCCAATGTGCTGCACTGTTCCTAGGCACAGGAGCAGGGAACTTGGCTGAGGGCAGCAAACGTTGGAGTCGGCTTTCTCCTCTCTTTGGCATAAACTCCAAATCACTGCATGGTCCTGTGACCATTTTCCTGAAATGAGCTGGCGAATGGCAAAATTGTAGTGAGTTCCTTCCCAGAGGTTCAGCAGGGGGCCTTGCCAGGTGAGTACCTAAAATTTAGACTTTAGAATCTCAGCTGTGATCCTGAGATAAAACACAGGGAAGCTGTGATGCCTGGCATGAAAAGAGCTCAGACACAAACACGGTGAAGGCAGGCATCTGATGGAAGCCAAGAACACAAGAGGAGTTATGGGTGATTGTTTGTTGTTCTGTGAAGGCTTCCAGAAGAGTGATGTGTGCAAGCTCTCTGCTCAGGGAATGAGAGAGTGGGGTGATACCATTTTGCACCCCACTCATCAGTACTGACTGAATTCAATAAGCTAAACAGTGCCAACAAGTGGAGACCAGAGCCACTTACAACAAGCTATGCCCTCTTGTGCCTTGCAGGCGCATCTCCATAAGGGCAAGTTGGACTGAAAATCAGTGCAAAAAGACTTTCCCCAAGATAGCTGGTGCAAACCCATTGCACTCACTAAGTCTATGGATCACAGAGTGTGACAGAGCTTCAGGTCTAGGGAAATAGAATCTAGCTTCCTATTTTTTTGGGGGGGGGAGTCTCACTTCTTTTAACAAGCAGACCAAAACATGCCTAGGATCCACCTCTTTTTTTCTGGACAAAATGACAAGACAAAGGAATTCAACCCAAAAGAAAGAACAGGAAGTAGAACTAACAGCCAGGGATTTAATCAATACAGATATAAATGATATTGGAACTGGAATTTGAGACAGCAATTACAAGGATATTAGCTGGGTTTGAAAAAAGCATAAAAACACCAATGAATCCCTTAATGCAGAGATAAAAGACCTAAAATCAAATCAGGCTGAAATTAAAAATGCTTTAACCACAATGCAAATCAAAATTGATACCATAACAATGAAGATGGAAGAAGCAGAGGAATGAATGGGGCATATAGAAGATAAAATTATAGAAAATAATGAAGCTGAAAAGAAGAGAAAAAGAAAGGTATTGGATGATAAAGGTAGAATTAGGGAGTTCAGTGAATTCCTAAAATGTAATAACATTTGTAACAATGGGGGCTAGGAAAATCAAGAGAGAGAAAAAGGGGCAGAAGATTTATGGAGCAAATTATAGCTAAAAACCTCCCTAATCTGGGAAAGGACACAGGCATTGAAATTCAAACCCAAGAAGCACAGAGACCTCCCATTAACTTCAACAAAACCTGGCCATCACCACAAAATCCACGGACAAGGAAAGAATCCTGAAACCATCAAGTAAAAAGGTCCTTAACCTTCAAGGGAAGATAAATCAAGCTCAGCAGATATGTCCACTTAAACTTGGTAGGCCAGAAAGCAGTGGCCAGATATAGTCAACATGCTGAATGAGAAAAATATGCAGCCAAGAACACTTTATCCAAAAAGGCTGTCATTCAGAATAGAAAGAGAGATGATGAGTTTCCCAGACAAACAAAACCTAAAGGAGTTTGTGACTAAGACAGCCCTGCAAGAAATAGTAAAGAGGGACTCTTTGAATGGTGGAAAAAATACCAAAAGCAACAAAGACTAGAAAGGAGTAGAAAGCATCACCAGAAAAACCAGCTTTACAGGTAACACAATGGCACTAAATCCATATCTATCAAGAGTCACTCTCAATGTAAATGGACTACACATTCCAATCAAAAGATATAAGGTATCAGAATAGATTAAAAAAAAAAAAGAGCCATCTAATGTTGCCTACAAGACACTCATTTTAGACCTAAAGACATCTGCAGATTGAAAGTGATTGGATGGAGAAAAACTATCATGCTAATGGACATTTAAAGAAAGACAGGGGAGGACAAGGGGAGATGGAGAGGAGAAGGGAGCTGAGGGAAATTGGAAGGGGAGGTGAACCATGAGAGACTATGGACTCTGAAAAACAATCTGACGGTTTTGAAGGGGCGGGGTGTGGGAGGTTTCGGGGAACCAGGTGGTGGGTATTAGGCACAGATTGCATGGAGCACTGGGTGTGGTGCAAAAACAATGAATACTGTTATGCTGAAAAGAAATAAAAAAATTAAAAAAAAAGAAAGCCAGGGTAGCCATACCTGTATAATGATTTTAAACCAAAGAATGTATCAAGACATGAAAAAGAGCATTATGTCATAATTAAGAGGTCTATCTATCAAGAAGATCTAACAATTGTAAATATACATGCCTCCAACTTGGGAGCACACAAATACATAAATCAATGGATAACAAACATAAAGAAACTTATGGATAATAATAAAATAATAGTGGGGAACCTTAACACCCCATGCATAGCAATGGACAGGTCATCTAAACAGAAAATCAATAAGGAAACAATGGCTTTGAATGACTCACTGGACCAGATGAATTTAACAGGTACATTTCATCCTAAAGCAGCAGAATACACATTTTTTTAGTGCACATGGAACATTCTCCACAATAGATTACATACTGGGTCACAAATCAGCCCTCAACAAGTACAAAAAGATGGAGATCTTACAATGCATATTTTCTTTTTTTAAAATTGATTTATTTATTTTCAGAAAAATGGTATTCATTATTTTTTCATCACACCCAGTGCTCCATGCAATCCGTGCCCTCTATAATACCCACCACCTGGTACCCCGACCTCCCACCCTCCTACCACTTCAAACCCCTCAGATTGTTTTACAGAGTTCATAGTCTCTCATGATTCACCCTCCCTTCCAATTTACCCCAACTCCCTTCTCCTCTCTAACACCCCTTGTGCTCCATCATATTTGTTATGCTCCACAAATAAGTGAAACCATATGATAATTGACTGTCTATGCTTGACTTATTTCACTCAGCATAATCTCTTCCAGTCCCGTCCATCTTGCTTCAAAAGTTGGGTATTCATCCTTTCTGATGGAGGCATAATATTCCATAGTGTATATGGACCACATCTTCCTTATCCATTCGTCCGTTGAAGGGCATCTTGGTTCTTTCCATAGTTTGGCGACCGTGGCCATTGCTGCTATAAACATTGGGGAACAGATGGCCCTTCTTTTCATGACATCTGTATCTTTGGGGTAAATACCCAGGAGTGCAATTGCAGGGTCATAGGGAAGTTCTATTTTTAATTTCTTAAGGAATCTCCACACTGTTCTCCAAAGAGGCTGCACCAACTTGCATTCCCACCAACAGTGTAAGAGGGTTCCCCTTTCTCCACATCCTCTCCAACACATATTGTTTCCTGTTTTGTTAATTTTGGCCATTCTAACTGGTGTAAGGTGATATCTCAATGTGGTTTTAATTTGAATCTCCCTGAGGGCTAGTGATGAACATTTTTTCATGTGTCTGATAGCCATTTGTATGTCGTGATTGGAGAAGGGTCTGTTCATATCTTCTGCCCATTTTTTGATATGTTTGCCTGTTTCATGTGTGTTGAGTTTGAGGAGTTCATTATAGATCCTGGATATCAACCTTTTGTCTGTACTGTCATTTGTAAATATCTTCTCCCATTCCATGGGTTGCCTCTTTGTTTTTTTGACTGTTTCCTTTGCTGTGCAGAAGCCTTTGATTTTGATGAAGTCCCAAAAGTTTATTTTCACTTTTGTTTCCTTTGCCTTTGGAGACATATCTTGAAAGAAGTTGCTGTGGCTAATATCAAAGAGATTACTGCCTATGTTACACTGTACACAAAGATAAACTCAAAATGGATAAAAGACCTCAACGTGAGACAGGAATTCATCAGAATCCTAGAGGAGAATATAGGCAATGCATATTTTCTGACCACAATGTTATGAAACTTAAAGTCAACCACAAGAAAAAAATTGGAAATACCACAAATACATGGAGATTAAAGAACATCCAACTAAAGAATCAATGGGCTAACCAGGAAATTAAAGAAGAAATAAAATTTTAAAAAATGAGAGCAAATGAAAATTAAAACACAGTAGTCCAAAACATTTGGATCTCTTAAGAGGGAAGTATATTGTAATCCAGGCTTACCTCAAGAAGCAAGAAAAGTCTCAAATTCATAACCTAACCTTACACCTAAAGGAGCTAGAAAAGGAACAGTTAGTAAAGTCTAAAGCCAGCAGAATAAGGGAAATAATAAAGACTAGAGCAGAAATAAATGAAATAGAAACAAACCCAGAACAGATCAACAAAACTAAGAGCTAGTTCCCTGAAAGAATAAAATCAATCAACCTCTAGCCAGACTTATCAAAAAGAAAAGAGAAGGGGCACCTGGGTGGCTCATTTGGTTAAGCCACCACCTTTGGCTCAGGTCATGATCCCAGGGTCCTGGGATTGAGCCCCACATGAGGATCCTTGCTGATCCAAAAGACTGCTTCTCCCCTGCCTGCCATTCCCCCATTTGTGCTTTCTCTCTCTCTCTCTCTCTCTCTCTGTCAAATAAATAAATAAAAACATTTTAAAAAAAGAAAAGAGAAATGACCTACAAAACTTAACTCATGAATGAAAAAGGAAAGATCACAACCAACACCACAAAAATACAAATAATCATAATAAAATATGATAAAAAATTATATGACAACAAACTGGGCAAACTGGAGGAAATGGACAAATTCTTACAATCACACAAACTGCTAAAACTTAAATAGGATGAAATCAAAGATTTAACAGACCCATAACCAGCAAAGAAATCGAATCAGTAGCCACAAATCTCCCAACAAACAGAAGTCTAGGGCCAGATGGCTTCCCAGGGGAGTTCTACCAGATATTTAAAGAAGAGTTAATACATATCCATCTCAAATTGTTCCCTCCCCCGCAAAAAAAGAAATAGAAGGAAAGCTTTCAAATTCCTTCTACAAGGCTAACATTACCTTGATTCTAAAATAGAGAAAGACACCACTAAAAAGGAGAATTATAGGCCAATATCCCTGATGAACATGGATGCAAAAATTCTCAACAAGATGCTAGGAAATAAAATCTAACAGTACATTATAGAATTATTCACCACAATGAAGTGGGATTTATTCCTGCACTGTAGAGTTGGTTCAATATTTGCAAATCAATAAACATGATAGACCACATCAATGAAAGAAAGGATTAGAATGACATGATCCTCTCAATAGATACAGAAAAAGCATTTGTCAAAATACAGCAACCATTCTTGATTTAAAAAAAAAAACTCAACAAAATAGGTATAGATGGAACATGCCTCAACACTATAAAGTCCATATATGACAGACTCATACCTAATATCATCCTCATTAGGAAAACCTGAGAGCTTTACCTCTACAGTCAGGAACAAGACAGGATGTCCACTCACATCATTACTATTTTACATAGTAATAGAAGTTTCAGCCTTAGCGATCAGACAACAAAAAGAAATAAAAGGCATCCAAATTGACAAGAAAGTCAAACTTTCACTTTTTAGAAAACCTGAAAGAGTCCACCAGAAAATTAAAAAACTAAAACATGAACCCAAGAAAGTCACAGGATATAAAATCAGTCTACAGAAATTTTGTCTTTCTACACACCGGTGGTGAAGCATCAGAAACAGAAATCAAGGAATCAATCCCATTTA
Source organism: Mustela nigripes (assembly GCF_022355385.1). NCBI lineage: Eukaryota > Metazoa > Chordata > Mammalia > Carnivora > Mustelidae > Mustela > Mustela nigripes. The sequence goes on along the minus strand of NC_081575.1, from coordinate 80,662,631 downwards.
CAGCTACCAAAAACAATAAGGTGCCTAGGAATAAACCTAATCAAAGAGGCAAAATGTGTATGCTACCCAGAACAATCTACACATTCAATGCAATCCCTATCAAAATACCACCAGCATTCTTTTTTTTCACAAAGGTAAAAGAAACAATCCCCAAATGTGTATGGAATCAGAAAATTCCAGACTTTTGGCTATATTACAAAGCTGTAGCCATCATGACAGTATGGTACTGGCACAAAAATAGATGTGTTAATCAATGGAACAGAATAAAAAACCAGAAAAAGACCCACAGCTAAAAAGTCAACTACTCTTCAACAAAGCAGGAAAGAATATCAAATGGAAAAAAGACAGTCTCTTCAACAAATGGTGTTGGGAAAATTGGACAGCCACATGCAGAAGAATGAAACTGGATCACTTTCTTACACCATATACAAAAATTAACTCAAATTCCTGAATGTGAGACAGGAAACTATCAAAATCCTAGAGGAGAACATAGGCAGCAACCTCTTTGACTTCAGCTGGAGCAGCTCCTTACTAGACACATCACCAGAGGCAAGGAAAACAAAGCAAAAATGAATTATTGGGACTTCATCAAGATCAAAAGCTTCTGCACAGCAAAGGCAAAAATCAGCAAAACTAAAGGCAGTCTGTGGAATGTGAGAAGATATTTGCAAATGACATATCTGATAAAGGCTTAGTATCCAAAATCTAGAAATAATTTATCAAACTCAACACCTCCAAAATAAATAATTCAGTCAAGAAGGGGGCAGAACACATGAATATACACCTTTCCAAAGAAGACATCTAACTGGCTAACAGATACATGAAAAGATGCTCAACATCACTCATCATCAGGGAAATACAAATCCAGTCAAAATGAGATAACCTCACACAACCTCACACCTGTCAGAATGGCTAAAATCAACAACACAAGAAGCAAGAGCTGTTGGCAAGGATGTGGAGAAAGGGAAACCCTCTTACACTGTTGGTGGAAATGCAGACTGGTGCAGCCACTCTGGAAAACAATATGGAAGTTCCTCATAAAGTCAAAAATAGAACTACCCTATAACCCAGCAATTGAACTACTAGGTATTTACTCAAAGGATGTAAAAATACAGACTTGAAAGGGTACAGACACCCCCAGCTTATAGCAGCACTATCAACAATAGCCAAACTATGGAGAAGGCCCAAATGTCCATCAACTAATGAATGGATAAAGAAGATGTGGTAGACACACACACACACACACACACACACACACACACACACACACACACGGGGGGGGGGGGAAATATTACTTGGCGCTCAGAAAGAATGAAATCCTGCCATTTGCAATGACATGAATGGAGCTAGAGTCTGTTACACTAAGCAAAATATGTCAGTCAGGGAAAGATATATCCCATATGATTTCACTCATATGTGGGATTTAAGGAACAAAAGAGATGAACATAGGGGGGAGGGGAGGAAGAGAAAGAAACCATAAGAGACTCTCAAAGATAGAGAACAAACTAATGGAGGCTGATGGAGGGAGGTGGGTGGGGAATGGGCTAGATGGGTGATGGGTATTAAGGAGAACACTTGTTATGATGAGCACTGAATATTATGTGTAAGTGAGGAATCACTGAATTCTATTCCTGAAACCAGTATTGCACTTCATGTTAACTAACTAGAATTTACATAAAAATTTGAAGAATAAAATACCAACAAAATTTTCTCTGACTTTGATTTTCTGCAGTTTGAATACGATAAGTCTAGGTGCAGATTTTTTGGATTTTTTAGGGGGTGAGATGACAAAATATTTTTTTAAGTTTTTCTTTAAATTCTCCATAGTTAACACTGTAATAGCAATTTCAGGTGTACAATATAGTTATTCAACACTTCCATGCAACACCTGGTAGACATCACAACAAGTGTACTCCTTAATCTCCATCACCTATTTAATACATCCCCCACCCACCTCCCCTCTGATAACTATCAGTATGTTCTCTATAGTTAAAGAGTCTGTTTCTTGGTTTGCTTCTCTCTCTTTCTTTTTCCCCCTTTGCTCATTTGTACTGTTTCTTAAATTCCACAGATGAGTGAAATCATGTCTCTGACTTATTTCCCTTAGCATAATACACTCTAGCTCCTTCCATGCCATTGCAAGTGGCAAGGTTTTATTCTTCTTTATGGCTGAGTAATATCCCACTGTATATGTGTGTGTGTGTGTGTGTGTGTGTGTGTGTGTGTGTGTGTGTATTACTTCTTCTTCATCCATTCAACAGTCAGTGGACACTTGGGCGATTTCCATAATGAGACTATTGTAAATAAAGCTGCTATAAACATCAGGGAACATGTATTCTTTTCAGTTAGTATTTTTGTATTCTTTGGGTAAATACCTAATAGTACAATTACTGGATTGAAGGGTACTTCTATATTTAACTTTCTGAGGAAACCCCATACTGTTTTCCAGAGTGGCTGCACCAGTTTGCATTCCCACCAACAGTGCAAAAGGGTTCTTTTTTCTCCACATCCTCACCAACACCTAGTGTTTCTTGTGTTGTTGCTTTTAGCTATTTTGACAGGTGTGTGGTTATTTCTTACTGTAGTTTTTTTTTTTTTTAATTTAGATTCCATTCACCAACATATATAGTTTTATATATAGTGTTCAATAATTCATCAGTTACATATAAGACCCAGTGCTCATCCCATCATGTGCCCTCCTTAATGCCCATCACCCAATTACCCTATCCCTCCATGATCCTTCCCTCCAGCAACCGTCAGTTTGTTTCCTATAGGTAAGAGTCTCTCATGATGACTCTGATGATTTCCCATTTAGTTCTCCCTCCATTCTCCTATGATCCTCTGCACTGTTTCTTATATACCACATATGAGTGAAACCATATGATAATTGTCTTTCTCTGATTGACTTATTTTGCTCAGCATAATACCCTCCAGTTCCATCTATGTTACTGTAAATGGTAAATACTCATCCTTTCTGATGGCTGAGTTATATTTCATTATACATATATGTGTGTATACCACATCTTTATCCATTTATCTGTTGAAGGACATATTGGCTCTTTCCACAGTTTGGCTATTGTCGATATTGTTGCTATGAACACTGGGGGGTACAGGTGCCCCTTCAGATCACTACATTTGTATCTTTGTGTTAAATACCTTGTAGTGCAATTGCTGGGTTATAGGGTGGCTCTATTTTTTCACATCTTGAGGAACCTCCATACTGTTTTCCAGAGTGACTGTACCAGTTGCATTCCCACCAACACTTGAAGATGGTTCCCCTTTCTCTGCATCTTAACCAACATTTATTGTTTCCTGTCTTGTTAATTTAAGCCATTCTGACTGATGTGAGATGGTATCTCATTGCAGCTTTGATTTGTATGTCCCTGATGCCAAGGGATGTGGAACGTTTTGTCATGTCTCTGTTGCCCATTTGTATGTCTTCTTCGGAGAAATATGGGTTCAGGTTTTCTGACCATTTCTTGGCTGGATTTTTTTGTTTTTGGGTTTTGAGTTTGATAAGTTCTTTATACACCTTGGATACTAACTTTTTATCTGATATGTCATTTGCAAATACCTTCTCTCATTCTGTAGGTTGCCTTTTAGTTTTATTGACTGTTTCCTTTGCTATGCAGAAGATTTTTGTCTTGATGAAGCCTAAATAGTTCACTTTAATTTTTTTTTCTGTTGCCTTTGGAGACAAACAAGAAGTGGCAGCAGCCAGAGTCTAGGAAGTTGCTGCTTGTATTCTCCTCTGTGATTTTGTTGGATTCCTGTCTCACATGTAGGTTCTTCATTCATTTAGAATTTATCTTTGTTTATGGTGTAAGAAAGTGATCCAGTTTTATTCTTCTACATGTGTTTGTACAATTTCCCCAACACCATTTATTGAAGAGACTGTATTTTTTCCATTGGATATTCTTTCCTGCTTTGTCAAAGATTAGTTGACTATAGAGTTGAAGGTCCATTTCTCAGTTCTTTATTGTGTCCCATTGATCTATGTGTCTGCTTTTGTGCCAGTACTGTACTGTCTTGATGATTACAGGTTTGTAACAGAGCTTCAAGTCTGGCATTGTGATCCACCAGGTTCAGTTTTCTTTTTCAGCATTTATTTGGCTATTCAGGGTCTTTTCTGGCTTCATACAAATTTTAGGATTATTTGTTCCAGCTCTGGGAAAAATGTCAGTGGTTTCTTGGTAGAGATTGCACTAAATGTATATATTGCTCTGGGTACCATAGACTTTTTAACAATATGTATTCTTCCAATCCATGAGCATGAAATGTTTTCCATTTCTCTGTGTCTTCCTCAATTTCTTTCATAAGTGTTCTGTAATTTTTAAAGTACAGGTCTTTCATCTCTTTATTAGGTTTACTCCTAAGTATCTTCTGGGTTTTGGTGCAATTGTAAATGGATTGATTCCTTAATTTCTCTTTCTTCTGTCTCATTGTTAGTGTGTAGAAATGCAACTGATTTCTATGCATTGATTTTATATCCTGTCACATTACTAAATTTCTATATGAGTTCTATCAATTTGGGGGTGGAGTCTTTTGGGTTTTCCACATAGAATATCATGTCATCCTCAAAGAATGAGTTTGACTTCTTCTTTTCCAATATTAATGCCTTTTATTTCTTTTTGTTGTCTGATTGTTGAGGATAGGACTTCTAATACTATATCAAACTATAGCAGTGAGGGTGGGCATCCTTGTGTTCCTGTCCTTGGGGGGAAAGCTCTGTTTTTCCCCATTGAAAATTATATTTGCTGTGGGCTTTTCATAGATGGCTTTTATGATATTGAGGTGTAATCCCTCTATCCCTACACTGTGGGAGTTTGAATCAGGAAATAAATCTGTATTTCGTCAAATGCTGTTTCTGCGTCTATTGAGAAATTCACATGGTTCTTGTCCTTTCTTTTATTAATGTGATGCATCACATTGATTTGTGAAAGTTGAACCAACCTTGCAAGCTAGGAATAAATCTTACTTGGTCATGGTGAATAATCCCTTTAATGTACTGTTGGATCCTATTGGGTAGTACCTTGTGAGAATTTTGGCATCCATGTTCATCAGGGATATTGGTCTGTAATTCTCCTTTTTGGTGGGGTCTTTGTCTGGTTTTAGGATCAAGGTCATGCTGGCCTCATAAAATGAGTTTGGAAGTTTTCCTTCCATTTCTATTTTTTGAAACACCTTCAGGAGAATAGGTATTAGTTCTTCTTTAAATACTTGGTAGAATTCCCTTAGGAAACCACCCAGCCCTGGACTCTTGTTTGTTGGCAGATTTTTGATTACTGCTTCAGTTTCCTTGCTGATTATGGATCTGTTCAGGTTTTCAGTTTTGGTAGTTCATAAATTTCCAGGAAGGCATCCATTTCTTCCAGATTGCCTAATTTCTTGGCATATAGTTGCTCATAAGATGTCCTTAAAGTTATCTGTATTTCCTTGGTGTTGGTCATGACCTCTCCTCTTTCATTCATAATTTTATTAATTTAGTTCCTTTTCCTTTTCTTTTGCATAAGTCTGGAGAGAGGTTTTTTTTTTTTTTTACTTTATTCATTCTTTCAGAAAACCAGCTTCTAATTTCATTAATCTGTTCTACTGCACTTTCAGTTTATATTTCATAGAATTCTGCTATAATCATTATTATTTCTCTTCTCCTGCTTAGTATAGGCTTAATTTCTGTTCTTTCTCTAGCTCTTTAGGTGTAAGGTTAACTTGTGTATTTGAGATTTTTCTAAATTTTTGAGAAAGGCTTGTATTGTTATATACTTCACTCCTAGGACAACCTTTGTGTATCCCAAACTGTTCAAAGGTTTTGAACAGTTGTGCTTTCATTTCCAGTTACTTCCATGAGTTTTTAAATTTTTCATTAATTTCCTGGTTGGCCCAATTCATTCTTTAGTAGGATGCACTTTACCCTCCAAACATCTGAGTTCCTTCCAAATTTCCTCTTGTGATTGAGTTCAAGTTTCAATGCATTGTGGTCTGAAAATACACAGGGAATAATCCCAATCTTTTGGTACCAGTTGAGACCTTATTTGTGACTCAGTATGTGATCAATTGTTGAGAATGTTCTACGTGCATGAGAAAAAATGTGTATTCTGTTGCCTTAGAATAGAATATTCTGAATATATCTGTGAAGTCCATCTGGTCCAGTGTGTCATTCAAAGCCCTTATTTCCCTGTTGATCCTCTGCTTAGATGATCTTTCCACTGCTGTGAGTGAGGTGTTGAAGTCCCCTACTATTATTTTATTATTATCAGCATGTTTCTTTAATTTAGTTATAAATTGGTTTATATAATTGGCTGCTACCAAGTTAGGAACATAAATGTTTATAATTGTTACACCTTCTGGTTGGATAGACTCTTTAAGTTTGATATAATGTCCCTCTTCATCCCTTACTACAGTCTTTGGTTTAAAATCTAATTTGTTTGCTATGATGGTTTCTACCCCATCTGTCTTTTAATGTCCTTTACCATGGTAAAATTTTCTTTAGCTGCTAGTCTCAAGAATCTTGAAAGTGTAAATCCTAATAGTCAGAACCAAAAATCAAGGAGGGGACAAAAAGCAGAACTTTTTACTTTTCATATGTCTCCAAATAACTTAATGTACATCTGTCATCTAAAAAAAGGGGGGGGGGGTTCCTCTCTTCTAGTTTCTAAATGTCTGTCATGGGATCTGAGGGACTTCTTAAAGACAACTTATAACTTAAGTAGAATGGATTCTTCCCACTGAAATTCTGTCTGCAACCTGTCAAGTAGGCCCCTGCTGACCATCTGCAAGAGGTGCCAGGGGAGCCACATTACTTTCTGCTCAGGTCATAATAGCTGCCTCACCCAGAATGCAAATGAGCATATATAGCCTCCAATTTCAGACTATTGTCTTTTCCTGCACTGGTCCTGGGGCAAGTAATGCAGGTTAAGATAGGGCACATCAGGCTGTGTTGCCTCACCTTCACTACAATGGCTCGGTGATTCTTCTGACTTGAGCTCTTTCCCATGATTCCCTGGAAGGTGGTAGACTCCCTAGGGTATCCATGGAGTTGGATTAAAACTGAGATAGGAATAAATAGGAAAATTAGTGGCAACTGCTTGGTCAAAACAATTCTTGGGCCCAAGAGATTGTGCTAGAGGAGTCTGAACCAGACATTTTTGACTCCTCTCTTTCTTTCACACTTCACAATTCTTCCCTTACAACTGGATTTACCTTCAAATTTTCCCATAAATTGATCACCTTTTCATCCTTTTCACCATTACCCCTTTGTTCTAAACTACCATTCACTCACTGTAGCCTCCGTATTCACCCCCTTCTTTCTACCATTACCCTTCTATCATGTTTTCCTTATAGAAGTCAGAGGAGTGCTTTTATTTCTCAATTCAGATCATATTGCTCCTATGCTCCAAATCCTCCAATGACTTATAATCTCATTCATAGTAAAAACTCAAAGATCTTACAATGGCATACAGATCCCTGCATGATATTTTGCTCTATAACATTAGGCCCCATTACATTGCCTCATGCTCACTTTCTTCTAGCCATATTTGGCTTTCTTACTGGTCCTTGGACATATTGAATGTGCCCCTGCCACAGAGGCTTTGTACCAGCTGTTTTCTCTGCCTGGAAAAAATCTTCCCCCAAATATTTAAATAATTAATCCCTTCACTTTCTTTAGATATTAATAAAAATAATACCTTTTCAGTGGGATCTTCACTGATTGCTCTATTTAAAGTAGCAGCTATACCTATACTCATTTTGCCTCTTCTGTGTTTTTTTAAGTACTTAGCAGCCTTTAATGCATTTACTTAATTTGTTCATAATCCATCTCTTCTCTACAATATAAACTGTATTAGAACAAGTAATTTTTTTAAGATTTTATTCATTTATTTGTCTGAAAGAGGGAGAGTGAGAAAGAGCACTAGCAAGAGGAGTGGCAGGCAGAGGGAGAGCAGGATCCCCACCAAGCAAGGGACCCAATGCAGGGCTTGATCCCCGTACCCTGGGATCATGACCTGAACTGAAGAGAGATGCTTAACTGACTGAGCCACCCAGGTGTCTCAGGGCAAGTATTTTTTTTAACTGTATATTTCCAGCACCTAACAAAGGGCCTGCTGTTAGTAGGTGCTCAAATATATGTTAAGTGAATTTTCTTAAAGGATGACCATGTTTCGTCTCTTACACTGTTGGTGGAAATGTAAGCTGATACAGTGACTCTGGAAAACAGTATGGCGGTTCCTCAAGAAGTTAAAAATTGACCTACCCTATGACCTAGCAATTGCACTAAGTATTTACCCCCAAAGATACAAAAGTAATGATCCAAAGGGGCACATGCACTCCAAAGTTTATAACCAATATCTACAATAGCCAAACTATGGAAAGAGCCCAGATATCCATTGACAGATGAATGAAAGAAGATGTGGTACACACACACACACACATTGGAATATTACTCAGTCATCAGAAATGATGAATACTCACCATTTACATCTAAGTAGATGGAAATGGAGGGAGGGAAATAAATCAGTCAGAGAAAGATAATTATATGGTTTCACTCATATGTGGAATATAAGGGGCAGCATAGAGGATCATAGGGGAAGAGGAGGAAAACTGAATGCAAAGTCATCAGAGAAGGAGGCAAACCATGAGAGACTCTTACTATAGGAAAAGACTGAGGATTGCTGGGGGTGGTGGAAGGATCAGGTAATTAGGTGATGGGCACTAAGGAGGGCACGTGATTTGATGAGTACTGGGTGTTATATGTAGCCTATGAATTATTGAACTCTATGTCTGAAATTAATGATGTACTAGATATTGACTAATTGGATTTAAATTTTAAAAAGTTAAAATGCCCATCATTCAGAAAAATATTCCTTTCCTAAGCTGGGTTTCAGTTTCCCCCATTGATAACATAAGGGAGTTGGAATAGGAGGTTTCTCAGGTCTTTTGCATCTCTGTGACTAAGTCTAGAGATCTGGGTAAAAGCACAGTCTCTGGAGGCAGATTTCTTAAGATTCTTTACCTACTACTTTGTGACAAGTTACTTCACCTTTCTGGGTCTCTTGGTTTTCTTACCTGAAAATGAAGATGATAAAAATATACAGTGTCTCCAAAGGTTGCTCTGGAAATTAAATAAGATCATCCATATAAGTGCTTTAACACAGAACATGGCAGAAAATAAATATTAACTATTGCTTTTAGGGTGATGATTAGCAAGTAGCCACATTAACAGCCTTCCTTAGGCTCAAAACCAGCTTTGGTAGCTGATGGTATAAAAAAACAAAACAACTTCCATAATAACAAACTCACCTGAGGTTCATATGCAGCTCATATGCGATTCATATGCATACAGCTGGTCTATTCCCCTTCCCCCACCTCATTACTAAGACAGAAGAACAGCTTGTTCCCTTGTAACCTGATGTCCCTGGATAAGAAGGAGGGGGAGAGAGGCAACGTGTGATTGCCATGGCCACCCGCTGCATCTCAGATTCCACAGACAGAAGCAGGGCATGGGGGCCTATTCACAATCACCCATACACCTGAACATGAGTGGTTTCAAGTCAGGCTGTGTGGAATACGTGTGGTCCCACTGTCAGAGGCTCATTCCAGAGTTTCTGCTAAGAGGGCAGAGGGTGATGTTCAAAGCCATCATCAGCAAACATGATTCAGACAGCTAGCCTGGTCTTTGGGGCCAGAGGCACATGGCTTGCCAGAGAAAGAGGTTGTGGATAGGTTACCAGAATGGAAACTAGAAAAGGTAACCAATGAATAAGCCCAATAATAATAATGGTAATATTAATAATAGCTGACATTTCTTATGTATTTATTGTGTACCAGGTGCTTTATACAGGCCTTCATTTAATTCTCCAGTGAACTCAGTAATTCTCAACCCTAGCTACACATTGGAGAACTTTGAAAACAAGATCTGTGCCCAGACTTCTCTGTACCAATTAAATCAGAATTTCTGGCATTGAAAATAATTTTCCCAGGTAATTGTAATGTATACGCATGGTTGAAAACCACTGCATGAGGGGTATATATATATATAAAATATTTTACAGGTGAGAAAAATTTAATTCATAAAATTTGCACCAGGTCACCCAGTTAAGAACCAGCACTAGGATATACACTGCTTTGAATTCAGTACTACACACTCTGTGCCACAAGGAGAAAGCTTGCACTCAGGACTTAGGGCAAGAACTCCATTTTAACAGAACTGGTGCATTGTGATGGGGCCACGTGTGGCTTGGGATGAACCTCTTGTACCTCATAAGCATCCTGAGGTCAAGTATGTGATGCCTTATTCCACAGACTGATCAAGCAATACCATGAGTAACTGTTGCTGTTTGGGGGACTTCCTACCTCAGTCAATATCTTAAATATCTTAGTAAATATCTTGGTAAATATCTTAGTGGTAAGTATCACAAAGATATCCAGCTCCCATTCACCTTCCTCTGCTTCTTCTGCCCATCTGATCCAGGCATCATGAAACAGCATCAGTATCATTAAAAGATTATTCCCTTAAGCATGGTGTGTATACCACTTGAGGTTCACAAGATGATTTAGGGAGTAAAAAGATGAACATTTTAAAAATTTCAATAGCTATGTATTCATCTTAATATATATCAGGAATATATTTTATATATTCATTAAGAATATATATTTATTTATATCCAATACCTACAATCCATAATTTCACAAATATTATTTAGAACAAAACTAAATTAATTTAAAATATTGAAAATTACTTGAGTTAAAGTAAAATATTAAGCAAATAATCAATGAAGGTGATTAGCACAAAAACAGACCTCCAAAATTCAGAACGGGAGAGATGAATGGTCATTTCTTGTTTAGGGCATTCATTTGTTCACTCAAGCATTTATTCATTCAAAGGGCATTTTCTGAATAACAAGTATGTGCCAAGAATCATGTTAGATGCAATATAGATGAATAAGAACTGGTTCTTGCTTTCAAAGTCTCACATAAAAGTAAATATGCATAGGCAATTCAATATAAATAAGCATAAGGCATAGTAGGAGTTATAAGGGTGGGCAGGTATATGGACAGGGACTTCCAAAAAGAAGTGACTTAGCCATGTAAATGAGAGAGGGAGAGGACGCCAAACTGAGGACAGTAGTAACAAAACACAGAAGTGAGAAACAGCAGGGTATAAATGTGTAATAGTTGGCTGAGAGGGGGAGGATGATGGAGGGAATACTCAGTTATTAGAGCAAAAGATACAAAATGGAGAAGTGGAGAGAGAACACTGGGAAAATCTGCTGAGACTTGATTATTGCACTCCATGAAAAGGGGTTTGAGTCTTATTATTTAGACAGACTTGGCTTTGATCCTGGGAGAGAAGCTAAGTACTCAAATCCTAGTTCAGCTACTTTTTTTTTTTTTAACTGTGTGTCAGTGGACAAGTTACCCTAATCTTTCTGAGCTTCTGTTTTTTCATCTGCCAAGTGGGAAAATTAATAGTACTACTTTCCTAGCATTAATTGTAGAGGGTTAAATGATATATCATTTATAAATCACTTTTCAAGATGCTTGGCATACAAGTTAAGTCCTACTCTGACTGTTCCTCCCTGTTTTTCTCTTTAGAGAACAGCATGTGTTTATAATATGAGCCTGTCTGTATTACTCTTTCTCTTCATCTCCATATTCAACAAATTAAAGAACATCTGCCATGTAGCAGACCTATTTTATTTCACTTAATTTGCGCAACAGCCCTGTTGACAGGATGACTGTGTGATGAAAAGTCAAGGGAAAAGGGCAGGACTGCTACGCTACCCTGACTAGAGCAGCTATGCTTTGCTTTCTCCACAAAACTTAAGGTGCAATGGGGCCCACATTTCTTTTTTTTTTTTCTTCATAGTTAAAAACCGTGAAGAACTATTTTCCCAAATATGTAGGAGGAAAATGCTTGGTGTCTCTGTGTTAAGAATTTGCATGAGAGGCTATGGACTCCAAAAAACAATCTGAAGGGTTTGAAGTGGTGGGGGGGTGGGAGGTTGGGGTACCGGGTGGTGGGTATTATGGAGGGCATGGATTGCATGGAGCACTGGGTGTGGTGAAAAAATAATGAATAATGTTTTTCTGAAAATAAATAAATTAATTTATAAAAAAAAAAAGAATTTGCTCCAATGATCTCTACTAGCTTGTGAGTCTGGAGGCATTGGTATTCTTAAGAATTTTGTTGTTTTTTTCTCCCCATATATATTTTTTTAATTTGGTAAAGAACAAATAACATAAAATTTGTCTTCTTAACCATTTTTAAGTATATAGTTCAGTAGTCAAGTATATTCACACTCCTTTAAATCTCCAGATTATTATTATTTTTTAAAGATTTTATTTATTTATTTGCCAGAGAGAGAGAGAGAGAGCACACGCACAAGCGGGCAGAGTGGCAGGCAGAGTTAGAGAGAGAAGCAGGCTCCCCACTGAGCAAGGAGTCCGATGCAGGACTTGATCCTAGGACCCCGGGACCACAACCTGAGCCGAAGGCAGTGGCCCAACCAACTGAACCACCCAGGCGTCCCCAGGTTATTTTTTAATCAAATAAAATACTATATGAGTATGTTCATTTTGTGATAATTTACTGGTGTGTAAACTTAGATTCATTTACTTTTCTGCGTGTTACATGGCAATAAATTTTTTCTCTTTTTTTAAGTGATAATATTGAACAATTTTTTAAATTGATAATATTGAACAAGTGTCTCTTGGCTAATTTATTGGTAAATAATCCAGCTGGCTATTCAAATGGGAGGTGATGTTAAGTTTCTTAAACGTAAAGCAAGTGGGACGCCTGGGTGGCTCAGTTGGTTAAGCAGCTGCCTTCGGCTCAGGTCATGATCCCAACGTCCTGGGATCGAGTCCCATATCGGGCTTCTTGCTCGGCAGGGAGCCTGCTTCTCCCTCTACCTCCACCTGCCATTCTGTCTGCCTGTGCTTGCTCTCTGCCCCCCCCCCCTCTCTCTGATAAATAAATAAAACCTTTAAAAAAAAAAACGTAAAGCAAGAACAATATTTTTTAAAATGTCCTATACAGTTTAGAAGAGGGAAGAGATTCATTCCATGCAAAGACACCCTAACTAGCTTAAAAGAAAATACAGAACTCTTCTGGTCCAGATAAGATGGAATAGACTCATTCTCCCTACTCCTACTTTCTAGGTAAAAATATAAATCTTGGAAATGAAACTCTGATCTGGTGGTCCTTGAGACTCCCTTCTCCACTGAGAGGCACTAGGTAGCCAGGGAGTCTCCTGAAAGCAGGGGCCTTCCAGAACAAGTGACCTATTCTGGAAGCTTCTTCATGTCCAATGGTCTGAGAATTCCTTCCCCCAGACAGAGGGACCAGTTTGCCCTGGGAGGAGGGATCCTGTCACAAGTGGCCAAATGCATAAAGTGTTCTTCATGGAGACTCCCTTTCCCCACCTAGAGGCACCACACAACCTAGTTGAGGAAGCATCTTCTACCTGCACAGGCCCACCAGCACAGACCAGTGGGAGCCCCAGAGGCACCAGATAGCCTAAACAGATCAAAGCACAGCAAAGGCTCTGAAAATTAAACTGTTACTGAAACCACAGCACACAAAAGTAGGACAGGATCTATGTGCTAAACCTAAACAAGGAGACTGCCTGCTAAAATAGAGGATTTATATAGAAATAAAGTTTCCTAACACAATAGCCAAAATATTCAGGATACATTAAAAAATCACCTGTCATACCAAGAACCAGGAAAATAACTCAAAATGAGAAAAAGACAATCAAATGACGCCAACACTGAGATGAATCATGTTGGGATTATCTGACAAAGATTGTAAAGAAGCCATTATAAAAATGCTTCAGTGAGCAATTATGAACATGCTAGAAACAAATGAAAAAATAGAGAATCTCAGCAAAGAAACAGAAGTTATAAAAAAGTGCCAAATGCAAACTTAAAAGTATATTAACAGAAAAAAAAGCCCACTGGGTAATTATGTTGAATGAGAAAAAGCCAATCTGAAAAAGTTACATACTGTATGATTCCATTTATTTAAAGTTTTTTTTGAAATGGCAGTATCATAGAAATTTAGAACAGTTTAGTGATTGTCAGGGCTTAGGGTTTTAGTTCAGGAGAGTTACTGCAAAGATAAAGAACAAAGTATTAGGATATTAATTGAGTAGTGTATTGCCCTGCTATGCACATAAAAGTTTCATTTAAAAATGAGGGTATTCAGGGGCTCCTGGGTGGCTCAGTGGGTTAAGCCTCTGCCTTCGGCTCAGGTCATGATCTCAGGGTCCTGGGATCAAGACCCATATCAGGCTCTCTGCTCAGCAGGGAGCCTGCTTCCCCCTCTCTCTGCCTGCCTCTTTGCCTACTTGTGATCTCCCTCTCTGTCAAATAAATAAATAAAATCTTAAACAAATAAAAAATAAAAACAAAAATGAGGGTATCCAATGCCACATAAAGCTTAAAAAATATAAATTCTGATGAAGCTAAATATCTGTTTTGACTGTAGTTTACTCTTCCAAGTGGATATTTGGTTGTTCAGCTTAGGTTCTAAGTTGAACAACCTGGGTCTCCTGAAACAAAGATAAGTTGTTAGAGGAAATTCTACACACTTGGGGAGGAGTAAATGCAGAAATAATTGTCAAAATATTTAACAATTGGTTTAACCTGAGTACTAATCAATCAGAGGAGACATTGGTCCTAGAGCAAGGTTCTGGAAGCCCCTGTTGAACTGGATCATGGTGGAGCCTAGGAGATACATAGGGGAGGCCTAGGATAGTGATGGGAGCATTTGGAGAGCTTGAGTATTAAATAGCTATTTACTGGGTGGTATGAAAATGTTTCAAAATTTTTACAATCAATATGGCTTAAATAATGCATGATGGCTTCATATAAGCCCTGGATGTATTCATCATTTCTTCCTCACTGTTGGTGCTACTTGTTAAACGGTGTTTGCCACTATGAGGGATCTAAGATTTCTGAAAAACCATTTCCTATCCTGAAATTAGGGTAGAATTTGTCTTTTCCTAGGATCAATTCAGCCCAGACAGGAAATTTTCTAGGTGCTGAAGACCCTAAATGTCTGCCTTTAAGGAGCTTGTACTCAGTGGGGGAGACTGACGTATAAATAGACAATGATCATAGAATATTATAAGTGCTATAATAGAGGAAGGGATTCTTAGACCAGCCTGGGGTTGAGGGTCAAGGTTCAGAGTAAGTTTCTGAAGCAGATTGCTTAAACTGAATTCCAAAGCATAAATAGAAATTACACAGATGAAAAGGATTAAGGAATAGGAGGCTGACGAGAGGACATTGCAGCAGTGAAAAAAGCATGATGTGAACAGGGAATTCTAAGCATAGGTCTTTTTAATAGAATAGGAGATGAAGGAAAGGAGTTGTTAAGGCCTAGTTCATGGAGTGCTTGAATGAAATGTGAAGAGCTTGGAATTTATCCTGTAGTTGATGGGGTGCCATTGTTTAGTTTTAAGTAGGATATTAACATAACCATATTTGCATCTAAGAAAAATCATTCTTGTTATTATGGCCACTATACTGCACACTGTATGTTACTTGGAGTTATGCAACATGGTAGCCCTTCTTTGCAACATTATGAAGGATAGGTTTGAAAGGGGTAAGACTAGAAGCAGGACAAACTTTTAAAGAGAACTATTGCAATGTTACAAACAAAAAAATAATGAGGATCTGAACTAATAGCAGTAATGGAGATAAAAAAAATAATTCAAGTAAATAACTTCAAGGAAAAGATAGAAAGTTTAGGTGGCAGGACTTGGCAGGACTGAATGTAGAGAGGAAGTGAAATGAAGGATGGTTCCCAGTATTCTGGGTTGAGTGGTAAATGTTACCATTGACTAAAGATAAAATATCAGATAGAATATTAGGAAGATTGAAATAGAAGAAGATGAGTACAGATTTGGACAGAGAGATGTGGAGGTGTCCAGTGGGCAGTTGGATATATGTTAGAATGTTAGGCAGGACTAGCTACATAATTTGTAAGTTCTAGTGCAGAATTAAAATGTGAAGCCACTTGGGGCACCTGGGTGGCACAGTTGGTTAAGCTTCTGACTCTTGGTTTCGACTCAGGTTGTCATCTCAGGGTCATGAGAGCTAGCCCTGCATTGAGCTATGTGCTCAGCATGGAGTCTGCTTAAGTCTCTCTCTCCCTCTCTCTTTGCTTCCCATTCTCTCTCTCTCTCTCTCTCTCTCTCTCTCACTCTCTCTCTGTCTCAAATAAATAAATCTTTAAAATAAAATAAAATGTGAAGCCACTTGTTCAAAAATTATTAAAAATTTCCAGGCAGGGGTGCCTGGGTGGCTCAGTCATTAAGTGTCTGCTTTCAGCTCATGTCATGATCCCAGGGTCCTGGGATGGAGCCCCACATTGGGCCTCCTGCTCAGCAGGAAGGCTGCTTCTTCCTCTCAAACTCCCCCTATTTGTGTTCCTTTTCTTGCTGTCTCTCTCTCTGTCAAATAGATAAATAAATCTTAAAAAAAAAATGTCAAGGCAGTGACAACGGAACATTAAATCAAGCACAGGACCCTTTCTAAACATGGGTACCTGTGAACCAGCACAGAGTTCATGCCCATGAGACCAGTCCTGAACTTAGCAGAGAAGTCAGAGTGGTAAGTATGGATTTGGGAATCATTGGAATATAGATAGTCTTTTAAAATAATGAGAGTGGATGAGATAATCTAAAGAGCAAAGGGTTAAGGGTAAATTCCAGGGAATGCTAACAGTTAAAAAATAGAAGAAAGAAAACCCTTGATGGTGACTGTATAGGGAAGAGCAAAAGAAGTTAAAGGAACAGATTTTTGGTCCAGACTGCCTAGGTTTGAATTCTACCTCTTCCACTTAGTTTAGTGATTCAGGTACTTTCATTATTTCTTTTTTTTTTTAAGATTTTATTTACTTATTTGACAGAGAGAGACCACAAGTAGGCAGAGAGGCAGGCAGAGAGGGAGGGAAGCAGGCTCCCTGCTGAGCAGAGAGCCTGATGCGGGGCTTGATCCCAGGTCCCTGAGATCATGACCTGAGCTGAAGGCAGAGGCCTAACCCACTGGGCCACCCAGGCGCCCCACTTTCATTATTTCTAAATATGCTGGCAATAGTATCTATTGTATAACATTGTATGAGGATTAAGCAATTTAATATACATAAATGCTTAGAATGTTACCTAGGATGTAGTGTGTATATATATATATTATATAACAATAACAATTATATATATATACACATACACATTCACATATATATAATTGTTAGGTATAGAATATATTTCTTCTTAGTAGTAGTAATAATAGAAGCAAAAGGAAAAAAGAAAGAGTGAGTTTTATGTATATTATGTATATATGATATACATGAGGTATACATATATATGTAGCTATGTATATATAGGTAGATATGATATATGTATATATAGTATATATGAGAAGATATATGTATATATGTATATATAATTGTTAGCTGTAAAATACATTTCTTCTTAGTAGTAGTAATAATAGAAACAAAAGGAAGTAGGAAAGAGTGTGTTTTCTAAGCCAAAGGAGAAGATTTAAAGAAACTTGAAAACTTATCAAATACAATAAAAAGATCCAAAAATATGACACCTGAAACTTAACTATTGGACTTGACAATTAGGAAGGAGATCATTGTTGAACTTATATTGGGGCAGTCAGATGAAGTGTGGAAATCAGATTTTAACTGAGTGAGAAATGAAAATGTGCATGTGTTTATGTGTGTGTGTAAATTAACCTTTTAAAGTTTGTGAAAGGAGGAGAGAGGTGGAAGGGCAAAAAAAAAAAAAAAGAAGAAGAAGGAAAAAAGAGGTAGAAGTAGAGTATACTAGGTTGTTTTAGGGTATTTACAGAATGAAGCAGTGGAATGAAGGTGGTTGAAGATGCTGGAGAAAGAGGAGTGATTCGTGGGGAAAGGACACAGAAGATACAGAAGAGATGTCTTATCCTTGAGGCTAGAGGGGAAAAGGCAAGAATGGGTGTAGATATGGATGCATTTGCCAGTAAGGAAGTGATAAGCTTTGAGAGTTTATATCAGATAGCCTCCCTTTTTTCTTTCCAAAATTTTAAAATAATGAAGTGTAAGTATAGAACACCTAAATCATATAGCTCAATGAATGATTACAAAGTGAATACACAGTGTAATCATCACTCAGAATAAGAAATAAAACAAAGTCAGCACGCAGGAAGGGTCTCCTACATGTATCCCTTTTTATTACACATCTCCCACCCTGCTAAAAGAAAAATATGATGTGACTTTTGTGGTAGTCACTTCCTAGCACTTCTTTATACCTTTAGCACCTATGTGTGTTTCCCTAAGCACTACAGTTAAATTTTGTTATGAAATTTATATGATTGGAATAGTATACAATATTTTCTTTTGTATCTGACTTCTCTTGTATAAGATTACATATGTGAAACTTATCCATGTTGTTTTGTGTACTATAATATTTTTATTTTCTCAGCTAAAGAGTAGTTTATGGGGACGCCTGGGTGGCTCAGTTGGTTGGACGACAGCTTTTGGCTCAGGTCATGATCCTAGAGTCCCAGGATCGAGTCCCACATCCGGCTCCCAGTTCCACGGGAAGTCTGCTTCTCCCTCTGACCTTCTCCTTGCTCATGCTCTCTCTCACTGCCTCTCTCTCAAATAAATAAATAAAATCCTTTTAAAAAAAAGAGTAGTTTATTATATGAATACAGAAAAATTTATCCTTCCACATTGAAAGAAATTTAGATTATATCTAGTTTTTGGCTGTTGTGAGTAAAGCTTTATATCATTTTTGTGTATTTTCACACATTTCTGTTCCATTTATTACCCAGGATAAACCTTTTTGGTTATAGTGTAAGTGTATCTTCTATTTTAATTAGTTATGCCAAACTGTTTTATAAAGTGCTTGTGCCAGTTTACATTCCCATCAATGGTATATGAGAATTATTTTTATCTACCTTTTTTCCTGTTTTTGGCATTTGTCATACTTTTAAATTTTAATATATATGCATATCCTTTTATGCTTATTGATCTTTTGGATTTCTTCCTTTGTGAAGTGACTTTTCAAGTCTTTCAATTTTCTATTGGGCTGTCTGTCTTCTATTGATTTGTAGGAAATTTCTTTTTATCTATCATCTATCTATCTATCTATCTATCATCTATTTTCTAAACACAAATCCTTTACGGATTATATGTTTTACAAATATTTTTCCCCATTACAAGTATATGAATATTCTCCAGTAAAATTTTTAAAAGCTTTCTAGTTTTGCCACTTACTTTTAGGATTTTTAATCAACTTAGTGCTGGTGTGAAATAGGTTTCCATCTGATTTTGTGTCCCATATGAATACCTCATTGCTCCAGAACCATTTATTTTAAAAAAACCACACCTTTCTTCATCCACCACTATGTAGTGTCATTTTGTCATAAAACAAGTGTCCCCATATCTAAGAGTGCTCTGTGTGTTCTAGTGTGTCTCGCTGGTTTAAATGGTTTACTTGCCTGTATTTGTGCCGGTACCTCACTACCTTAATGACAATAGCTCTATACTAAGTCTTGGTATTTGGTTAAGCAAGTCTTCCCATTTCATTCTTCTATGTTAATAGTACTTTGTTTATTTTTGGCCCTTTACATTTCTACATATACTTTAGAATCAGGGTGTCATTATCTCAAATACACCCACCAAAAATCCTGTTGGGATTCTTATTGGGATTTCAGTGCATTTATAGATGATGTCATTACAGGTGATGCAGTTAATGAATATGGTGTATCTCTTCATAAAGATTTTCATTATGACTGTCTTGGTCTATTGGGGCTGCCATAATAGAATGCCATAGGCTGTGTGGCTTATAAACAACATAAATTTATTTCTTATAGTTCTGATGTCTAGGAAGACCAAGATCAAGGCTCTAACAGATTCAGTGTCCAATGAGATATCACTTCCTCGTTCATAAGTGGCTGTCCTCTTTCTCTATTTTCACATGGCACAAGGGGCAATAAAGCTCTCTGGGGCTTCTTTTATAAGGATACTAATCCCATTCATGAAGTCTCCACCCTCATGAGCTTACCATTTCACAAGGGCCCCACCTCCTAATTCCATCACATTAGGGATTAGATTCCAAAATATAAATTTTGGGGGAAACATTCAGTTCCATAACAATACCTCCCAATTAATTTTCCCTGAAGTGTCATCACACATTATTTGTTCTGTTGGCTATTATGTCTTCAGTATTTTTTGATGCTGTCATAAAGTTTCTCCTAAGAATTTTGTTTTCTAACTCTTTGTTGATGGAATATAGAAATGTAATTGAATTTGGGGTTTTCTTTTTTAATGTATATACAGTAAAAGTTACTATTTTTGGTATACATTTCTATGAGTTTTGACAAATATATAGTGTCCAACCACCACCACAATGAAGATACAGAACAATTCCATCACCCTCCAAAATATCCTTGAGCCTCTTCTTTGTAGTTAAACCTTCCTCCCCAACATTTAACCTCAGTCATTAAGTAATCCATTCTCCATTCCTACAGTCATAACATCTCCAGAACATTATATATGTAATTGTGTAGTATGTAACCTTTTAAATCTGGTTCCTTTCATTTATCAATAGTTTCTTCTTCTAAAATTTATGAGTTATATTCCATTATATGGATGTACCACTGTTTGAGTATCCATTAAACATTTGAGAGATAGTTGGGTCATTTTCAGTTTTTGGCAATTAAAAATAGAGCTGCAATAAATATTTGTATACAGATTTTTATGCAAACATGAATTTTCATTTCACTTAGGCAATTATCCAAAAGTGGAATTGCTGGGTCAGGTGGTAACTGAATGTTTCACTTTAAAAGAAATTGACAAAATATTTTTGAAAATAACTTTATCACTTTTCTATTCTCACAAAGAGTGTATAGGAGTTTCAGTTTATCTGCAGCCTTGAACTACTTGGTATTATGAGTTTTTAAAATAAGCCATTCTAATAGGCATAGAGTGGTATTTTAATGTGGTTTTTATCTTCATTTCCCTAAAGACTATTGGTATTAGAGATTTTTTTTTTTTTTTTTTTTGCTTTGCCAAGGACCTTTATAGAAAAGTTGCCAAGGTAGTACAGGGAGTTCTCATATCTCCCACACCCAGTTTTCTCTATGATTAATATCTTACATTAATAAAGTACATTTGTCACAATTAATGACCTAATAGTGACACACCACTATTAAGTAAAATCCTTATTTATTTAGATTTCCTTAGTTTTTGCCTAATGTCTCCTTTGGTCCCAGGATACCACCTAGGATACATTTTATTCAGTAATCATGTCTCTATACGTATTTCCTGGTTGTGATAGCTTCTTAGATTTTTGTTTTTGTTGATCTTGCCCATTTTGAGGAGTATTAGTCAGATATTTTATAGAGTGTTCCTCAATTGGGATTTGTCTGATGTTTTTCTAATTATTACATAGGAATTTAGTTTTATTCCTTCCTTTACATTCAGTATTTATTTCTTTTTCTTGCATTATCACACTAGTTAGGACTTTCAATAAGATGTTAAATAGGAGGGGTAAAAATAAGGATGCTTGTCTTTTTTGTGGTCTTAAAAGTATTCGATCTTTTATAAGTATGATTTTAGCTATAGAGGCACTTTATTGGGAGATGAGTCTACATCATCTTGTGGATCAAAGCCACTAGAATATTTACATTTAATGTAACTATTTATATATTAAGGCTTAAGTCCTTCATTTTATGTATGTGTGTATGTTCTGTTTGTTCCCTCTTCTCTTTGTTTCTGCTTTCTTTTTCCTGATTTCCTGTGGGTAATGTCAAGACATTTTAGAGTCCCACTTTGATTTATCTAGTATTTTTAAGTACATCTCTTTATATAGAATTTTTAGTGGTTTATATAGATATTACATTATACATACATAACTTATGAAAGTATGTATATTGTGTGGACATTTTACTAGTTGAATGACACTACAGATAAAGGGCTGGTATCCAAGATCTATAAAGAACCTCTCAAACTCAACACCCAAAAAACAAATAAGTCAAAAAATGGGCAGAAGACATGAACAGATACTTCTCCAAAGAAGACATACGAATGGCTAACAGACACATGAAAAAAATGTTCAACATGATTAGCCATGAGGGAAATTCAAATCAAAACTACATTGAGATTCACCTTACATCCGTTAGAATGGCAAAAATTGACAAGGCAAGAAATAACAAATGTTGGACAGGCTGTGGAGAAAGGGGAACCATCTTACACTATTGGTAGGAATGCAAGTTGGTACAGCCATTTTGGAAAACAAAATTGAGCTTCCTCTAGATGTTAAGAATAGAGCTACCCTATGATCCAGTAATTGCACTACTGGATATTTACCCCAAACATGCAGTGTAGTGAAAAGAAGGGCCGCATGTACTCCAGTGTTCACAGCAGCAATGTCCACAATAGCCAAACTGTGGAAAGAGCTGAGATGCCCTTTAACAGACAAATGGATAAAGAAGACATGGTCCATATGTACAATGGAGTATTACTCAGCCATCAGAAAGGATGAATACCCACCATTTGCATCAACATAGATGGAACTGGAGGAGATTATGCTAAGTGAAATAAGTCAAGCAGAGAAAGACAACTATCATATGGTTTCACTTATATGTGGAACATAAGGAATAGCATGGAGGACATTAGGAGAAGGAAGGGGAAAATGAAGGAGGGTAGAATCAGAAGGGAAAATGAGCCACGAGAGATTATGGACTATGGAAAACAAACTGAGGGTTTCAGAGGGGAGGGGGTAGGGGATTGTGTTAGCCCAGTGATGGGTATTAAGGAGGGCATGGATTGCATGGCACACTGAATGTTATACACAAACAATGAATCGTGGAACACTGCATCAAAAACCAATGATGTACCATATGGTGACTAACATAAGAAAAGAAAACTATTTCCTTTTGAATTCCTACACCTTCCCCATTTATAATATAATTTTATCAAATATTTCCTCTATATACCTTGAGAATCACACCAGAAAATATTCTAATAAAACATAATTTAGAAAACTCAAGGAAAGGAAAGGCTATTGCATTTCCCTATCATCTTATTCTTCCATTGTTCTTTCTTCTTGATGTTTCAGGTTTCCTTTTTTATCATTTATTTTATGTTTCAAGGAATTCCTTTAGACAGAGCATAGGTCTAATTGTGGAAAATTCTCTTAGTTTTCTTTCATCCAAAAATCTCTTGATTTCTGCTTCATTCCTAAAGGCTATGCTCACTGGATATAAAGCTAGGCCTGTGATTTTCCCTTATTGTCATTTCATTGTCTTCATTTTCCTTTGAAGTAGGACTCAAAGTCCTCACAGGGCTATAGTCTAGCACAACTAGAGATATAATTTTCACTGTGTTCCACGAAAACACAGTTCTATGTGTTGTATGAGAATAGCCATTCTCATATGAGAAATTACCTCTGGGGATGTGCAGGGTGCTATTTCTCAGTCCATTGCTAAAGAGAAGAGGGTCTGGAGGGGCTTGATGAGTATGGTGGAGATTTGAATAGGTACTGAACAAGAAAAAGCTGACAAGTAAAGAGATAGCTGAGTAATGCTAAGGGCCCAGGTGAGAAAAGAAGCTATCCATTTGTGGTGGCTTCAACAGGTTTGTTTTTGTTTGTTTGTTTGTTTGTTTGTTTTGTTTGTTTGTTTGTTTGTTTAAACAGCCTGGAATAGGGAGTAATTAGAGGCAGCAGTGAGAGGATACATTTAAGAAAGCTTTTGAAGTTTGCTCTTGTATTTCCTCTAACTGTCACACTACCTACATTATCAACCCCTTCACTACAGAAATCAGTGGAAGCATCCTAAACCACAGTTATCAGTGTCTGTGGATATATTAAAGTATATGAGAGCAGCAAAAACTCTGATTGGTTGAGTGGGAGGTTGTTTTAAATAGATGGAGACTACCTCATTGGATATTCACACTTTCATCCCTTTCAGATATCCAAGGCTGGTAGATTACAACCTGGGCCATTGTCTCCTCACAGTGCTGTTTCTTTCAAAGAGTTTCAAGATAAAAACTCGATCATAGTAGTTGTCTATGGAGTGGCAGCAAATGAGAGTGAGCTCACAGTTCGGGGTGACCTTGAACCGGTCGCAGGAATCGGTGAGCTCGGAGTGCAGCCGCAGGTCAGGCAGACGGGAGTAACTGGGCGCTGTTCTCTGAGGGCGCACTGTGCGGCCCTGGGCTCTCGGCTCCTCCAGGCCGGAGACCAGGAGGCCGCCATTTGTATTCCCGTCCTCTGGAACTCTACAGAACGCGCCCAGGGAACAAAAGCTCCTGAAAGCAAACCTGAGCGGATTACTCACCCCGGCTCCTGGTAAGGGCAGTGCAATTCCGCCTGGGGCAAAGACACTTGAGAATCACTACACCAGGCCCCTCCCCCAGAAGATCAACAAGAAATCCATCCAAGACCAAGTTCACCTACCAAGGAGTGCGGTTTCAATACCAAGGAGAGCAGCAGAATTCCAGAGGAGGAGAAAGCAAAGCACGGAACTCATGGC
>NC_081575.1:80564406-80637688 GCF_022355385.1 Mustela nigripes | reverse complement strand
CATGGAGGCTCTCACTGCTAGGATAAATGAGGCAGAAGAAAGAATTAGTGATATAGAAGACCAAATGACAGAGAATAAATAAGCTGAGCAAAAGAGGGACAAACAGCTACTGGACCACGAGGGGAGAATTCGAGAGATAAGTGACACTATAAGACGAAACAACATTAGAGAATGATCAATAGGTTCTGGGTACCTAGTGCTTTTTTCTCCCCATTCCTCAAACACATTGTGGCTGACACAGACTAGGAGAGATAAGACCTATATATGTATATGTATCTACAAACACACATGCACACACATTATAATAAAATTTAAGACTATGGAAGTCTTTTCAAAGCTCCCAGATAGAAAAATAAAATTCTCTACAAAGGAAAGAATTAAACTGATAAGATTTCTTGTTAGCAAATTTGAATACAAGAAGACAAATGAGTAATATTTTAAAGATTGGACCTATAATGTTTAAAAGAACTTTGAAATTTTAATTTTATATTCATCCATTTTTCATTTAATGTGATAAAATAATAAAAATATTCTAAGACATATATTGTCTCAGAAAGTTTGGCACACCTACTGCCCACAAAGTTCCTTGGTGAAGACAATTTTGGAAGAGGTGAGAAGAGAAAAAAGGTGCTACAAGAGATATGCAAGTAAAAATGATTAAATATCATGGTATAATTTATCGCTGATGTGGAAAATTAAAAAAATACTGGGCAGAAAAAAAGAAAAAGCTTACTATGGAATAACCCATAACTAAATTTTTAAATATTATTGGGGAAGGGGCAATGGGACCCAAGGGACATAAGAACACTTCAAATAGTTATATTGTTAAGGAAAAAGATAAATTTTGATAAACTGACAAAGTCAAATAAACATGGTTGATAGAGAAAACCACAGTAAGAACAAAAATAGTATGTGTAACTTTTAACCCAGAAGAAGAAAATTCAATCTATCCTACAGAAAACAGGAAAGAAGAAAAATGAGTCAAAAATATCTTCCAATGTGGATTTCCTCTAGGTGTTGAAAACACCCACTGTGTGGTTATGGGTAACAGTGGCTGAAATGAAATAGATTGGAGATATTCAACAGAACTGAGAAGCTAAGATGTTGGGTGACATGTCTGTGTGGATCCCATTGCCAGAGATGAGAAATTATATCTTCTCTCAAGACTCCTATTTGTGGTTTTCCCATCCTCTACCTTCTTTGCCAATCTCTATAATTTATGAGTATTAAAACAATAAGCAGATTTCACTAGAGGAGGTTGTATGAGAAGTAGAATCTTCAGGGGGAGTATCAGGTCTCAGTTAAGGAATGATCAATGAAGAGGGGTAATGACAATATTTCTGCATATTTCCATGGACTGAGCTTGCTTTACTGTGCAACAGGGTTTTAGGGAGAGCTTTGGAAAGGTTTTAAAAGTAGGAAATCAATAATAGGAAGAGAATTAGTTAAGGAGTTTATGATTGGATTTGGAGGGTAGGAAAAAGTCAGGTGGTGGTACAGGGAGGTCTTTGCCTTTGGGTGGTGTCTGGGGATTATAACAATGAAAAGTATAGATGAAATTGGTTGCCACAAAACTCTCCAACATTGGTGCACTTTGTTTTGTACCCAGAATGAGCTGAATTATTAGGTGGTAAACTACCTGATACCAGTACCTCTAGCACCAACATTCCTACTCCCTCACCCTAGCTAACTTGGTAAGTTCAAAGCAGTGGTAAAGCCCCCTCTAGCCCTGTTTCTCATTCCATCTCTTTTCTTACTCTCCCATTTCCCACTTCTCTCTTACATCCCTATATCGCATTACCACCTACTACTTTTTGGACAGTTAGGTACCTAGACCAGATATACTTATTGTACCATTGACCAACTCATAGGACTTTAGACAAAGGTTGCCACCTTGTGGTTGGAAACCAAAATAACCAAGAAGGGACTTGGGCAAAACAGATGTGACTTGAATTTGGGGTCTCACACTTGAGTGTGAGGCCTTGTTAGAACAGAGTGTTGGATCCCATCCCCATTGATTCTGATTCAGTAAGTCTAGGTTGAGACGCAAAAACTTTCATTTCTAACGTGTTCCGAGGTGATGCTGCTGTTGTTACTTCAAGGACCACAATTGACAAACCTCATTCAAGATAGGCAGACTTCCATTTTGGCCATCCAAGACTGGTAGAATTAAAGTTTGAACCTAGATCTAGATAACTCCAAAATACATTAGTTTATTGCTACACTATTATTAGGAAATGCAGGTAATACTGCTTGGGTAGAAGTCTGGTTTGTATTCTGTGTCTCTGGGAAAAGGTAACTACCTACCAGAGGAAGGAACAGTATATCTTCTTCCTTCGTGGATTAGGTTTATCATGGTATAATGAACTATTCCCTTACTGTTGGACACTTGTTGCTTTCAAATTTTCACAATTATTAAAAATTTTACAGTGAACTTCTTTGTTCATAAACCCTTCTTTTGCTATTTACTGATCACCTCTGATAGAATAACTTCGACACATTTTTATGATGATAACAGTCTCCTTTTTCATGAGGGATGAGGATAGGTGGCAAGGAGGATGTGGGAACTAAAAATCCTATTCCACCAAATGTACTACTATGAGCAAAACTGAACATAGTCTCTTGCTCTTCTGGAGATCACAGTCTAGCGTAAGAGTCAAACATCAATCAACTAGTCACACAGATACATGTAAAGTTGCAGCTATAAAAATGCTATAAAGAAGAGGTCAAAAGTATGGTTGACAGTGTGACAGTGCTTGGAAATTTTGTTCCCAGATTATAATGATAAACTTTTGAAAATTACTGTTAGCATTTTAA
The DNA here is from genome assembly GCF_022355385.1 of Mustela nigripes. Classification (NCBI taxonomy): domain Eukaryota; kingdom Metazoa; phylum Chordata; class Mammalia; order Carnivora; family Mustelidae; genus Mustela; species Mustela nigripes. The sequence continues at coordinate 80,634,871 of NC_081575.1, read as the reverse complement.
TAATTTTATTGTGAGTAGTATTTTGATATAATTTCCTGCTTATTCTTATATATCAGAGTTTGAATTTATATTGAGGGTTTTTGGATTTGGTCTTAGCTTTGGCTGAATATTGATTTTGATACCTGTCCAAGCAGCATTAAGCCAAGCTGTGGATTAGGTGAACCTCTACCACCTACCTGGCATCACCATGTCCCTCTGTGATGGACAGACTTTGAAGTGGCCCATTATATCCCCATCCCCTGGTATTCACACCTCTGTGTAATCCCCTCCCCTTGAACGTGAATAGGAACTATGGCTTGTTTCTAGCTAATAGAATATGGCAAATGTGATGGGATATCACCTGTGACTACATTATGTTATGTGAGACTCCATCTTGCTAACCAGCTTGCTTAGTTTCTCTCTTTTCATTGCTGGCCCAGAAGAAACAAACTGCCATGATTCCTAAAGTTACAAGAAAAGGAACTCTGACAACTGGAGTGAGCTTAGAAATGGATCCTTCCCTAGTTAAGCCTCTATATTAGAGTCCAGTTCTGATTATTACCTTAATTGCAGTCTTACAGAGAATTTAGCTAAATTTTGCCTTGACTCTTGCCACATAGAAACTGAGAAATAATATATGAGTGTTGTTTTAATTCATTAAGTTGTGGTAACATTGTAAGCTTATACACCTTCCCTGTAGCACTTCAAGCCCTCTGGTATGTATTCCACCTTCCCATTCTTTTATATGACACTCTGCAACCTGGAATCTTCCCCCACCTTCTTCACTCTACTTCTGCCTAGCTAATTCCTTTGCATCTTAGCTGAATTGTTACTCCCCTTGGAAATTGTTTATTAGTCTCCATTTTGGATATTTTTCTTCCCTGAAAAATTTGAGTTTTGACACTGGTTGACACTGGTTTTAAGCTGTCTTCATAAGATGTGAAAAATTCCCACATAAGATTTGTTTCCTTTTTTAAAGATTTTCTCTATTTATTTGAGAAAGAGAGTGAGAGAGAGAGAGCATGAGAGGGGAGAAGGTGAGAGGGAAAAGTAGACTTCCGATGGAGCTGGGAGCCTGACGTGGGACTTGATCCTGGGACTCCAGGATCATGACTTGAGCCAAAGGCAGTTATTTAACCAACTGAGCAACCCAGGCACCCTAAGAATTGTTTCTTGAAAGAATAATGAAATTAACAACTAAATTTTAAATATATATTTATTTTGTTTATTGTTATAAGTGTTAATATCTCAAGCAAATCTATAGTTTGAAATTATAGTATACTTGGATCTATACTTTTTGAAAATTTTGAAGACTTATGGGCTCAAAATTGAAATAATATTCTTTCTAAGGTTATATAGAGAATGTTCTCTCTCAAAATTTATAGTAGCTACCAATCTAATTCCTTATTTAACTGTTTTAAAGCTTTTAAGTTTTATGGAGATAAAATTAATAGCTCTATAATTTTTTGTTATATTTTGACTTTGCAATAATATATAAACATTTATCCTTCAATTGATAGAATTAAAACACACAGAACATACAAATATTTTTCTCCATGTTACATCTATAATGCTTATCTATGTTTAAAGTGAGTATTAAGATAGTAACAATAAATCAAATTACTTTCCTTGTTCATGTTATTGTCATTGTTATACTAAGAATGCAACCAGACCACTTTCTTATACCAAACACAAAAATAAATTCAAAAAGAATTAAATATCTAAATGTGAGACCTGAAACAATAAAAATCCTAGATGAGAACACAGACAGTAACTTCTTTGACATTGGTTGTAGTAACTTCCTTCTAGATATGTCTCCTGACACAAGGAAAACAAGAGCAAAAATAGAATATTGGGACTATATTAAAATAAAAAGCTTCTGCCCAGCGTGGGAAACAATCAAGAAAACTGAAAAGCACCCTACAGAATGAGAGAAGATATTTGTACATGATATATCTGATAAAAAGTTGGTATTCAAAATCTGTAAACAACTTATTAAGCTCAATAACCAAAAAACAAATAATCCAATTTGGGCAGAAGACATGAATAGACATTTCTCCAAAGAAGACATACAGATGGCCAACAGACACATGAAAAGATGCTCAACATCACTGATCATCGGGTAAATACAAATCAAAGCTACAATGAGACATCACCTCACCCCTGTCAGAATGGCTAAAATCAACGCAAGAAACACCAGGTGCTGGCAAGGATGTGGAAAAAGGGGAACACTCTTGCACTGTTGGTGAGAAGGGAAACTGGTGCAGCCACTGTGGAAAATCATATAGAGTTTCCTCAGAAAGTTAAAAATAGAACTACCCTACTATCTGGCAATTGCACTACTAGGTATTTACTGACAGAATACAAAAACATTAGTTCAAAGGTATACATAACCCCCAATGTTTGTAACAGCATAATTTACAATAACCAAATTGTGGAAATAGCCCAAGTGTCCATTGACTGATGAATGTAATATATATATATATATATATATATATATATATATCGGCCATAAAAAGAATGAAATCTTGCATTTGCAATGACATGAATGGAGCTAGAGAGTATAGTGATAAGTGAAATAAGTCAGTCAAATGCCATGTGATTTCACTCATATGTGGAATTGAAGAAACAAAACAAAGGAGCAAAGGGGGAAAAAAGAGAGAGAGGGAGGGGAAATCAAGAAACAGACTCTTAACTATAGAGAACAGATTGTTACCAGAGGGGAAGTGGGTGCGAGGTTGGGTAAAATAGGTGATTGCAGTTAAGGAGTGCCCTTGCTGTGATGAGCACAAGATGGAAGTCTTGAATCACTATATTGTACACCTGAAACTAATATAACACTGTATGTTAACTAACTGGAATTTAAATAAAAACTTAAAAAAAAAAAAAAGAAAGAGAACATGGGGAGCCTGAGTGACTTGGGTCAGTTAATCATCTGACTCTTGATTTCAGCTCAGGAAATTATCTCAGGGTCCTCTGCCCCTTTCCCTGCTCATGCATACATACTCTCTCTATCTCTCTAAAATGAAAACAAAAATAAAATCTTTTATTAAAAAAGAAGGAGAACGATAAGTCTAAATGACTTCCCTTGTCCATATTATTGTCATTGTTATGCTAATGGTAGCAGACAATGTGATCACATGATCATTGATCATCACAAGCTTAAGAATGGCAGAATTTAAGTTTTTGCTAGATTGTATTATGTGTTCAAAATTATTCCTTCCTGATTCTGTAGACAGAGTATACTTCCCCATTGTCCTTAGGATTGGCTAGCCACGTGACTTACTTCTGTCAACAGAATATAAGGAGATGTGATGCACAGTCTCCAGAATGGCCTCGACAATCCTCATCTGCTGGTGTTCATATCCTTGTGCAATTCCTTCCCCTTGAATGTGGCTGGGAATTGTGACATGCTTCTAACTGATAGAATATGGCAAAGGTGTTTGTGATTAAATTACATTATATAAGCTCTAGTCTTGCTTAGCAGATTTACTTTAGAGAGTTTATGCTAACTTCATGAAGTAATCAAAAAGTAGCTACATTGCACTGAACTGCAGAAAGACCTCTAGAAACTACAAGCAGCATCTAGAACTATGGGAAGCTCCTAGAAGCTGAGGGAAACCTATACGCAATGAGGGTAGCCTTCAGCTATCAGCCAGCAAGTGGCCAGTGAAACCATTAAGCAGAGAACCCAGTTAAGCCATGTCCAGAACCCACAGAAAATATGAGATAATACATATGTGTTGTTGTAAGCAACTATGTTTTTGGTAATTTGTTAGATAACAATAGATAACTAATATAGTAGACATATTATACCCCAATATCAAAGCAGAAGTTTTAAATATCCTTTTAAGTTTTGGTTCTGTATCCTTTGAGCTTTAGACTTCCAACAAGAAAAGAGTGTGCCCAGGAGAGGAGCAGTTTCTTTAGCAAGCATCCTTAAATTAAAAGATTCATGAAGCCACCCAAACCTAGCCAAATTCAAGAAAGTTACAGGTAACCATTAGCCCTCATGTAAGATGAACAGGAACTGTTTGTTGTTGTAAGCCACTGCAATTTAATAGTTGTTTGTCACTGCAAGAAAAGCTAAGTAATTCAAAGTTGAAGAAGATATTTGGTTATTCAGCCTTTAAATATCAAAGCTAAAGCTGAGGAATGATGTCACCAAGTAGAAGACCCCAGCCTCTGTCCTCTCACAGATATCAACAGATTGCCTAGCAATCCATGAATAAAAACAGCTCTCAGAGGCCACAGAAGTCCACTTAAGAAACTTCAGTAACACTGTAGAACAAAAAAGTTGAGAATAACCATACTAAAAGGGAAAAAAAAACCCAGCTTAATGGAGATATGTGAATTGCCTGACAAAGAATTCAAAATAATTTTTCTAAAGACTCTCAAGAATCTACAAGAGAACACAGATAAACAATGTAATGAAATCAGAAAAAATACAAGAACAAAATGTGAAGTCCAACAAAAAGAAAACATAAGGAAGATCAAACAGAGATTTTGGAACTGAGGATAGAATGACTACACTGAAAAATTCAATAGAGAGCTTCATTATCAGACTGGAGCAATCAGAAGAAAGAATCAATGAGCTTGAAGACAAGATCATCTAAAATTATCCAGTCAGAGGAGGAAAAAGAAAAAAAAAAGATCAAAAGGAATGAAAAAACCTCTAGGACTTATGGGAAACTATTAAAGGAAAAAATCTTTGCTTCAGTGGAGTCCCAGAAGAAGAGAAGAAAACATTTTACTTAAAAAAGTAATTGCTGAGAGTTTCCCAAAACTGAAGAAAGATTTGGAAATCCAAGTTCATGGAATTAATAGGTTACCCCATAATTTCAATGCAAAACAATCTTCTTTAAGACACATTCTAATAAAATTATGTAAAATTAAATTCTGAAGAGATTTTAAAAGCAGCAAGAGAAACAAATCTCATACAAGGGAACCCCCATAAGATTGTCAGTAGATTTCTCATCAGAAACCTTGCAAGTCAGGAGAAAGTGAGATGATATATTTAAAGTGCTGAAAGAAAAACTGTCAACCAAGATTATTTTACCCAGCAATGTTGTCCTTCATAAATGAAGGCAAGTTTTGTCCCCCCCCCCCCAAAAAAAAGCTGAGGGAGTTTATCACCACTGGACATGCCTGACAGGAAATGCTAAAAGGAGCTCAAGCTGAAATAAAAGTATGCTTATTAGTAATATGAAAACATAAGAAAATATACAACACACTCAAAACAGTAAGTATATAGTCAGATTTACAATACTCTAATACTGTAATATGGTGGTATCTTGACCAATTAATCAATGTTAAAGGATAAAAGTGTCTAAAATAGCTATAATAATTTGTTAACAGTACATAATATTAAAAGCCATTCATTGTAACATTAAAAACACAAAATTTAGAGTAGTAAGAAGGTAGAGTTTTTATATGCAATCAGTGTTAGGTTTTTATCAGCTTAAATAGACTATTATACCAATAAAATATTTCCAGTAAGCCTCAGGGTAATGACAAAACAAAATTCTATAAGATTTTAAGCTGATTTTAAGATTAAAGGAAAGGAATCAAAGCATAGGAATATGGAAAATCATCAATTCACAAAGAAGGATAGTAAAATTAAAAAAAAAAAAGAACAAAGGAGGTTCAAAACAGCCAGCAAACAATAGTATAGTAATGCTATATAATACTATACTATAAAGTAATATAGCCAATTGCAAGTCCTTACCTATCAATAATTACTTTAATATAAATGGATTAAATTTTCCAATAAAAAGTCATAGAGTTACTGAATGAATAAAAAAATAAGCAAGACCAAACTCTATATTTGCCTACAAGAGACTCACTTCATCTATAAGAACAAATGTAGACTCATAGTGAAGGGATGGAAAAAGATATTCCACACAAATGAAAACCAAAAGAGAGTAGAGATAGCTATACTTAGACAAAACAGATTTTAAGTCAAAAATTGTAACAAGAGAAAAAAAAGGTCATAATAGTTAAATAGTAATAAAGATAGATAAGGATAAGGAGGTCAATTCATCAAGAGTATATAACTAAGGTAAATATATATGCACCCAATATTGGAAGACCTAACTATATTAAGCAAGTACTAGCAGATCTGAAGGGAATAATAAACAAAAATATAATAACAGTAGGGACTTCAATACTCCAATTTCAACTCTCTGGTTGAATAGATCAACCAGAGAGAAAAACAATAAAAAAATTGGACTTAAACTATATTTTAGACCAAATAACAGACACACAAACAAACTGTTCTTTTCAACAACAGTATAACATAAGTTCTTTCCAAGCATGCATGGAACATTCTCCAAGATAGATCATATGTTAGGTAACAAAACAAATCTTAGAAAATTTAAAAAGATGGAAATCATACTAAGTATCTTTCCCAACCACAATGATACAAAAATAGAAATCCATAAAAAGAGAAAAGGAAATTTCACAAATATGTGGAAATTAAAACACACATTCCTAAACAATCAATGGGTCAAAGATGAAATGAAGAGGTAAATTTTAAAAAATCTTGAAACGACTAACAATAGGAACATAATATATCAAAACTTATGGGATGCAGCAAAAGCAGTGTTAAGAGGAAAGTTTTTAGTGATAAATGCCTACATTGAAAAAAAAGAAAGATCTCAAATAAAGAACCTCAAGGAACTAGAAAAACAGAAACAAACTAAATCCAAAGTTAGCAGAAGTAAGGAGATGACAAAGACTGGAGCAAAAATGAATGAAATTAAGAACAGAAAAACAATAGAAAAGATAAACAAAACCAAGAATTATTTTTTTAATTTAACTAATTAATTTATTAAAAAATATTTTACTTATTGATTTGACGGACAGAGATCACAAGCAGGCAGAGAGGCAGGTAGAGAGAGAGGAAGGGAAGCAGGCTCCCTGCCAAGCAGAGAGCTCAAAGTGGGGCTTGATCCCAGGACCCTGGGATCATGACCTCAGCTGAAGGCAGAGGCTTTAACCCACTAAGCCACCCAGGTGCCCATTTAATTTAATTTAATTTAATTTAATTTAATTTTTTTCAGTGTTCCAAAACTTAGTGTTCCTTGTAAGTTGCCTTTTAGTTTTGTTGACTGTTTCCTTTGCTGTGCAGAAACTTCTTGTCTTGATGAGGTCCCAATAGTTCATTTTTCCTTTTGTTTCCCTTGCTTTTAGAGATGTGTCTCACATGAAGCTGCTGTAGCCAAGGTGAAAGAAGTTGCTGCCTGTATTCTCTAGGATTTTGATGGCTTCTTGTCTCATATTGATGTCTTTCATTCATTTTGAGTTTGTCTTTGTGCATAGTGTAAGAGAATGGTCCAGTTTCATTCTTCCACTTGTGGATGTCCAATTTTCCCAATGCAGTTTGTTGAAGATACTGTCTTTTTTCCTTTGGATATTCTTCCATGCTTTATCAAAGATTAGTTGACCATAGACAGAGTTGAGGGTCTGTTGGGCACAGCAAAGATGGCGCTGGCCTGCCTTCTCTTCCGGCTAGAAAAGGCGCCACCGTGGCGGTATTGGCGCCAACGTGGCGGTTTCGGTTCCGCATATCTCTGATATTTCCTCCTCTTGCCCAACACACCCTACCCAGTTACTGACTACGTAACCAAACCCCATAGGCTCTCTCCCCGCTGACCTCATTTCCCATCCCCTACCCAATATAATCTGCAACCCTGCTCAATAAAGTGAGATCCTGCTTCGACAGATCACCCAAGTCTGGTGTGGTTCATTAATGCGCCTGGACTCGTGACACTCGCCATCCCGCTCAGCCCCAAGGGGAGCTACCGGCTGGCCCGGACACTCTCCTTGTGCCTGTCGGCCCGCAAAACCTACCGGAGTCCGACAAGGGTCAATTTCTGGAATCTCTATTCTGTTCCATTGATGTATGTTTCTGTTTTTATGCCAGTACAATGCTGTCTTGATGATCACAACTTTGTAATAGAGTTTGAAAAGCATTGTGATGATCCCAGCTTTGGTTTTCTTCTTCTTTTTCTTTTTAAAAAAGATTTTATTTATTTATTTGACAGACAGAAATAACAAGTATGGCTAAGAAGGCAGGCAGAGAGAGAGGAAGGGAAACAGGCTCCCTGCTGAGCAGAAAGCCAGATGTGGGGCTCAATCCCAGGACCCTGGGGATAATGACCTGAAGCTGAAGGCAGAGGCGTTAACCCACTGAGTCACCCAGGAACCCCTGGTTTTCTTTTTCAACACTCCTCTGGCAATTCAGGGTCTTTTCTGGTTCCATACAAACTTTAGGATTGTTTGGTCCAGCTCTGTGAAAAATGTCAGTGTTAGATGACTGGGACTGTATATTGTCTCTATTCATTTCTGGTCTATGTTAATTTTAGGCTCTCTCTTTGCTTAGGGGACCCACTTTCAATATTTCCTGTAGGGCTGGTTTGGTGTTCGCAAATTCTTTTACTTTTTGTTTGTCCTGGTGCCTTTTTATTTCTCCTTCTGTTTTCAATGACAGTCTGGTTGGATATAGTAGTCTTGGTTGCATATTTTTCTTATTTAGTGCTCTGACTAAACCATGCCAGTCCTTTCTGGCCTGTCAGATCTCTGTTAATAGGTCTGTTGTCAATATAATACTCGTACCATTGTAAGTTACACACCTCTTGTCCTGAGCTGCTTTCAGGATTTTCTCTTTGTCTCTGAGACCTGTAAGTTTTACTATTAGATGACAGTTTGTGGACCTATTTTTTATTGCTTTTGAGGGGAGGGGTTCTCTGTGCCTCCTGGATTTTGATGCCTGTATCATTCCCCAAATTAGGGAAGTTTTCTGTTGCAATTTGCTCTGATATACCTTCCGTCCCCCTCTCCTCTTTTGGGATCCCAATTATTCTAATATTGTTACAGTTTATGGTATCATTTATCTCTCAGATTCTCCCCTCATATTCCAGTAGTTGTTTATCTGTCTTTTTCTTAGCTTCTTCATTCTCCATCAATTGGTCTTCTATATCACTAATTCTCTCTTCTGCCTCATTTATGCTAACAGTAAAAGCTTCCATTTTTAATTGCACCTCACTAATAGCTTTTTAAAATTTCAACTTGGTTAGATTTTAGTTCTTTTACTTCTCTAGATTTTCTAGTATCTTCTATGGTTTTTTCAAGTGCAGCTAGTATCTTTATAATCATCATTCTGAACTCTAGTTCTGACATCTTACTAAGGTCCATATTGATTAGGTCCCTAGCAGGTAGTTCCACCTCTTGTGCCTGTTTTTTTTTTGTTGTTGTTTTTTGGTTTTTTTTGTTTTTTTTTTGAGGTGAGCTTTTCTCCTTTGTGATTTTGTCTAGAGAAGAATAGATGAATAAGAGAACAAAATTCTAAAAGGGTAACAATAACCCTAGAAAAATGTACACTAAACAAATCATAAGATACTGAAACTAGGGGGAAAAGAAAGGAAAAAAAATATGAGCAGGCTGGTGAATAGAACAGAGCCACACACTAGATTTTGAATGTATTTGGGTCTGTTAAAAGAAACTGCCTCCGGGCGCCTGGGTGGCTCAGTGGGTTAAGCCGCTGCCTTTGGCTCAGGTCATGATCTCAGGGTCCTGGGATCAAGTCTTGCATCGGGCTCTCTGCTCATCAGGGAGCCTGCTTCCTCCTCTCTCTCCCTCTGCCTTACTCTCTGCCTACTTGTGATCTCTGTCTGTCAAATAAGTAGATAAAATCTTTAAAAAAAAAAGAAAGAAACTGCCTCCCAAAATTTTAAAGAAATAAAACACACACACACACACACACACACACACAAATAAGGGTAAATATGATGGGATGAAATATGACCGTAAAGATGAAAATTAAAAAAATATTTCAAAAAAGGAATTGATGAGATGTTGGTTGAAAAAAGAAAGAAAAAAATTACAAAAATGAGTAGAGAATGTGATCAGGTGGGCGACTAGAACAAATCCATACACTAAATTTAGGGTATATTTTGGTCTGTTAGAAGAAATAATATGCCAAAATTTTAAAGAAAGAAAACATATATACAAAAAATAAGGTTAAATACAATGAAAGGATAGAATATGACTGTAAAAATGAAAATTAAAACAGATTTTTAAAAAGGTTATTAATAAGATGTTGGTTAAAATAGGAAAGAGGAAAAATTCAAAAAATTGAAAAAGAGAAAAGTAAAGAAAATTAAAAAAATAAAACTTTGGAAGACTAAAGAATCATGGGAAAAAACCGTGCTGTATTCCCCTAGCACTGGAGTTTTTGCAGTTCTCACTGATGGGTAAACTTGGTCTTGGGTGGCTGTTCTTGCTGATCTTCTGGGGGAGTGGCCTGTTGCAGTGATTCTCAAATGTCTTTGCCTGAGGCGGAATTGCACTGCCTTGCCAGGGGTCAGGCTGTGTAATCTGTTTGGGTTTTCTCTTTTTAGCTTTTGTTCCCTGAAATCTTTCCATACATCTTTGGAAGATGAGAATGAAAATGGCAGCCTCCCAATCTCCAGCCCCAGAGGAGCCAAGAGCTTGGTGGCCCCCTGCTTCGGTGAAAAGCAGCCCTCAGAGAAAAGCAGTCAATCACTCCTGTCTCCCTGGTCTCCAGCCATACTCCATGCTCACCCAGCCTATGACTGAGCATTTTTATCTCTGGCACATGGCTCCGCTTAGGGTCTCTGAACCCAGCAGATTCCTGCACTGTGCTCCTGTACTGCTCTTCCTGGAGGAGGAAGGGGTGGTCTCCCTGGGTCTGCCACTTGTGGGGAACCTGTTTGAAGAGTAGTGGCCTGACTGTGCCTGGGATCATGAACAGAGAGTCCACTCCTTGGCTCCGTCTTTGCAGCCGGCTTCCCTGCTCTGCTACCTGGGAGCTCTGCCACACTCAGGCACCCCTGGTCTTTCTGTGACCCCGAGGGCCTGGAGACCACACTGTCCCAGAAAGGATTCTACCCTTCATTTTAGCCACTGGAGTGATGTCCCTCAATGGAGAAGACTTCTAAAAGTTCTGATTTTGTGCTCTGCTGCTCTATCACTTGCCAATAGATGGTTGATGGAGGCTCCCTCCCCTCTCGGTCTTTCTTCCTGTATATTGCCTTGGATTCACTTCTTCACACATCCTACCTTCCAGAAAGTGGTTGCTTTTCTGTTCATAGAATTGTTGCTATTCTTTTCTTCTGTTTCCTGTTGAGTATGTAGGTGGTCAGAATGGTTTGGTAACTATCGAGCTGAATTCCTGGGACCAGATGAAATTTAGGTCTCCCACTCCTCTGCCATCTTGCTCCTCTCCTGCTTTACACTTATCAAAAATGTGGACAAATCAGGATACAAATTGTTATTTTTTTCCAGCACTTTAACTTATTCACATTTAACCTAATGCACTTTCAAGTGGAAAGATTTTTCACTCATGGCCTTTTCCCAAATTATTTCAATGGCACAAAATACAATCAATTCAGCACCTGAGAAATTGAGTTCCATTAATTACTCTTTTTTGATAGAAAATCAGTAGCTGGGAATAAAATGGGAATTCAAAACAATGTAGTTTTACTCAGTTAACAACAGTGAGCAAATCCTGGGTGAAGGGTCATATTTAAGAAACTTAAACAGTTGACAAATAGAGCATGATCTGTTAGGGTATAAACTGCCCAATTAGAAGCTTTTGCCAGAGCTCTTTAGCCTGTGGTATGTTTGAACCATGCACAAAATGGGTAATATTTCTATGTTATATGAGTTGTTGTCATTATCAAGATGGAATTCAACCTTTATGTTTAAACTATCTTTAACTCCAACTTCCTTCAGTGATAGGGTTTTGCCGTCTTTTTGCTAATTAAAAAAATCCCATTATAAATTCCATTTAGTGAGAAAATAAGAATATGTCTGCTGGAAATTAATGTAAAAATATTTTAGTTATTGTGGTACCAAAAGTTACCCTATTGCTAATAGCTGTGGAATCAAGGGAAAATCTGTTTTGCCTTGATGCACTAGAGTATACAATGATTATATATGTGTGTATATTTTTATATATAAAATATTATGTATTTGTGCAAGTCTCTTTTATTAGAACAGAAACTCCATAAAGGTGGGCACTTTGCCTATTTTGTTTACTTCTGAATCTTTTGAGCATAAAACCGTACCTGAAATACTGGTAGAATAAATGAATGGATGGTATTATGCACTTATATCCCTTTTGTTTAGCTGACAAACAAAAATGTTGCTACATCAAGCCACAGAGGTATTGTAAAAATTAAATGAGAGTTTTTGCTAAAAAATTGTATATTCAGACTTCAAAAAGAGTAAAAGTGAAGATATGTGAAAGGTAAGCAACTCAATAATACTTTAGTTGACCCCATATCTAAAGAGGGGTTTGAGAAGAGGATTTCCTTAAACCATTCTCAAATTCAAGCCCAAGTATTTTACAGGTGAAATTGTTCTTTCCCTACTCTTATGAATGGGGTATTTTATTAGGAATCTAGGTGGTCATCTTGCCAGGAGATAATAGATGATGCTGTTCCCATCAGATGGTAGTGCTGAGATTGCCAAAACTGTCTTCTAATCTGAAACATTTCCCCTGCAAGTCCAAAAAATCTTGACTTGGGGCACAGAAAGAATGGCTGAGGAAGGGAATCACCATTTATTGAGGACCAACAACACGTTCAGCTTTACTAAGGGTCTCATTTGTTTCCTATCTTAGCTTTATAATAATAGTTAATATTCATTGAGTACTTATTCTGTGTTAGGTACTTTACTTGGATTAACTCAATAATTCCTCACACCAGATCAAGGAGGTAAGTATTTTGTCACCTCCAATTGACAGTAGAGGACATTCAGGCACAGAGAAGTTATATATGCTTAGTCACACAATTTGTAAGTGGTGGAGCCAGTATTCAAACCCAAGTGGTGTGGATTCCAGTGTCCATTTTTTAAAAACTGCCTCCCTAGAGGAAAATTATTACCTTTATTATTACAGAGGAGCTACAGCTTTATAAATGAAGTGACTTCCCAAGGTCATATTAACAGAGCTGTCTGACTCCAAACCTGAGGGCACTTTACTTTTCCTTGTATTGTTTTTGCTTTAATCTCACTTCAGTAAAAACAATAAATCTAGCATCTCACCTTTATTGAATATTTATTGTATGGCAGGCACTATCTTCAGTGTTTCACATGGACTATCTCATTGAATCTTCATAATAACACTTTAGATGGTACTTTTACTAGCCCCCTTTTACAGCAAAAGTTGAGAGGGTCAAGTAATTTATAAGGTGACATGGTAAGTTGATGGAATCAGGATTTAAAACCTTTTTATTTGCCTAAAGAGATGAAGTTTTTAACCTCTCTACCTGCCTAGAAAGATTGTTTCTCTTTTCCAATAGGGCCTATCCATCTTATTCTTGCTAAAGTCATGAGACAGAGCTAAGACTACTCTTACTCTTTGTCTTGCTTGGTCTGCCAGGCCTGAAAGGGAAGAATATGATGAAAAATTCCCTCCCAAATTCAAATGGTGTGAGTATTGTACCCTTTGGGCTCAGGTATGAACTACATGCTTACCATCAATTCAGACTTTGTCAAGAAGAATGAGACTGAAAAATAAGCAAAAGTTATTTTTAATACCTTTATTGAGAAATCATATATCATACAGCTCACCCATTTAAAGTATACAGTTCAGTGGTTTATGGTACAATTACAAAGTTGGGCAATGATGATTACAATCTAATTTTAGAATATGTCTATCACTCCAAAAAGAAACCCCATGCCCATTAGCAGCCACTGCTCATCCTCCCCAGCTCTCAAGCCCTTGGCAGGCATTAATCTGCTTTCTGTTTTTATAGATTTGCTTATTCTAGGCTTTACCTATCAATGGAATCAACAATATGTGGTCTTTTGTGATTTATTTCACTCAGCATAATGTTTTCAGGATTCAACCATGTTGCAGTATGTATCAGTACTTCATCCCTTTTTATGGCTGAATAATAATCTGTTGTATGGCTAGACCAAAGTTTATCCATTCTTCATTGATGGACATTTAGGTTGTTTTCACTTTTCAGTTATTATAAGTAATGACTCTTTGAACATTTGTGTACGTGTGTTTTTTTTCATGCTATGTTTTATCTTTTTTTAAGTTTTTATTATAATTCCAGTTAGTTAACATACAGTTTTATATTAGTCTCCGGTGTGCAATACAGTGATTCAACACTTCAGTACAATCCCCTCTGGTAACCATCTGTTTGTTCTCTATAGTTAAGAGTGTTTTTTGGTTTCCCCTCCCTCTCTCTTGTCCCACCCTTTTCTCATTTGTTTTGTTTCTTAAATTCCACATATGAGTGAAATCACATGGCATTTGTCTTTCTCTGACTTTTTCACTTAGCATTATACTCTCTGGTTCTAGCAATGTCATTGCAAATGGCAAAATTTCATTCTTTTTATGGCAGTGTAATATTCCATTGTATATAGTAAGCACCACTTTACCCATTCATCAATCAAGGGACACCTGGGACATTTCCATATCTTGGCTATTATAAATTATGCTGCTATAAACATCAGGGGGCATGTATACCTTTGAATTAATGTTTTTGTATTCTTTGGATAAATACCTACTAGTTCAATTGCCAGATGGTAGGGTAGTTCTATTTTTAACTTTTTGAGGAGCCTCCATATGATTTTCCACAGTGGCTGCACCAGTTTTCCTTCCCACCAACAGTGCAAGAGGGTTCCCCTTTCTCCACATCCTTGCCAGCATCTGTTGTTTCTTGTGTTGTTGATTTTAGCCATTCTGACAGGGGTGAGGTGATGTCTCACTGTAGATTTGGTTTGTATTTCCCTGATGATCAATGACATAGAACATCTTTTCATGTGTCTGTTGGCCATCTGTATGTCTTCTTTGGAGAAATGTCTATTCATGTCATTTTTTAATTGGATTATTTGTTTTTTTGGGTGTTGAGTTCTATCAAGTCCTTATAAATTTTGGATATTAACCCTTTATCAGATATGTCATGTGCAAATATCTTCTCTGATTCTGTAGGTTGCCTTTTAGTTTTTTGATTGTTTCCTTTGCTGAGCAGAAGTTTTTCATTTTGATGTAGCCCCAATAGTTTATTTTTGCTTTTGTTTCCCTTGTTTGAGGAGATATATCTAAAAAAAAAAAAGTTGCTATGGCTGGTATCAAAGAGGTTACTGCCTGTGTTGAATGCCTGTTTTTCAATGTGACCACACCATTTTACATTTCACCAGCAATGTATGAGTATTTCAATTTCTCTGTATTCTCACCAACTCTTGTTACTATCTTTTTGATCATTACCCATCATAGTGTATGAAGTGGTATCTCACTGTTGTTTCATATTTCTTTAATGTTGAGTATCTTTGCCTGTGCTTATTATCCATTGCATATATTCTTTGGAAAAATGTCTATTCTGATTCTTTGCCCATTTTTTACTTCTTTTTATTATTGAGTTGTATCAGTTCTTTATATATTATGGATAAAAGACTAATATTAAATATGTGATATGTGAATAGTTTTCTGATTATGCAGATTATTTTTTCACTTTCTTGGTGATATTGTTTGCAGCACAGAAGTTTTTAACTTTGATAGGCTCTAATTTATTCATATTTTCTTTAGCCACTTGTGCTTTTGGAGTTCTGAGTAATCTTGCCTAACACAATTTCAAGATGATTTACTCCTATGCTTTCTTTTAAGCATTTTATAAGTTTTTTAAATAAATGTAATTCTTACATTTAGGTTTATAGTCCCTTTTTAGTTAATTTTTGTGTGTGGTGAAGGGAAGGAGTCCAACTTCATTTTTTTCTGTGTGGATACCCATTTGTCCCCACATCATTAGTTGAAAAACTATTCTTTCTCTATTTTTAATGTCTTGGCACCTTTACCAAAAATTATCAGATCCTAAATATGAGGGCCTCTTTTTTTCCCCCAATATTTTATTTATTTATTTGACAGTGAGAGAAAGAGCACAAGCAGGGGGAACAGCAGGTAGAGTGTGATGCAGGCTCCCTGCCAAGCAAGGAGCCTGATGTGGGACTCAGTCCTGGGACCCTGGTATCACGACCTAAGCTAAAGACAGACGCTTAAACACCTGAGCCACCCAGGTGCCCCTGAGGTCTTTTTTCTGTACTTTAAATAGTAATCTGTTTATTTACATGTCTGTCTTTGTATGTGTACCACACTGTCTTGATTACTGTAGCTTTGTAATAAATTTCGAAATTGAGAAGTGTGAACTGTCCATCTTTTTGCTTTTTAAAGACTGTTATGACTATTTTGTGTTCCTTGCAATTTCATATGAATTTTAAGTTTGACTTTTCAATTTCTGCAGAAAAGACAGCCAGTATTCTTATAAAGATTGGGTTGAATGTGTAGATCAATTTGGGGAATACTGTCATCTAACTACTAGATTTAGATTTTAGTCTAAATAATCTTTTAGATTTTATTTAATTTCTTTCAACGTTTTATAGTTTCAGTATAAAATTCTTATATTTCTTTTGTTAAATGTATTCCTGAGTGTTATGTTCTTATTGATGCTATTGTAAATGGAACTGTTTTCTTAATTTTGTTTCCAGATAGTTGATTATTAGTGTGTAGAGATACAAATGATTTTATGTATCAACCTTATATCAGGCAGTCTTGTTGAACTCATTTGGGCAGGTAGTTGTGAGCAATATGAGAAGATCAGTAATATGCTTGGGATTACAAAATAAAGAATTAGATAAATCAGGACTAGACTAATAGGTTACTATGTACTGAGCATTTTTATGATAGGTTAATGCTTCTCAAACTTTAAGATGCATATAAATTTTCTGGAAATCTAGTTAAAATGCAAACTGTTGTTGGTGGGTTTGGGGTAGAGGCAGGATCCTGCCTTTCTAACAACTTCTCAGTAGACAGCTGGTAGCTTTCATTTATTAAGCCACAACTATGCAAGATATACATTATTATTCCCATTTTATATATAAGAAAATAAACTCTAAAATTGAGCATATACTATAGGTTCACAGAGTAAGTGGCAAAACCAGGACTTGCAAACTCTTCATGTTAATGCCAAAGCTGGACACTTCCCATTCTATCACACTGGCAATCTGGAATAGGAAGAGATCACTTGGGATAAAAATGATGTATATACTGAGGGAAAGAGTTCAGGGTCAGAGGTGCTGCCTGAAGTGCATTTGGGTCTAAACCTTGAGGTTATCTTGGAGAGTGGATCAGTGAGAACTGTGCTCTTCAGGTTGCTGAGAGGCAAAGTGTGAGACTGGACTATAAGGTAGAAGATGATGCTAGTAAACAGAACACATAGCTGGAGGTGGTCTAGAAAGTGCCCCACCTCTCTGTTCAGGCTAGACTCCAGAACTGGACTCTGTACTGCTAAGGTCTACCTTAAGATTACACCTATTGTTTACTCTTCCTGAATTCTAAATTATTTTACTGGGGTTAACGAATAGTATATCATCAGTGCTATCCCTCAGGGATCAGGGTAAGAGTAGGGATGTGGGTAAGGCTCTGGTCAGATGGTTACATATGAAGGATTATAGATAGGTAACCAAATTCCTTTCCATTATTTTTCAGTAGAATATTAGAGAATTTCCATCACCTCAGTCAAAACACTTGAGATAATCTTATTTTTTTTTTTTTGTCCTTAGCACCCTTTATTGAAGTATAACCCTTGATGACAATCTGGCAGGCATATCAATGTCAGCCAAGACAGGAGTGGTGGAGGACACAATCGCAGAAACAATTAGATTCAGAAAAATAATAGCTTTACATGGCATAGGTGACCCCCAATAGCTGTACAACAAACACTGGTTCTTAATCGATAGAAATTGCCCCCTGCCCCACCCCCCTCTAAAGATCTACTAATCTTCAAAGACTATAATACACTGTTACAGAACTGTTACTGGCATAGACAACTTCTTTGCCAAAGACAATGGGAGTCACCAAGCTCCAAACAAAGGAAGTAGCCAGAAATGTGCTCAGCTTCCTCCATCTGGGACTTGCTATGGGCAGAGCAGCACTTTCAGGGAGACTGGGGTTCAGGCTGTGGTTGTGGTTCCCCCAGGGAAGCTTTCTGACACAGGGGGCTAAATGGAAAACAGAGCCTGATCCTGGATTTGAAAAAGTCTTTTTCATCTTTTATCCTCTTAGTTCCTCTGCATTGTCTCTTCCTTTCTGGGGTCTTGTTTTTAGTGTGTCTGTCTCTCTTGGGTTCCCCTTGAGCACTTACCACTAAGCCCTGGCTGAGTCTGTAGCTGGTGGGACTCAAGGAGACTTAACGACCCAGAGCCCGGGGTTGGGGTAGGGGAATAAGAAGGGACAAGCAATAGTAACCCTTGCACGGATTCCTCTCTATCAACCTATTACCCACTGGGGCCTGTGTGAGTATTTGAAGAGAGAGGATAGAAGTCAGGACCAATAACTCTCTTTGGGGAAATCCTCTGGCCCACCTTCCACATTGCTACACACCTCAGACCTTGCCAGAGGGCTGAGCCCAGGAAATGAGAACAGGGGAGAGGCACTGTATCTCAAATAATACTGGCAGCTCTGAAGTACCATCATTCACATCTGTAGCTTGGGGCATTAGTTCCTGTTTAGTAGCAGACTTTTGTCTGCCAAGCTTCACTGCTCAGTATAGGGCTTATTTTATTAAGTGCTTTAGAAACCATCCTTCTGGTGAAAATGAGCATCCTTTTGTTCTGATTCCAACTCTAATCTCAGGTGGGATGAGGGACAAAAATAACATAGTCAATAGTACTTATAGAGTGATAAATTTAATACACAACCAATCTAATGCTGACTAGGAAAACCCAGAACGTGGTCTTTGTGTCCAGGTACTCTTCCCTGTGCCTGTGTTTCCAAAAAGCTGTTTTAGCACCACCCCAAATCTTAGAATGATAGATTATGTTGGCCTCAAACCACCCCCGCCCCCATACAGGACATCTCAATTTACTCCTTATTTATCCTAGAGCCTGTTTAAGAAAAAAAAAAAAGATGACAACAGCAGCCTCTATTCATAGCACTCCCCCACCTTCCTCAACCTTGGCTTGGGTAAGCCTAGCCCTTTACAAGCCATCAGCCTTCCTGAATAGCATAGATTCCTCCACTTGAGGGGAGAATGGCAGGTTGACATTTTAACAGTGGTTCTGATAGCAGCAGTTCACTTAAGAGCATACCAAGAGACCCCCTCAGGACACACAGCTGGCCAATATTCTTCCATTGTTTCCAAATACAATGAAGAGGAAATGGAAGCTAGAGAGCAGTATTTGTAGCAGCAGCAAAGTTCTTTGGCAAATTCTTTGGCTGAATGAGGCATCCCTGCTGCTACAGTTCACCTCCAAGGACCCTGGGAAACTCAGCAGTAACTAGAAGAGATGTCAGGGCTTAACTGGGCAGGGCTGTGCAACATGAACCAGGGGCTCCAGTGAGCGAGGAAGAGGGAATGGAGCTGGATAATAGGCTAGAGTTTGGTCACAGCTCCTTTCCTGCTGTCGCCCACCTGAGGGATTTTCCAATTTTCTAGGACAGGACCTTTGCAACAATAGCAGCGTTCATTGTTTGTGTGCCTAAGATCCTGGCTAGGTCGTAAGTTGCTCTGGGCAGGGGTGGAGGGGTGGGTTGTGGGTTGGGGGGGGGTGGTTGATGAAGGGGTGGCCCTGACTGGAGCTTCTAGCTACCATGAATTTCAGTTCCCTGGGTCAGGCCAGAGGCTGGAAAAAGCAAATGGGAGATGGAAGATCTCCTGAACTCTCTGCTACCCAATTTCTTAGATGGGAGGTGGTAGAGAAATGGGTAAACCCTTAAAACTTAAACCTGTTGGGGAATGCTAAGCTTATGGTTATCCTGATGTCAAGGAAAGTATAGGGCCAGGCCAAAGTAAGCTGAGTTCAAGGTGAAAACTCCTTTCGTAGACCCTTGTAAACTTCAGGGAAAGAATTCAAGACTTTGG
This sequence comes from Mustela nigripes, assembly GCF_022355385.1. Classification (NCBI taxonomy): domain Eukaryota; kingdom Metazoa; phylum Chordata; class Mammalia; order Carnivora; family Mustelidae; genus Mustela; species Mustela nigripes. Next base: position 80,614,994 of record NC_081575.1, on the reverse strand, counting down.
CTCTCGCGGGGTTGGCAGGGGTGAAGAATTTGAGGCTTTGGCTTTTGCTCATCTAACCTCAGTGAAATTCAGGCTGATCTACAGAAAACACCTTCCTTCTGGGATTACTTTTCCCTCTCCGATTCCCCTTTTCTCACCTTCTTAGTTAACAAAAATGAAAAAAAAATCAAAACATAAAAATAAATAAAATCAAAAGGTCATTTAAAATACAACAAAGAACCCCTTCCTCAATAATGAAATGTGTATCCAGAAGTCAGCTTTAGTGGAGCTCTTAATGGCCCAGAGCGTGAAGACCTTAGGGTAGGCGCCTATAACCCCCAGCAAGGAAAGGTAGGAAGGGACAGAATGTGGTAGGCCAAAAGTCTCAGGACAGGAGGAAGGCCACACTAGCCAGGGCAGAGAGTAGGCCTCCTTCCCCCTCAATCAGCTGCTGGGGAAGGTGGAAATGGAGCTGATTCGTGTAAGCCTAGCTTCTGCGGGGGCACCTAGGGGTTCCCAGTCTTTGCTTACATTCTGTTTCATGTTATTTCTTCTTCTGTGCTTCCCACTGCAAAGCTTACATGAGGCCCTTAAATTGCTGGTGAGTGATACCTTCAAGACATTCAGATCTCTGTGGGAAATGGCTGGGCAATGAACCTTGGGCAGGATGGAGCTACACAGGCAGATTCTCTCTGAGCCTCGAGAGGCTGATTGTGGTGTGGATGGGTGGTGGAGTCCTGGTACCAAGAAGAATGAAGACCTTTTTTTGGTTCTGTGTGCAGTGAGTACTTGCCTATGCAAACTGTGGGAAGGAGAGTGTGGTTGTATAATCACACCTTGCTGCAGGCACTTCTGCTTCTTGCTTCTCCCTAGGGTAGAAGTTTGGGGCCTCCTCAGGGAGTCCTAGCTGGGTGGGGGCATTGCTAGGTGAGGGGCAATGACAGATGTCCAAGGTAGAGGCTATGGAACAAACTGCTAACTAACTGCTATCTACTTGCTAACAAACTGCTAACAAAGGTTGAAAGCACTTCCCGTTGTGTCTGGGCAGGGATGGTATATCAGTCTACTGGTGGATTAGAAATTGCTGGGCCCCAGGAGTAGGCTCTCCCTGAGACATTTGAGCTGCTCTTCCCCAAGCTTGATCTTCTCTTCCAGCTCTCGCTGTTCGATGATGAGAGCAGATTTCATCTTCACAAAATGCTGGTAGTCTTGGAGCTGGTCCTGAGGCAGGTAGCGGGAGACCATGCCAAACACCAGCTTCTCCCGGCTGTCCACATGCTCCTTCAGCTCCTTGGCATCTGCCAACTGCCCTGTCAGCTGCTGCTTCTTCTCTATCAGCACCAACTGAGGAATCAGATAGACCAGTTAAGAGCCATGCCAGTTCCCAGTCGGCTGCCTAACCCATGGCGCCACCAGGAACGCGGCTGCCAACAACTCCCCACTCTGCGCTAACTCACCATCCCTAGACTTCCTACCATGAAGTCCACCTTCATGCAAAAGCCCTTCTTTCCTAGAGCAGCAGGGAGGATGAACACAACAGTGATTCTGGATGGGGCGATGTGCATTCACCCCTTTCCATCCCTAAACGGTCTTTCATCCATGGACCACCACCAGGGTTTTGGTGGGGGAAGGCTCTGACAAAGCCAGCTCATGCCCCTTCCATCCGGAGAACAAAGATCACTGTGACGGTGCTTTCAAAATGGTATGTGTCTCTGTGTTGGTGTACAGGTGTGAGTGTACATATCTGTGTGTGTACGCATGTGCATATGTGCCTTTTATTGTGGATTCCAATTTGTATCCCGAACCACTTCTGTGTGGAAAGGTAATATACTTTTGGTTCGGGGATATATGCAGAGTGGCCCAACCTGTGAAACTGATAGACTCCCAATCTCAGCTACTTGGTGAGACCTTGTCCTCTAACTCAGAGAGAAAACGAGGTGAACTTGCTGCTGCTGCTGCTACTACTACTATTACCAGCAGCACCACCAATATCACCACAACTATTCCTACTACTACTCTTACTACCACCATCAGTACCAATACTACTATTACTACTGTTATTACCACTAACGTCAATAATACCACCACTACCACCACTACCACCACTACCACTACTACTATTACTACCACTATCACTATCAATACCACTACCACTACTTCTACTACTATCACTGGCAGGTAGCACTCATTCAGCTTTTACCCTGTTCCAGGCCCTGTTTTAAGTAATTAATATTTATTATGTTATATATTTATTTAAGATTTTATTTATTTGAGAGAGGGAGAGCACTGGGGGAGAGTGAGAGGAAAAAGCAGACTCCCCACAGATCAGGGAGCCCAATGCAGGACTCGATCCCAGGACCCTAGGATCATGACCTGGGCCAAAGGCAGATGCTTAAATGATTGAGCCGCCCACATACTCTGGATTATGTAATTTAATTTTTAGAACCCCATGAGGTATAGGTAGTGTGCTTTTGAAGAGACTGAGATAGAATACAGTTAAGTTGCCCATAGTCACACAGTTAATTGTTGGTAGAGCCAGAATTTCTAGGCACTTAAAAGCCAGTGCCCATACTATGATTTATTGTGTCCCAGATAAGCCAAACTTGAAAAAGGGAGCCCTGAGAAGGAACAGATAGCATTTCCCCCATCTAACCCCCCAGAGACCCCAACTCTACCTTCTCCTGGTTGGCCTCTGAATCGATGCTGTTGAGAGCATTCTCCACCCGGGCCAGTCGTCCAGAGAGGGACAGCAACAGGTTGACCACTTTGTCCAGGTCCCCAATAAACAAACGGTATTTTTCAAACTCATTGGATTTACAGACCGCTTTTAGGTTGGCTTCCACCTCCTCTCCAAGGGCAGAATTGGCACTGATGTCCTCTAGCAGTCCTCGCTGGGCCTCCCGCAGGACAGAAAGTTTTCTACTGATGCTCTCAATAAGCTGTATCTAGGAGAAATCAATAGGAAAAGGCAAAGGATGAGATGGGGACTCACAGAAACTGATCTGTGCCTGTAACCTCTGTTTTGGGATCCCTGAAAGAGATGGTAGACTCTACGCGTCCTCAGAAACAAAGGAAACCCGAGCAAGTCATGAGAAATTCCAGTTTTCTGGACAGGCGTCCTCTATCTCACCTATTTCTTCAGATCTTGTAGGAATCTGCCACGACCAAATTTCTTGGCATCAGGTAAGTGGTACCCATGGGCTAATTCTCATTTGCCAGATGTAACTTAATACTTACTGAGACCACTTAATAAATAGGAATTGGAATGCTTGTGAGAGCATGGGTTGGAAAAGCATTGTCATCAAGTGTTTGCCTTTGGTTTCGTTGATTGTCCGTCAATCCACTCAAGTACCTCTTCTGTGGATGGCACTGTGCTGGCTCTTCACTCCCTCTCTGTTTGGCTTTTGAGGCCTTTTGGATAAGACTGTGGGTTCTGAAGTCCCCATAACTAGGTCTGACTTCTAGTTCCCCCTTCCTGGCTGTGTGACCTTGGGCAAATTTCTTCATGGACTTTTACACTCTTGATCGGCAGAATGGGCATAACTGCAGTACCCACCTCATTGAATGTGCAACGGGCTTAGCAGGGACCAAGTGTTTAATAAAGGCTGGCTGCTATTGCTGTCATTCAGCCTGGCCCCACCCTACCGTTCCAATCTCAAGATTCAAGCTTTCAGGATTTGTCCCTCATTCCATCTGCATTTACAACACTCATCCATGCATTCCTGATTTGCTTTATGCAGTTCTACCTGCTCTCCATCTCTTCCTTCACTTTGACTAATCTCCTTCTTTCTTGAGAGCCCAGCTTTGCTCCCACCCTCCCTGCAGGAAGCTTCTGCCTCCATAGCCCTTCCTTTCAATGATCTCTTTTTCTGAACTCTCCTGTCTTTCAGAAATAGAACACTAGAGTGTAATTTGAAGTTGTTCATTCCCTGTTTCACATGGGTGCATCTGATCCCTCTTCTACTGATGATAAGTTTCTTTTTTTAAAAGATTTTATTTATTCATTTGAGAGAGAGGAAGAGCATGCATGCGTGCATGACAGCACAAGCATGGGTAGCAGAAGGCAGAGGCAGAGGGAGAGAGAGAAGCAGGCTCCCCGCTGAGCAGGGAACCTGATTCTGGGCTCGATCCCAGGACTCTGGGATCATGACCTGAGCCGAAGGCAGACCCTTAAACCGACTGAGCCACCCAGGCGACCTGATAAGTTTCTTAAGAGAAGCACCTCCTGTGTCTTCTGATCTGTCTTGCCTCTGGGTGTAACCAGTTCTGGAACTCCACTCACAGGAAGGTGGTGTAGTAGAGCAGCCATTTGGAGTCAGAGATGCCTGGATTCCAATTCCACCCCCTCCAAAGTGTGTGACCTTGGGCAAGATACCCAATCTCATGGAGTCCTTTGTTTCCTCATCTGTAAACTGGAGAAGCTTCTCCTCTACTCCCACTCCCCACTACCATTGTGAGGGTTAAGTTAGATCATAGAAGTAAAATGCTTCATATTTTGCCTGGCACTTTAAGTGCTCAATATCTGTTTAGTATTGCTGCCGCCGCCGCCGCTGCTGCTGCTACTGTTGTTATTATTATTATTATTATTAATCACGTACTCTGAGCTAGTAGATGCTTGCCTGGTGCACAGTCCTAACAAGAACTGAGCTGCCTCAGGTTGCTCACAGTTTCTGCTCAGCATCGCACTATGGTTAAGGGCATGGACGCTAGTGCCAAACTACTTGGGTTTGAACCCCAGTTCTGCCACAAAGCACCAGTGTAGCCTTGAGCAAATCACTCAACCTTTCTGTGCTTCAATTTCCCCATCTAAAAAATGGGATAACAATAGCACTTACCTCATAGTACTGTTCTGAGAATAAAATGAGTTAATACAGGTTACACACTTAGAATAATATCTTGTATCTTGTGTATATATATTGAAGTACTCTTCTTTGTTTTTTTTTTTTATATATATATATATATATATATATATATATATTTTTTTTTTTTTTTTTTTAGGTAGAGAGAGGGAAAGACAGTGCACACGAGCGGGTGGGGAGGGGCAGAGAGAGAATCTTAAGCAGACTTCACACCCAGCATGTAGCCCAACACAGGGCTCTACCTTATTATGGCTCTGAGCTCATGACCTGAGCTGAAATCAACAGCTGAATACTTGACTGACTGAGCCACCCACACACCCTGCTTCAGGGTTTGTTTTATTATTACTCACACCCAGGCACTGTGGGACCACAGGCTTGTTGTTTTCTAGCATGTGTTCCTTTCTAGTAGTTTATTTAGAAATGTCCAAGGAGAAATGTCCAGGAAATGTCCCAAGAGAGTCTTCTCTGGGTCCAGGGCCTGGTATCTATTTCAGAACCAGTCAGAAGTCAGGAGATCACCATGATCTTAAGACTGAAGCATCATAGGTTTATATGTAGGGAAAATTCTAAAACCCACTGGGAATTAGGAATCAATGCTACAAATGACATGACATAATTAATTAGATGCCAAGAGGGTCCCAGTTATACCTCTTACTTTTTCTTTCCCAAACAAAACTCAATGCCAGGGACAAGGGAGGGCTGGGGGCCAAACAATTAACTTGGAAAATCACCTACCCACCATAGCTCTTGGGTTCCATCGTTCCATAGATCTGGAAGGATGCAAACAAAGACAGCCCTTTGTTCTTGGCACCTACTTTTGCAACCTGAACTTCAGTCCTGGGGAAAGTGTACTGGATAGAGCTGAGGAATCATCACAGACCCAACTAGAGCAGGAGTTGCTTTTCTAGGATATTGCAAATTGGTGACCTTCTTCACCTGTCTTCCTCAGACAAAAGCTGTCCTAGCTTCCCCACAATCACTTCAAATCACTACCTGCTATTCTGTGCCTTGCCATTTCTGGTAATTTTTCTCTTTTCCTGGTCAGACTCTTATTAGCTTTGCTCCTAATAAAGAGGTCCCAAGTAAGCCAGAAGAAGCCTTGCCATGCTCAGGGAACACAGAAGCCAAGGAGGCAGGCATCTGGATCAATACAACTCTGATACCACCATGCTTCCAATTCTTTCCCTGACATTTTGCTTCAGATTTGAAAGTGGTGGGGGGTCTCCTGCAAATGGCCTTGAGCTTTCCTACAGGTCATGCCCTGAATGAGAAGCATGGGTAGAGGAGCAATTTATATTGAGTTCAGATGTTCACAAACTGGTAAATTAGACCTTTGGGGTTACCATGGAAACCTTATTTGCTTACGAAATAAAATGGGTAAGTGCAGGGAGGGCAAAGTGATTCCAGGAATTTGATTAGAAAACTAGCCTAGTGATGCTTATAGGAAGAACAGGGAGGCTTTGCAGCAAAAACATCATTTCTATCATTTGTTCTACTATTTTTGAGAGATTATGGATTATTCTTGCAAATAAATACTAACGTTTACCAGCCTCCATTTTCTCCTTTTTTTTTTTTTTTTTTTGGCTTAGTCAGTCTATTCCCTCACCCAGAAAGTGATACAGAGAATACAATCAATGCCTGCTATTTGTTTGAGCTTGCTGGCAAAACCTGATGTACCATGGGCAGCAAGTTACTTACAGGGCTGGCTAATTTCAGAGGGACTGCGTGGTCAAGTAGAAAGTGTAACAGTCTTGACTTCAAGTCCTGGATCTACCAGTAGGTCTATAACCCTGGGCAACCTAATCTTCTTAACTGGAAAAAAGGGGATCACTGTCTAGTTGTTTTAGGGATTCGAGAGATACAGTGATGATGATGATGATGATGATTTCTATTACTATCATTACTCTTATTGGCTGGATCAAAATGAGACTGAAGTTCCATTTGTGAGGAACCCAAAGAGACTAATTTGATGTCCATACTGAACGGGGACAACTTGGTACAGGGATGTACCAAGTTGTTCTGGAGAGTGTAGAGGGCAGGTCAACCTCCAATCACACAAATTAAATGCTAAAAACCTAAGACATATTAGAAAACTTCACCTTTTTTTGAGCCAGTTCATGGTCAACTTCTTCCTCTTCCAGGCCAATCTCTGCCATTTCGGGTTGGTCTTTCAACTTGTTCAACAGTTCTGCCTTGGCCACAGAAATATTGTAATAGGCTGAGTAAGAGGTAGGCATCCCTGGGGCCCCCAGAGGAGGTGAGAAGTGCTGAAATTCTTGTCTGTGGAAACAAAGAATGACCATTTGAACACCTCTGTTGAGAGGCTCCTAAACTTTCTGCTTCTTAATTTCCCCATTTGTGAAAACAGGACCCTGCTTCACCAAGGAGCTATGGAATAAGGAAATGATGGACCAGGAATCACTGCTGAAATGTCAACTGACCACATGAAGATTACCCAAAAGCCAAGGCAAGGCCAACTTTGAGAACTTAGAAGGCTATTTTTATGCCCCTGACTTCAACAGGTGGGGAAATTCTTTAGGGAGGATTTGGTTTGGTCAGCGCCCCACTAAGATCCAGAAAGACTAGAAGGCTACAAAGTTCTGAGCTTCTGATTTTCCATGATTCCCTTCAGTTCATGGCCCTGGCATATAAATCCCCAGGGAGGGAGGAGGTAGCAGGGATATATCTGAGACCTTAGCTATTCATCCTCCAAGACTGTTGGCTTCCCTCCTGCCCAGCCTGCATTGCTGCTCTTTCCAGCTCTATCTAGTCTACTTGCTTACAGAGGCACCCCACAGCTTTCCTGGACACTCTCATAATTTATTCTTTCCCGGTGGTGCCACTCCTGATTGACATGGCCCCTTCGCTGCAGATCACCCACAGCAAAGAGGACACCTGTGACTTCAGCAGTGGTCACCATGCTGGAGGCTGGGGTTAGCACCCCTGCCAGGGACTGGTTACAGCCTACCACATGTCTCATGAGCTCTTCTGAGACTGCCTGTGAGGCAGGCCTTCAGCCTGGGAAGGGATAGCATCTCTCCACTTCAGGCATATCCCCAAAGGCCCAGCCTCCTCCATGGTTGCAGAATGAAATGGGGAGAAATTGTAACCCGTGGCCCCCAGGGGCTTGACGAGTGTAGCGGCAGACCCTGTTGTCTTGGGTTCACTGAAGCCCGTGGGGCTGAGGTGCTGCTTCTCAGAGCCCCAGCCCACGAAAGAGAACTGCTCCTCAGGGAAGAAGTAGCTCTGGCTCCACGCTGGCTTGGGTTTGGACTCTTCTGCCATCGAGGCTTCTGGTCTGGTGTGAGGAAGGAAATAAAGAGAAATGCTTTAATATCAGGTTTCAGTGACAGAAGGGCAAATAATTCTACCCATGGCTTATGCAACAGGGAGGCCCACCCCCACTATATTCTTGGAGCCTACCAGCCACCCCAACCCTCCACCTGTCTGTGTCACTGACCCTTTGCTAACCTCTAGCTATTTGAAAGGAAAAATAGGAGAAACTCATTAGTCATTTTTGCAGCTACTTGCAGCTCTTAGATAAAGGTCAAAAATAATGGTTAAAAGGCTCCACAGCTATTTACTGATTCATGCTATGCTGCCTCCTAATTCACCACGCAAAAGAAACTTGGGCATGCCAATATTCCTCATCCAAGGTATTCATTTTACCTGTGGGTTTTTAAGATAATAACACTAATAAACGAACAACACTAGCTAATATTCAGACGTGGCTTACTATGTCTTAGAAGCTGTCCTATGATGTGTTTTTCTGTATGTGAGGGGTAGGGGTGTGTGTGTGTGTGTGTGTGTGTGTATACATAGAGATTAAAAATGTAATGCTCACAACAACCATTTTACAGATAAGGAATATGAGGCATTGATAAAGTGGAAGAGGAAAAGTGACTTCCTCAAGGTCACCAAATAGTAAATGACAGACCCAAGATTTAGACCGAGGCAACCTAACTCCACTATGTCACTATGCTATCCTGCCAAAGTGACAACTTGACATCATATAAAACCTTGCATGTAAGGAATTTTCTGGCTGGACTAGATCTTCGTTAGCAGACAAGAGAGAACATTCTGGAAGGAATATGAATATATGAACTTAGGGAATTCTTACCTATAAGAAGAAATATATAGGACATGTGTGAGAGAGTTCAGAGTCAGAAAATGCTGAGAGAAGGTACAGAATTAAGGGGGAGAAAGGGATGTGGCTGCATGTTACTTATATTTCAATAAAACTGGAAATATTTTTTAAGGGATATACTAATTATAGACTCAGATCGCAGCAGACACAGCCCTATACAATGTCACAGTGTATCATATTAGGCATTATGTCTTAGTGCCTCTGTCCTCATAATCTCCACAGACAAGGCAGAAGTTACAGGAAATCTAAGAAACATAATCTGCATTTTATAAGGAACACTGAAGCAAAAATCAGATTCCTTCTGCAGAGCACTGAGAGGAAATGCATAGAGCTCAGAAACTAAACTATACCTGTACTCAAAGCAGAGTTAGGAGACTTAACACTTGAAAATTCCACTAACCTGCTTTCATATGTATCCCAGCATTTTGTAACTGAATAGTATGTGGGTTATGGAGATGCTCTGGTTTGACTTGGCCAAAATTAGCATGCCTTTTTTTTTTTTTTGCATTTTAGATTCAAAATACAATACATCTACCTATCCCTAAGACTTATTCCTTAAAAAATCTTAAAGCAACTTCCTTCCGGTTAGAACCCTATGCTCTCCCAGGGTCTGGAATGTGATCTGGAGGAGTACAGAGATCCTGGGAGGATGTAATGGGCACAGTGAACCACATGACCTGGGTTCGGACACCCTGTGATCTTTAGTTCCCCTGTGCCACACTTTTCTCACCTACAAGATGTAGGACACTAATGGTATCTATTTCATAGGCTGGTTGTGAAGATTAAATCCATCAACACACAAAAGTGCTTAGAACAATGCTTGGCACATAGGAAGTAGGCAAAAAATATAACAAGACAGGAAACAACATGTGTTGGGGAGGAGGTGGAGAAAGGAGAACCCTCTTACACTGTTGGTGGGAATGCAAGTTGGTGCAGCCACTTTGGAAAACAGTGTGGAGATTCCTTAAAAAATTAAAAATAGACCTTCCCTATGACCCTGCCATTGCACTACTGGGTATTTGCCCCAAAGATACAGATGTAGTGAAAAGAAGGGCCATCTGTACCCCAATGTTCATAGCAGCAATGGCCACAGTCGCCAAAGTGTGGAAAGAACCAAGATGCCCTTCAATGGATGAATGGATAAGGAAGATGTGGTCCATATACACTATGGAGTATTATGCCTCCATCAGAAAGGCTGAATACCCAACTTTTGTAGCAACATGGATGGGACTGGAAGAGATTATGCTGAGTGAAATAAGTCAAGCAGAGAGAGTCAAGTATCATGTGGTTTTGCTTATTTTTATGGAGCACAAGAAATAACACGGAGGACATGGGGAGATGGAGAGGAGAAGGGAGTTGAGGGAAATTGGAGGGGGAGATGAACCATGAGAGACTATGGACTCTGATAAACAATCTGCGGGGTTTGAAGGGGCAGGGGGTGGGAGGTTTGGCCAGCCTGGTGGTGGGTATTATGGAGGGCACGGATTGCATGGATCACTGGGTGTGGTGCATAAACAATGAATTCTAGTACACTGAAAAGTAAAAAAATAAAAAATTTAAAAAAATATTAGCTTTGTTGGGAATAATGCTGTTCCTTAAATCAACACCATTCAAAGAGGCATCTATAACTGGTTCTCTGCAACCACAGCTAGCTAGGGCTGTGTGCAAACAGATGTTTCCCCTTGCATCCTATAGTCATTAAACAAAATAAATCTCTGGAACGGATTACAAGATCTCTAGTAATAGCAGTTTCCTTCTCTCTGGCCAAGGCACCAAGGTGAATGGAGGTAAATAAAAGGAGGAAGGAGTCGGAGGCTGAAAGGGTCAAGTCTGGGGCCTGTAACTATGACCGCTGGAACCCTCTGCCCTACAGGGACCCAAAGGCCTCCTAAGGCCTGGCTCGTTGCAAGAGAGCCAGAGAGAGGGTGCCTAGGATGGCAAATGAAGCATAGGTTTTAGAGCACGCAGGTCTAGCTTTGGGATCAGAGTCCGTTAGTCCCTTATTTTCCTCAGCTGTAATTTCTTCATCTGTAAAATGGGAATCATCTGTCAAACGGCCCACAAGGCTATTGGGAATTAAAGGAAATCAGCGGGATAAAACGACTAGCTGTGTGTGGCCCACAGCAAATGCTTAATACCCATTCAGCTATTTGTTTATCTGTTCTGTCTTCTTAAATGTTAAGTGCCTACTCTCTGCTAGGTCACCTTCCCTTCTCCCTGCCGGGACAGGAAGCGACCACGGTCACTTTCCACAAAGCATGTTCTCATCACAGTAAGAACACTCTCCAGCTAGATGGACAGCTCGAGAAGCAGCCATGAGGACTCCAATGAGAGATTCTCATGGTGTCAGGAGCTAGTTGGGCCCTGTTGTGCTGTGCTTGTTGACCTGGTGCTGGAAAACTCAACTAGGTCCAGATTGCTGGGTAAAGGAGCTGTGGGTGGGTAAGAGCCAGGAAAACAAGGTACTTCTAATAGCAACAGTGTCTCAGGCCTGTTCCATCTCTAAGGGGATTTAAAGAAAGCACTTAAAGTATAGACACTTGCCCCCCAGCCGTTCCCCCAGCAGAGTGTGGGCTGAGCTCTCTGCAGGACGTCCGGCAGAGCTGAAGCCAGAGCTCTGCTGCTTTGGAGCTAAGACGACAACCACCAGGCACTGGATGCCATGCTGATGAGCACAGGCACAGGGAGGCAAACAGACACCAGCAGCCCCATGGCCAGACTACCCTCCTGCTTTGGCCTCCCTGTCCACCCCATCAACTGCTGCCTATGGCCCACCGGAGCTAATGCAAAGAGGCAGGGTAACAGGGCTGGGGGTGTTGGAGAAAGTGGAAGAGGCAGCTAAGAGTGACCCTAACTGTTGTAAGGAATGGGCAGGGCATCAAGCGCCCAGCCCCAGGAACAACTGGGGGAGGAGTTTCAAAGCCCAGACAGGTCCTGGAGCAGAGGCTGGTCAGGCTGTGAGCAGGCCTCTCCTTCTAGAGAGTGAGCAAAAGAAAAGGCAGGAAAGAGCCTGAGCCAGGCTTTGGGGGAAATGCCAGGAGGCAACAACGGCTTTAATGTGTTCTGGCTCAGGGGCCTGACACTGATGCATATCTTAAAGGCAAACTGAGAAATAAGATAGTATTTGGACAGTGATATTTAAGAACCTCAACAACTACCATTTACCAATCAACAACTATGAGCTACACACAGGGCTCTCTACTTTATAGAGCTTGTCTTCATCTTAATGACAACCATGTAGAATGGGTATCATCATGCCCGTTTTCCTGGTGAGAAAAATGTGAGGCTGGGAACAGTTTAATTACTCAGTTAAGCCAATGTCACACAGGTGGTAAATGGTGGAGGTGAAGTTCAAACTCACTCTGCAGCCATGTTGGGGACCTGTCTTTCATAAGCACTTACTTGGGGGAGTTGGCAATTTCCTTCTCTGATGTTCTCCAAAGCCCACCTGTACTGTAACAGCAAGGGGGCTGAGTCTTCTCAGGTTGAGATCCCAAGTGGCCCCTCACCGGAGGCAGGAAATCGCTGGGGTGGAGACCAGAGGACTCTTGTTCTGTTGGGTGGTTCTGTGAGCTCTGCTTTGAAGCCTCCAAGTGGCCAAAGCCCAAGGGTTGTGGCTGCTCCAGGACCTCTTCAGGATGGAGGGCAGTGCTACCAGTGGTTTCTGAACTGAAATACTGGGGGGGCAGCTCCTCCTCCTCCCCTTCCTCCTCTCCCCCTTCTTCCTCTTCCTCCTCTTCTCCCTCTTCTTCCTCCTCTTCCTCCTCCTCTTGTTGCTGCTTCTGTTGCTGCTGCTGCTGGGTTGCCCGGAATAGCCTGTACTTCTCCCAGTTGGGAGGAGGAGGGCGAGGAGGAGGAAAGGCCTTCTTTCGGGCTCCCAAAGGATCCCGCTGGGTCTCATCAACTTTGGTAAAGAGCTCTCTCCTATGCTGCCCCCAGGCCCCAGAGCTCTGTGGCTCCAAGCTGATGTGACTCTCTGAGAAGGCACGACTCCGCAGCGGGCGGGGCATGGAGGCCATGGAGCTCCCCTCCTCATAAGCGGAAGTTTCCTCTGTTTCTTTCGAGGAGTGCTTGAAGTCTCCGAGAAGGTCAAGGGAAGAGATCGCTCGGTAGCTTGACAAGTCCAGTGCTGGGTTCTCAAGGCAAGGATGGAATGGTGTTGCCCAAGACAAGCTAGCCTTGGAATGAGCCATTTCCCTGCAAAACAGTAAGATGGAGAGTGTGTAAAACAAGCAAGATTCAGATGGCCCCATGTTTTGGATAACATCATTTCTGCAAACTTCAAGATGGCCATAGAACAATGCAAATATACATAGTAAATGCAATCATAAGAGTAGTAATACTAGCACTCAGTATTGATAGCTAACACTTAATCAAGTATGTACTAAATGCCAGGCACTATTTTAAGTGCTTTCTGTGTCCTAGTTAATATTCACAAATGACCCCAGAAGCTAGCTATTATTAGAATCTCAATTTTATAGCCAGGAAAACTGAGGCACGGACAGGTTAAGTAACTTGCTCCGGGTCATACAGCTGGTAAGTAGTAGAGCTAGGATTTGAAACTGGACAGTCTAGCTCTAAAGACTGGATACACACAGTACCCCATGCTGTAGCACTCCAATTGAATGTGCTGTGTACTGAGGCTTACAAGTCTGGTTATTCTGTTATATTGTTTTTGTTTGCTTTGGTTTTAATCATGAAAAATGTTAAATATTTAGAAACATACAGAGATTGCTATAATAAATATTTCATGTTCCCACCTACTGCCCAGGATTAATTTTAATACTCTGCCATCTATACTTGATGATTTTTTAAAAAACAAATACATAATACCCTTTGTTTTCACTCCCCACTTCTATTCACCTGCTGTTTCTCCAGATGCACGCTGTACCGTGAATTTGAAATGCTTTCTGTCCATGTTTTTATATTTGTACCAAAAAATATCAAATAGGCAACTCACAAATATCTACAATTTTGGGTTTAAAATAGCTCTTCTAATGCAATTCTAGTCAGAATTCTCAACAGGAATTTTTAACTATAACCTTTTTTAATTAATTTGAAACTTAAAGTAAGATATAATATTGAAAAGTATTTTGCTACAGAAGAAATGGGGGTGAGGGATTAGGCATATTATAAAGCAATTATAATTAAAACAGTGTGTTACTGATTAATAGAACAGAATGAAAATCCCAGAAACACATCGATCTATAAAATGCCAGGCACTATTTTAAGTGCTTTCTGTGTTTAATTCACCTTCTATAAGAAGGAGATAAAGGATGATTTTTTAAGAAAATTTTTTTGGAGGGGTGCTTGTGTGGCGGTCAGTTGAGATCTACCTTCGAGTCAGGTCATGATCTCAGAGTCCGAGGATAGAGCCCTGCATCAAACTCCCTGCTCAGTGGAGAGCCTGCTTCTCCCTCTGCCTGCTGTTCCCCATGCTTGTGCTCTCTCTCTCTCACTCTTGCTCTATCTTAAATAAATAAATAAAATCTTTAAAAGAAATACTGTCTTAAAAATCTTTTTTTTTTTGAGATAACTGCAGAACAGAAATATTTGGAGACGCACCCTCTATTATGTACCAAAATAAATTCCAGATTCAAGACTTAAGGGTGTGTGTGTGTGTGTATTTTAATGTATGTGTTATATGTGTATATATGTATATATATTCTATGTTTATAAGAAAAAAAGTATAAACAGATTAAAAAGACTGTCACTTGTGAGGCAAAATGAGATTCTCATCTTATAAGCAACTGAAAAAATATCCAAAGAAAGAAGTCCAGGCTGATTTAAATAAGTATAAAATATGCATAAAAAGTCAAGCTTCTGTATAATAAAGAGTGACCAAAGTCAAAGGACAGCTCTTTAGTCTCAGAGTATAAAGAGTTAAGCCTCTAAACCAGAAGCTCTGGTTTCCTGCTGTAGCCTGTGAGCAATCAGCATCATGCTAAGTACTGCCTAGTGACAGGAAATTCCAGAAGTTCAGTTAATTCATCAGACAGAATACCCATTCAATAGTCATACTGAAGACTGAGAATATTTCTTTAAAAAATAATCATACACATAATGGTAGCCAAGCTCAAAGAGAATAAAGAACCAAATTTCCTTCAGTGAACTCATCTCCAGTCCCCATTGTGGCTAGCTCGTCACTCACATGGATCAGAAATTCACCTTCACACGTCCATCCACTATCCCTTCTTATTTGAGTCTTTGCCCACCTATAGTTCTTTAAGAGTTTAAGTTCCTCCTTGTGTGCAAAGTGTTCTACCTGGCATTTTCTCCAGCAGGAAACAAACAAGGTGATGAGTAGAGAGTAAAAGGTTGACAAATGCTATCAGGCAGAGGACTTTCCTGACATCCTTATCTAAAATAGAGATGGCTTATCCTTCTTTCTTTTGTGCTCTATCCTTTTTCTATCCTTTTTCTTTTGTGTTCTTTCTCAGAACACACATCCCCACTTAACATTATACCTACATACCTACTTTTACCTGTTTATTTCATGCTCCACTCTCTAACTAAAATGTAAGCCCCATGAAGGCAAGGATCTTATGTGTCTCATTTATTTAGTACCTAGTGCCTGGCAACACAGTAGGCATTTAATAAATTTTGTTTAATAAATTAATTAATGAATAGAAACATCATATGATCCATAAATTCCATTGGGTACTTACCCAAAGAAAACAAAGACACTAATTTGAAAAGATATCTGCACCTCCATGTTCACTGCAGCTTTACTTAAAATAGCCAAGATATGGAAGCAACCGAAGTGTTGTCAACAGATGAATGGATAAAGAAGATGAATGGATAAAAGATGGTGTACACACACACACACACACACACATACACACACACAGGGATATTAGTCATCCATAAAAGAGGATGAGATCTCGCCATTTGCAACAATACAGATGGACCTAGAGGGTATAATGCTAAGTGAAATAAGTCAGATAGAGAAAGATAAATACCATATAATCTCACTCATATGTGGAATCTAAAAAACAAAATGAACAAATAAAAAGCGGGTATGGACCCATAAGTGCAGAAAACAGTCTGATGGTAGCCAGACAGGTACACGTTGGGGGAGAGAGGATGGGCGAAATGGGCAAAGGGGAGTGGGAAATACAGGGCTCCAGTTACACTTGTGAGCACAGCATAATGTATAGACTTCTCAAATCACTATGTTGTATACCTGAAGCTAATGTAACTTTGTGTATCAAGTGTACTTCCATAAAATAAATGGATTCATGCCAAAAATGAAAAAAACCCAGCAACCATGACATTCATATCATAACAGAGTAGAATTATATTTTAAAGATTTTATTTGTCAGAGATAGAGAGAGAGAGAGCACAAGTAGGGTGGAGGGAGAGGATCCCCACTGAGCAAGAAGCTGGATGTGGGATTTGATCCCAGGGCCCCAAGATCATGACCTGAGCTGAAGACAGACACTTAACCAACTGAGCCACCTACAAAGCAGAAAATCAAATAATAAGACAAAGAGGGGCACTATAAGTTAGTGGTTAGAACACATGATTAAGATCTAACTACCCTAAATCTTTATGTGTCAACATAGCATCAAAATTCATAAAGCAAAGCCATAGGAAATGCAAAGGTAGAAAAAGGGAGCAATGGACTATGAGGCTGTTTCAGCTGATGACAGATATAACAGTCAAAACTAAGATAATGGGAACACTTAAATTTCTCTATTCTCAAGGGTCCATTGAACCGTTCGTTCTTAAATTGACTCCATATTAAGCCAAAAATGAAAGAAGTACAAATAATGGTACCCAATAACAACATAACAACACAAGAAATTAGTAACAAAAATGAAAGACAAAAGCTTCTAGTACATAGAAAATAAAAGGGAAGAAAATATCCCCCAATATAGTCAAAGAAGGGATCTGATCTGAAATTGAAGAATACCTAAAAAATAACAATGAAATATCAGAAGCTAGAAAATTTAAATGAATAAAGCAGTGGTCACAAGAAAATCTGTAGCCTTCAATGCTTACATTAATACATAAGAACAAATTAAGATCAATGAATTAAGCACTGAACAAAAGATGTCAAGAAAAGAGCCACAAAAATAGATGTAAGCAAAGCAGAAAGA
The DNA here is from genome assembly GCF_022355385.1 of Mustela nigripes. Lineage (NCBI taxonomy): Eukaryota > Metazoa > Chordata > Mammalia > Carnivora > Mustelidae > Mustela > Mustela nigripes. Next base: position 80,597,904 of record NC_081575.1, on the reverse strand, counting down.
AAACTAATGGCAGAAATTAATACACTGGAAAACAAATGATAGAATTAATAATTAAAGCCAAAAGCTACTACTTCAAAAGAAAATATAAAACAATAAAAAAGACAAACCACTTGCTAATCTAATTAAAAACCCCAAATGCACAAAATTAGAAATGGAGAAATAACCACAGTTGCAGAGTAAATGAAAAGAATAAGAGAATACTTTGTTCTACTCTATGAAAACAAGTTAGAAAGCTTAGGATGTTTTTCTAGGAAAATAAAAGTTACCAAAACCAATTGCAGAAGAATGGAAATATTTAAATGCACCTGTTATCATAGGAAACAATGTTGATAAATTTGGCAAAATAAAGATCGCACACTCACATGATCTTGTGTTAATTCTACCAACCTTCAAGGAACAGACAACCTCAATGCTATTTACACTTCCTAGACTCTGGAATCTATTGAGGGAAAAGAAAAGAATCCTGCATAATGTCAATACCAAAACCCAACAACTAGAATATACATAAAGACAAATGAGAAACCAGTCTCATCTAAGAACACTATTGCAAAAATGTCACCATTTTTTTGCATTTAAATATACAAATATTGGGAAATTAGTACATATAAGGGATTTATTAATAAACTACCAACATATACTGAAAGTGCGTGCTCCAAATTCTTTCTGAAGAGGGTGCATGATCCAAAAAAGTTGGAAAACACTGGTCTGGGACAGTTGTTTCTAATCAAAATGGCTCTTGAGTGAAATTACCCAGAGTGGTTGTTGAAAATGCAAATCGGTGAGCCTCCCCCCCAGAAATTGGGATTTAGTACCTCTGTGGTGATGCCTGGGAATCTGAATTTTTAACAACTGCCCCCAAGGGATTCTAATACAAGTGGTTCTGGGACCATACTATGGAAACAAGCATCCAGGGTGAAAATGATGGGAAGGCTATGGTTTGGGTTGGAGATTGGGGGACAGAGTTCTTTGTTCCAGTTAGGTTTGGTTCCCATCTATTCAGCCTGTCTTCCACCCATCACCACACAGCTTCCCACCTTCTTTCCCTGCCTCTCTCCCTTCTCTGCCTTCATCTCCAGTCTAGCTGCATTATGAAATGAAGGTGGTGACAGCAAGGTCTCCAAAGACCCTCAATGGGCTGATGTCCTGCAACTGTGGTGACAAGAGTACTCAAATTTGCCACCCTTTCCTCTTCCCTCATCAGAGCACAGGAAAGGCAAGGCAAGAGAGTAGAGTGGAAAGAACCCAGTGTCAGAAAGACTTGGGTCTGCATTCGAGTAAAAATGTAAAATTGGGCTCCATAACCCAAAAGCTGCATGACCTTGCAGGCAGCATTTAATTTATCTCAGTTTCAGGAAAATATTTATCTTACAACACCGTTGTGAGGATTACCTGTATAAAAAGGACCTAGCAGCAATGCTGGGTACATGGAAAGGTGATTAATAATGACAGATGACAGAACTATGTTTATTGTTAGAACAGAGTCCCTTACTCAGAGCCACTGCATATGGTTGTGTCAGTTGTGTCAAGTGTACAAACTTCACTGCTGTATTCTTCGGCCTTGCTCCTTGTTCTTACCAAAGGAGTTGGACTATACTGTCCCCTAGTTAATATTCAGCTCTGCTCAACACCCAAGAAACCGGGAAATCTCGGATCTCAACTCAGCCACATGGGTACCTAGCTAGGAGGCCCAAGCTAACCAAGGATTTTAACACTGGGCTCATTTACTCACTCTGCTCATCTCCTTAAAAGGGACAGAAAATTAAAAAAAAAAAAAAAACCACAAAGAAACCAAGTTGAGGTTTCAAAGCAGTGTAAAAATCAAAAGGATTCGATATTCTAAGTTGTCTTGTTCAGGTACTAACCACTTATGCCAGCCTTACAGGATTTACCTATAGGTGGACAACTCTAGAATCAGTTGGAAGAAACAAACATGCCCTTCTAGATATTTGATGTCCTAATTCATGGCACTGTAACCTTACCTGGGGGCATTGGGCTCTGACAAGGCAACCTGGAAATTGCTGTTCTCGGCAACACTCTTAATTTTATTTTAGTTTTTATGATTTTTTTAGAGAAACCTTCTTATTTTTTAGATTTTATTTATTTGACAGAGAGAACGGGCATGAGCAGGGGGAAGGGCAGGCAGAGGGAGAAGGAGCTGGCTCCCTGCTGAGCAAGGAGTTTGATGTGGGGTTCGATCCCAGGACCCCAGGATCATGACCTGAGCCTAAGGCAGATGCTTAGCTGACTGAGCCACTCAGCCCCCCCACCATCAATCCCTATTTTAAAGTACTGCCCCTCCCCACTTACATGGCCTGTGTGGGGCCAGCCTGAGCCTTGCAGAATCACTTGTATCAGGGGAGAAGGAATGGGCATGATCCCGCAAAGAGAAAGGAGAACCTTCAATGGGATCAGCTGGGTCAGTGTGTGTACAAGTCCTTCTACGCGGCAATTGAATATTCTACTGTGCAAGGTGGCCAGATCAAAGGGGGAGCAAAACTGACATAGTCCCTTCCTTGAGGCACTACAGCTGAAGCAACCTGAGGAATGGAAGGCTTTCACTGAAGTGTGTCAGGCTCAAATGAAGGTTACTGGCTTCCTAACAGTCCTGTTTTCCAAGGGTTCAAGCTGTCTATATGCACAGAAATTTACAACTCTACTTTGGGACAAGGATAAAGAGTTTCATTAAGGGAAATGAACTATGGTTTCTTACTTCCTAGTGTGTATTAGGCACTGCTTTATGCACTTTCATGTGTGTATTTCTATTAGTCTTCACATCAACCCATCAAAGTTGGTGCCATCATTGCCAGTGGACATGTAAGAATCCTAAAACTTAAAAGGGGTAATTCAGGGGCGCCTGGGTGGCTCAGTCGGTAAAGTGTCTGCCTTCAGTTCAGGTCATGATTCTGGAGTCTTGGGAATCCAGCCCCATGTCTTTGGGCTCCCTGCTGAGCGGGAAGTCTGCTTCTCTCTCCCTCTGCTCCTCCCCACCGCTTGCACACACACACTCTCTCTCTCTCTCTCTCAAATAAATAAATAACATCTTTTAGAAAGGTGGGGGTGGTAAATCATTTTCCCAGCTAGTAAGAAGTCCTTGTATGTAGGCTGGAACTTGCCTTATCTGACCCCAATGGGCAATCTCACTAGAGCAAGGGCTCCTAGGGTGAGGCAAAAGGTATTCACACTGCAGTCGTCCCCAGGTGTCCATGGAAACATTAGCTCTTTGCATGGAAGCATGAAAGCTAAGTGTAAGAAAGGGCTTTGTTGACACCAGTAAGAAGACTACATCTCAAAAACAAAAGCGAATTGCCTGCCAAGTCCTGGGCTGTTCTTCTCTTTTCCTCTTGGCACAGGTTACATTTTCTTCTGATGAATAGATTTTCCCCTTTTGTTAAAATATATATATTTTTGGCCTGATAGTGATTGAAAATGAAAACTAATATTTGCAGAGAATGGGAAAAAAATCTTCTCCTGCCTCTTCCCCCACTCTTCTGAAGTTTTCTTCTTTGGAAATTTTACTTTTAAACTCACCACAATAGCTTAGTATTCCAGGATCTCAGCAGCAAGGGTGCACATTTCCAGCCCCTCTCCCCTTTCCCTTTTCTCAGCAGCCAAAAGATAAGACTGTTCCAAGAGAAACAGCCACTCCCAGGTTATTGCTGAAGGAAATATTTGCAAGATCCAGGAAGTGAGACACAAGGAGGCTTACACTGGGAGGGGACAAGGGCCGAGAAGGATTGTTTTTGCCACCCTTCCCTGCCTCTGGGTCTACAGAACTTCAAGTAAGGAACAATTAGTCTGGCAATGAAAAATGCAAGTGGCAAGACTTGCCCCAGCAGGCTGGTGCCAAGTGTCCTTTGAAGAAATCAGAGAAATCCTTGCTTTATTGGGGCTGTCCTGGGTAAAGCCTTGCTTCCCCTCTCCAATGGCCCCAACTTGGAATTTCCAAGAAGCTCTTCCCATTACTCCCCTGGATTTTAAATAGTGTCATGGACATGGCAGTAAGGGATGGTAACGGTCGGTGCTATGTTTACTGAGAGTCCATCAGGCACAGGGCTGGACAGCTGACAGGGCTTTGATTTAACTCTTGAGAGAATGTTCTGGAGTGGGTATTCTCTCAGCTGTATTAGAAATGAGGCTCAGGGACGTTAAACAACTGGAGAACACAAAGGGAATAGTGACCAGAATTTCCATCTGACTCCAATGCCCACACTTTTGCCCATGCAACATGCTGCCTCTTCAGTGTTTGAATACCCTTCTCAAGAGACTTAATAGAAGACATTTTAGGAGTAAATAATACACTGTTGGGGGACCTGGAGGGTCTGACACAAGAATAATTCAGCTGAGGATCGGGCTGGCCAAGGTTATTAAGGCTCTACTTGTTGCTATCCAGAGGTAATGAAACCTGGGCATGCATCAGAACCATATGGAGGGCTTATTAAAGCACAGGTTGCTGAGTCCTGTCATCAGAATTTCTGATTTAGTAGGTCTGGAACAGAGTGGAGAATTTTTATTTCTAACAATTTCCCAGATGATAATGGTACTGCTCGCCCAGGATCATGCTTTGGGCTCTACTGCTCTAATCAGTTGTTACCTACCAGGTTCCCAACTCATCGGGGTATCTTAAGAGGTATAAAGCCATTAAAAAATTCTCAAAACAAAATTCATTTAATTAAATATATACATACCATCCATGTGACAACTGGGATGAAGATTTACAAAATAAAATTATGGGAATACTGGAGTTCCAAAAAGTTCTGGGAATCCTAATGTTATTCAAGGAAATTTGGTGCCCCACCATGGTTAAGCAATGGATGGGTCAGGGAAAGAGAGGACGTGTTGTCTATTTGAGTCCTTATGTATACCAGATATTAATGTACTGACTTTCAAAGACCTAGCATACAATGGAAAGACTTAATACCAAAGTTATAAAGAACATGATTCTGTCTCAGATGATTTAAAAGGCATTCTTGTTGCTCAATTATCGTTGTAGAGTAGTTTTCCTGGCCGAATGTATTTAACATTTAAGCTTTTAAACCTTTGAGAGTAACCCTAAAGATCCAAGAAGTGTAGTAACTGGTCTTTTTGCAAGGGGTATGTATTTGACTTCCAAAGCATCACAATACTGGTTGATAGGACAAGGCACCAGCAAAGGAGGAAGCTTCGTCAAATGCTTGGCACTGCCTGCCATCTCTCAACATGGTTTGGCGGGTCTCTAGTTGCTGACAAGGTACACAGTCACCATGGCAGAGAGAAAATATGCTTCTTTATGAATAATGGCACCGAAGCGCCAACTATCTACAAGCTAGTGTTGGTGATTGAAGTGATGGAACCGTCTTAAGAAAGTGATGATTCTGAGCTAGATAATACAGTGTTTATTGGTGGGGGTGGGGAGGTGCTATGTTGCAGTGGTAGCGAAAGATTTGGAAATTTGAAAAGGTCTAGTGATGTACACCCCTAGGAATGTCAAAATTCTCACAGACTTAAATACATAGATGTGCTGGTTGACTGAGAGTTCTAACATGCCTGGTAAGTAACACTGTCTTACCAGTATGTAGATTTTTCCAAAGCCCTTGATCTCTAACTTCCTGGGCCTAAATCAAACCAATCAATCCTCTTCCCTAGATTGTCTTTTTTTTTTATTATCAATTTCAGCAACTTGACATGTGCCCCCAAAACACCTTGTGTATTCAACTCCAGCTATTTACAGCTTACTAGCTGCCTTTCTGAGTTTTCTTTGTATATGGCTACTATCAGATTCAACATTCAACATGTGATTTAGGATTTAGCCTTTCTGGGGTTAATATTATTACAAATACTTGTTTCTGTGCAAGACCCAATAGTTTAATACCTGTCATTGTTAATAGCTGTATTCTGTTTCCATTATGATGATCTATCTATTTGATGGGTAAATCTTTTCCATGATCATAAATAGCACTACTAAGAACATCTTTAAACAAATCGTTTTTTTTTCCTTTTGTAGGTTATTTCCTTCAGGGTCTTCTGGGTCAAAGGGTATGAACAGTTTTATAACTCTTGTCACATATTTCTAGGTTGTCCTCCAAGAAAACTGAGCCAATTTTATGTTGTTCCCAGGAATGGTTTCCTCACAACCTTGTCAAGATAGGGTTTTATAATTTGTTGATCATTTCCATTAATTGTTGATAGTTTAAAAAGCAGGTCATGATACGTGGGAGTTGTTTCTGCTTACATTTCTTTAATTGCTAGTGCGACTGTACTTTTCCATGCAGTGATTTTACCACCTTGAGTTTCTCACCTGTAAATTGCCTGCTCAGTTTCCTTGCCTTTTTTGAAGCCAAATCTGAAAGCTGACCTTCTATATCTATATCCATTCTTTATATCTTTTGGACAGTCAACTGTTATCAGTGATGCTGACCCCAGACATTTGCCTCATTCTGTTGTTTAGCTTTTTATTATATTTTGTTGTACAAAGGTTTTCCCCCAACTTTTATATATTTAAAACCATCTATCTTGTCTCTGATGATATCTTCCATTTAACAGACACAAATTTATCTTCTATTCGTAGTTGGAACAAATCTGCTATTCCACTGTCTGCTTTCTGGAATTTACTACAGAGTATTCAATGTGCTATGGATCTAAGTTAATTATTCTCTATATTGATACCTAAGATTCCAACATTTATTAAAGAAAGAATGATTGCTTTCCCAGTTCAGAGATGTTTCCAGTGTACTCTATATTCTTAGAATAGCTTAAATCTATTCCTAGAATCTCTTTTTTTTAAAAAAAAAATTCACTGTTTGCCTTTTTTCAACCCCCTATCATACGGTTTTGATAATTGTCACCTTATGACAATCTGATAGGGTAAGTCTACCACCATTGTCTTTTTAAACAAATGTATTATTTGGTATTCTTACCCACTTATTCTTCCAGATAGATTTCACTAGAATTTTTACAAGTTCTATAAAGCATCCCACCATGACTCTAATAAGTAGTACATCGTGTCTATACATTAACTTAGGAAGTACTGTAATCATTGCTATATTTAGTCTCTCCAAATTGAAGCAGAGTAGAGCTATGCATTTATTCAGGCCTTTATTTCTCCCATTACAGTTTCATAATTTTCCTTATATAAGTTTTGTGAGCCCAGGAGTACATTAATACCTAAGTATTTAAATTCACTTTGTCACACTTTTGAAAAATCCTTCCATGCCTCAGAAGACTGCATTCTTCTTGGGTGCAAAGCCTTCCTGAAAAGTGTACTCTTCCTAATACAATGAAATTCAATTCTGAATTATCCATTTTCTTTCACTCAATCAGCAAATAAGAAATGTGTACTGGATATTCCACACTCTGCTCATGGTGTGGTTTGATAAAAGGAAACAAGAAAGCCCGAGGCAGAGAACTAAAAAACCTGGGTAGTAGTCTAGTTTTGTCACATACTTGCTTTATAATCCCAGAAGCAAAGGGCTCTGGAATCCAGTGCCTCTCGGACCTTGGGCAAATGACTTTCATCTATCTGTAAGTTCCCTCATCTGTAAAATTGGGTCAATAAATGGTAACTGTTTTGTGGGGTCATGATAAGTCATAAATAATTTATCTGAAATGCTTATAGCAGTGCCTGACACATAATAAACACTTCATAAATGTTGGGTATTATACCTTTTGTTGTTGTTGTTAATAATAGTACAGCACTGCCTCTCCTGAGTCTCATCTTCCTTATCAGTGAAATGGGAAAAATAAAGCTCAACTGCATAGGGTTGTTGTGAGGATTAACTGTAGCCATGTATATAAAAGTGCTCTACACATTCTAAAGCTCTGTGCCAAGTAGAGAAATGGAAAGGATCACAGGAAGCAATCACAGGTACAGAAAACCAAAAGAGATAATCTAGAAAATACTTTCTTTCGGCTTTTAAATACATCACTTATGCATATAGATTTTCCTCCTGGCAGATCTACTCACCACTTTTTTTCCCTCCTGCTAATATTATAATGCATTTTGCATTCTCTGCACACAAACCAAATAACAGTGGAGGAGACAACCAAGGGTGTAACTACCTGAAATTACAATTCATTGCAGGCTTCCAGGCAAAAAGAGTGGCTCAAGAATGTACATTTGATTCTCCCACCTACACCCATCATTCCCGCTGTGACAGAAATGACATAAGAAATGTTTAAAGTGTGGGGGAGGATTGGAGGGGAAGATGAGCAGAAACTCGTCAAGATTTCTCCTCTTAGGGACACCTGGGTGGCTCAGAGGGTTAAGTCTCAGCCTTCAGCTCAGGTCACGATCTCAGGGTCCTGGGATTGAGCCCCACATCGGGAGCTCTACTCAGCGGGGGGCCTGCTTCCCCGCCCTCTCTCTGCCTGCCTCTCTGTTCACTTCTGATCTCTCTCTCTCTCCATCAAATAAATAAAACCTTAAAAGAAAAAAAAAAGATTTCTCCTCTTAAATGTAATCTCTGCCCTTGACCTTTTCATCTTCCCTGAGGTCATAAAACTGTCATCCATCTTAAGCATCAATACTCTTTTTCTTTCCATTGACCTCTCTTTTCTGTTTCATTTTTTTTTAAGATTTTCATTTATTTATTGGACAGAGAGATCACAAGTAGGCAGAGAGGCAGTCAGAGAGAGAGGAGGAAGCAGGCTCCCTGCTGAGCAGAGAGCATGATGCGGGGCTCGAGCCCAGTGCCCTGGGATCATGACCTGAGCCAAAGGCAGAGGCCTAACCCACTGAGCCACCCAGGTGCCCCTCTTTTCTGTTTTTAAATTTAAACTGGTTTCCTGAATCCTGACCAAACCTGCACTTAAACCCATGGTTCTCAAAATTAGCTTGCATCAGAATCACTTGGAGGGCTTGTTAAAAACACAGATTGTGAGCCCCATCCTGGGTTTCTGATTCAGTAGGTCTGAGTGGGGCCTGAGGATTTGCATCCCCAACAAGTTCAGAGGTGATACTGAGGTTGCAGGTCCTAGGACTACATTTGGAGAATCATCAACTTAAACATTACTGCTCCCTCTAATTACCACTCCATTTCTCTCCCTCTTGCCAGCCAATTTCTTCTTTTAAGATATTTTTAAATGTTCAATTATGTTTTTAAAGTTCTTCTTTTAAAATATTTTTCTAATGACACAGTAACACTAACACACAATCATTGTATTAAAATTAATGAAAGGAGGAACGCCTGGGTGGCTCAGTTGGTTAAGTGTCTGCCTTTGGCTCAGGTCATGACCCAGGGATCCTGAATCCAAGCCCCACATTGGGTTCCCCGCTTGGTGGGGAGCCCACTTCTCCCTCTCCCTCAGCTTGCTCCCCCTGCTTGTGCTCTCTCCCTCTCCCAACTCTCTCTCTCTCACACACACAAATAAATAAATAAATCTTAAAAAATAAAATTAAACTAATGAAAGGAAACTGAAACCTCCCTATGTTGCTTGTGGAAATGTGAAATGGTACAGCCACTTTGAGAAACAGGCTGTTCCTCAGAAAGTTAATAGAATTTCCATATGTCCCCCAAATTCCACCTTTTAAGTATATACCCGAGAGAACTGAAAACATGTCCACACAGAAACTGTACACAAATGATCAAAACAGCATTATTCACAATAGTTAAAAAGTGAAAACAACCCAAATGTCCGCCAATAGATGGATGGATAAATAGAAAGTGATATATCCATATAGTAGAATATTATTTGGCAAAGAAAAGACATGAAGTACTGATACATGTTATAACACAATGGATCACTAAAGCATGAGAAATGAAAGAGGCCAGACACAGAAGCCTTCATATTGTCTCATTCCACTTGTAGGAAATGTACCGAATAGGCAAATCCACAGGAACCAAAATATGGTTGGGCTGCTTGAGGTTGTGGGTGGGAATGGGGAGTGACTGCAAACGGGCACAAGGGATCTTTGTAGGGAGATGGATAGCTCTTAAAATTGGATTATGGTGATGATTTGTACAGTGCTGTAAATTTACCAAAACTCATTGAATTCCACACTTTAAAACAGGTGAATTCATGATGTGTAAAGCTCTGTATATTTTTTTTCTAGGAATCCCCCTTATGGAACATCATGCTATCTACTTTCCAGGCCCACCACTTTACTACACTTGTTTTCCTGAGGGTCACTTGCAATTCTAAATTTTCAAAGCCAATAGCAGTCTTCTTATCCTCTGTCATGGTGTACTGGTCACATTGGCTACTTGCCCCTTCATTTTCCTTTGCTAGGTTTTCTTCCTCATCCTACCCCCTGACTGGCTGATCGACAAACCTCCTCCAAAGAATCTACTTGTCTTCCTCGCTAACTTCAAATTCAGCATGTCCCAACTCAAATTTATCATCTGCACCAAGCTAGCTCCCCTTTCTCACCTGCCCCAGCTCTGTCAATGACTTCCTTTGGGTCATCTGAAGCTCAGAATTATGTTTGAATTATTTTCTTTCTGTCCCAAATTCCAGTCATCAGTTCTCTGTACTTTTCCCTCAGAAGGTGTCACTTACTTGTAAGCAAATCATTTGAACAGACAATTCACGTGAGAAGCAATGCAAATATTAAATAAACACATGAAGACATTTCAAACTAGAATAATCAAAGGAAGCCAGTGAAAATTATCCTAGGTGCCATTTATACCTATTGCATTAGAAATATTTTCCACAGATGGAAAGATTTTGGGGAAACTAGTACCCTTATATATTGTTAATGTCAGTGTAAAACGGCTCCTGGGAAAACAGTTTGGTGAAATTTATCATGAACAAAAAGAATGCTCATATTGTTTCAACTAGTAATCCCAACTCTAGATAATTGTTTTTAATGAGATAATTCAAAATGAGAAAAAGATTATAACTACTCAAAATTTTTCTACAGCATTACTTTATAATAGCAAGAAATTGGAAACAACCTAATTATCCAACAATTTGAGAATGATTAAGTAAATTACAGCACATTAAGCTGGTGAAATATGCAGCCATTAAAATTTATAACTAACAAGACTGTATATCAACATGAAAAATTGTTTACCAAGTGATGCTTAGTGGTGTAAAAAAAAGAAACAGGACACATAATCACATCTACATAGTTATTATAACTCTGACAGGAAAAGTCTCTATACCTATAGATAAAAGCTGGTAGGGAAATGAAAACAATCAGGGTGTTAGGGTGGTAGGACTAAGGCTACTTTTTCTTCTGTTTTTAATTTCCTGTAATATAGTTCTCATAATAAACATTTTCTCCCCAAAATATCACACATATTTATCTAGCTCTTCTGCTTTGTTCCTGTTGCACCTCCACCTTCCCAGTCCTGAGCCATACTCATTCATGCCTGGATCACTGACCCTAGCTGTTCTTCTTCAACCTATCTAGGCTGCAAAGGCAGCCCAGTTGCCTCAAGTGCCACATTTATCACATCACTTACCTGATTGATAACCTTCAATAGCTTCTGTATTTGTGATACTATATAGTTTTCGAGGCCTACCTATCCTGGTCCAAACCTCACTATTCACTCCTTTTCTCTGCTGTTGCTCCTGCTGCTGCTCCCCCTTCTTCATCTATATTGTCACAACTACCATTTACTGAAGTTTTGCTGCACTGGGTTTTATTCCAAATGCTTTATGCATATTTGTCATTTAATTCTAGCAACAATCAGAGGAGGTAGGTACTCTAACCCCATTTTACAAATAAGGAAACTGGGGTGCCTGGGTTGCTCAGTCAGTTAAACATCTGTCTTCAGCTCAGGTCATGATCCTTGGGTCCTGGGATTGAGCCTGGCATCAGGCCCCTTACTTGGTGGAGAGCCTTCTTCTCCCTCTCCCTCTGCCTGCCATTCCCCTGCTTGTGCTCTCTCTTGTTATCTCTCTATGTCAAATAAATAAATAAAAATTAAAAAAAAATAAGGAAGCTGATGGGGCAGAGACAGAGCATATATGTGTGAGAGACAGGGAGAAGAAAGGAGGACCAGCCACTTGCCAAGTTTTGTACAGCTAGAGAAAATAAGAATCTGGATTTGAACCCAGGCAGACTAATTCTAAGGCAAGAACTCTTAAGTGTATTTCTTCAACATACCCTGCTTAGCCCCTCTGGGCCTTTCCTCCTGTAGGTCCCAGTCTTCAGTTTTCTTACCCTCCAAAAAATTTAGAGAACAATTTATCATGTATTGGACCCATACCACGTGCCGGATGCTTCTTGTTTGAACCATGTATTTGACATTTTTCATCTTATGGCAACTCATCTGAGTTAAGCAAGAGCTGGGTTTCAATCCTGGTTTGTCCCTTTAGTAGCTGTGAGACCTTCACTAAATGACTATAACTTCTCTGAACCTCATGTCCTTTATCCGAGTCAGTGGTTCTGACCCCAGGACCAGCAGCGTCAGCATCACCTGGTGGAGCTTGTTAGAAATAAAATTTTTTGTCGGCTCCTTTCAGAGTTTGGCCATGTGGACATTGCTGCTATGAACACTGGGGTGCATGTGCCCCCCCCCCTTTTTTTACTACATCTCTATCATTGGGGTGGGGAGCTGAGATGCCCTTCAACAGATGAATGGATAAAGATGTGGTCCCTATATACAAAGCAGTATTACTCAGCCATCAGAAAGGATGACTACCCACCATTTACATCAACATGGATGGAACTGGAGGGATTATGCTATGTGAAATAAGTCAAGCAGAGAAAGGCAATTATCATATGGTTTCACTCATATGTGGAACGTAAGGAATAGCATGGAGGACATTAGGAGATGGAAGCGAAAAATGAAAGGGGTGATATCAGAGGGGGAGATGAACCATGAGAGACTATGGACTCCGGGAATCAAACTGAGGGTTTTAGAGGGGAGGGAGTTGGGGGGATGAGTGAGCCTGGCGGTGAGTATTAAGGAGGACACGTACTGCATGGAGCACTGGATGTTATATGCAAACAATGAATCATGGAACAGTACCTCCAAAACTAATGATGTACTGTATGGTGACTAATATAACATAGGAAAATTTAAAAATGAAAATGAAAAATGAAAAAAAAAACAAATTTTTTTTTTTTTTTTTTTTTTTTTTTTTTAAAGATTTTATTTATTTATTTGTCAGAGAGAGAGAGGGAGAGAGAGCGAGTACAGGCGGACAGAATGGTAGGCAGAGGGAGAAGCAGGCTCCCTGCTGAGCAAGGAGCCCGATGCGGGACTCGATCCCAGGACGCTGGGATCATGACCTGAGCCGAAGGCAGCTGCTCAACCAACTGAGCCACCCAGGCGTCCCAAAAAAAAAAAAACAAATTTTGAGCTTTACTCCATACCTACTGGCAGGGGTTGGGAGGGTAGGGGTGGAATCTACCTGTCTGTGTTTTAACAAGCCCTCCAGGTGTTTCCAAAGCACATTCAACTTTGAAAACCACTGTAGTTAGAATAATAATACCAACCTGACAGAGTTGGGGGGGCATATAAAACATAACATAATATGTATAACTTAGCTGGCAGCACATAGGTCGTTTTGTAAGTGGTAATTTATTATTACTGCTACTTAACTTTGTGTGGGTTAGTCTTCCTTTGCTCAAGCGGTGGGTGGACAGGCATTTTGCTTCCTGATGCTCTTTCTCTAACATTCCCCCTGCTTGCCTAGAAAAAGGCAGTACATACACTAGATTTTGAATAAAGTCCTCTTCCTTCACTGGCTGATTGGTAAGAGAACCAGTCTGGAGAGGCACTGTAGGTTAGTCTAGTGTCTCTATAAGTAGACTAACTGGGTCTAGTCAACTTAACAGACCTGTGGAACTTCAGGCAAATGAATTTACTTGTGTATGCTTCAGTCTCTTCTCTCCGTCAAACAGAGAGTCTAATAATAACTATCCCTTAGGGTTATGATGATAAATACAGTTTACTTTTGAACAATGGGGGGCAGGGTAGGGACACTACCCCTCCTCTCCCATGCAGTTGAAAATCCATGGGTAAATTCTGACTTGGCAAAAACTTAACTGTTAATAGCTTACTGTGGACTGGAAGCCTTACTGATAACATGGTTAATTAGCCCATATTTTGTATTCTCTAGGTATTATATGCTATATTCTTATGATAACGTAAGCTAGGGAAAAGAAGATGTTATTAAGAAAATCATAACAAAAATATATTCATAGTACCATATTGTATTCATTGAAAAAAACCCCGTGATAAATGGCCTCATGCGATTCAAACCTGTGTCATTCAAGGGTCAACTGTAAATATTTGTGAGTGTTTTGAATGGTGCCTACAATACAGCACTGTGCTCAAGAAATGCTAGTTAGCATTATTATTTTTGTGTTATTTCACCCATTCAATGGTGGAGGAGGCTGTTTCTTCAGTTGGCAAGCCAATGACAAATACCTCTTGACCAAATTCTCTGGGTCAGGCACTATGTTAGGCACAGAGGAGAAGTCTGAGGAGAAGTCTACAGCCAAGACCAGGTCTCCTCTCTCGAAAGTTTCAGTCTAATATGGGAAACTCAGCAGACCTACCAGACTGAAATGATCTCTCCAAGGACATGTTACAAGTCAGATCAGATCAGGGGATCTGATCAGCCACAGAGTCTCCTAATATCCCCACACAGGCCTCAGACTTCTGAGACATGATGCTGAGGGATCCCTTTGAAAAGTTTCCTTAGGGATCCTACTTGATGTAGTTTTAAGGGGAAAAGCATAAACTTTGAGGCCAGACAAACCTGGGTCCCAATCCTGGCTCCATTGCTAACTAGATGTGGGACCTCAGGTAAGTTACATAAGCTCTCTGGACCTCATCTGTGAAATAGGTAATAAAATGAACTATTGTGGAGAATAAATGAGACTGTGAGTTAAAAAGGGTCCAGCCCAGTGACTGACACATTATTCATAAATGTTGGGTTCTTCCCTTTTTTTTATCGCCAACCAGAAAACTGACAGGTTTCTCAGTCTTTGGAGTCAACAGAGAGACCAAATTATTCCTGAATATCCCACCAAATCACAGGGGATAATGCAGACCCCCTCAGAAAGAACCCTGGGCTCTTTAGGGGTCAAGAGACCCATATTCTAGTCCTCTCCCTTAGTGTCCCCACATAGGCACAGCTAAGGGCCTTCTTCCCTATTCCCCCTTCATTTCTAGAGTTTCACTTAAAGAATCAATATTATTTAGGGATGTCTTGAATAATTTGGCCTGTAGAAGAACTGGCTAAATGAATATATTAAGGAGTTTCACAAAAAAGAGGGTCCTGCCAGGCTGATGGGGAGCAGCCCAGAGAAAGTAACTGTCTACTCCTTATAGCCACCTATGGCGGGCAGGCTCATCTCTGGGGAACATGAGTTTCAGGTGCCAGGTTTCCCACATTACAGGAGCAGACTCTACTCTGGGAATTTTTTTTTTTCTCTTAAAGGCTTTGCCCAAGAAACTCTTTTCCTTCTAGTACAAGCCATATGTGCCATTTGCAAAAATGTCCCTACCTTCTTCCAGGAATGTTAATCTATCATTAGCACTACCTGCCCCTGGACTTTCAGGAGCAAATCTTAATTAAGTTCCCAGTGAGTACTAGAAAAAGATGATAGCTGAGCCCAAGAAACAAGTGCCTCCCAACTGAGGCAAAGGCACAGTGGTAGCCGGACAGTCTTACCTTCTCTCTGTTCTCCCAATGGCTGCTGGGAAGGTGGGGCATCGTTTATGCCTTCTTATCTATATTTCAGCATAATATGCTCCCACACATCCATGTGCCTGGGCAGGCATGCTGCAGGCCTCTGAGCTGGTGGGCCCAATGTCCTACAATAATGCCTGACTACTCCATGTTCCAAAGTGTCGTAGTGGTCTGTAGCCCAGCTGCCTGGGGGGCAGGCAAGATTACATTTATGGTACCAAGTTCTTGGTATGGACACCAGGCCGGGTTCCTCAAAGGAAACTAAGCAAACACAGGATCTTAGCAATTTCTATAGAAGCCTCAGAGACACCAACTTGCCCCAACTCCCTGAGTGATCACTTACCTCCCTAACTGGCTGGTCTTCCTGTTTCCTGTTATTGGTTTCCATTTGTCCCCAGGAAATTCCTGCAAGGCAAAATTCCGGTAAGTGAGGGAGCTCTGAGCAGACAGGTATCCAGATGGCCTCAAAAATGTGATGAGGGCAGGAGCCCGCCCCTGGCCATGCCCCACCCCCACTGGTTTCTTCTACTCTGGCACAGGGGCTAGAGAAACATGCACAGGGGGCTGCCTTTCTTGTAAGGAGGCCCGGTGAAGTGCTGGGGGCATGCAGAGACTAAAGAGAGCACTCGGGGACCTGGACAGCGTGCTCTAGAAACTGTGTTTCCCTCTCTTTCTCCACTCCCCTCCCAAACCACCTTATAAACCAGTTTAGCACGTTTGCTGTTTGTTCTGGCCCTTGTGAAGGAGGTCTTTTTGTTTGTTCTGCTGGGTGAACCTGCTCACGCCTCTTGCCTCTTCTAACATAGAAAGCATCTTCTTGGAAGCCCTGGCCCTTGAGGGAGCTTTGAGGCCCAAGGCTCCTGCTGCAACCTTCTCCCAGGGTGAGGCCGATGGAGAGGACACGCGTACCCCCTGTATTGCATGGGCCCTTCCTCCCACACCCCACCCCCGCTCCTCCCAGCACTGCTTGAAGGGCCCTAGGCGGGTTCATCTCTGGGGAGCATAATTGCCACGTACCACATTCTCCACATTATGGGAGTACACACTCTACCCTGGGCATTCTATCCTTAAGAGCTTTGCCAAAGCAATCCTTTACCCTGTAGCCAAGCTATAGGTGCCATTTGTAAAAAATGTCCTTTCCTTCCTACTCTAGCTCCAAACCTGATGCAAATTTGCCTCTGACATTCTCCCCAATTTTGCATTCAGCATCCCTCTATCTAGCAACTCAGAGCTTAGCTCATCAGGAATGCACAATTTTTCCTAAACCTCACTGATCTTCCAAATTCCCTCTTTTTCCAATGCTATTACTGGTCCTGTTCAAAGTTGTATTATCTTTGCCTTAGTAAAACAATAACAAAAATGAAAATTTACTCCATTTTGGGGGTAAGATATTTGGTGTCAGTCATACTGGCCGAGACACTTACTAGCTGTGTTATATGAGGGAAGTTATGTCACCTCTCTGAATCTCAGCTTCCTATCTGGCAAAGACTGTGCTATCAAGCTTTGCCAGCTTCCCAGGAGTGAGAACAAAGTGGGATGTGCACAGAGGATGCCTAACAGCACTCAGCATGTAGGAGGCTGTAGATGTTAGAAGCCATGGAAAAGATGAGGTTTACAGCTTTCCCAAGACCAGAGTGGTCCCTGCCTGTACCTGTCATGTTAGAGCAGCTCTGACAACTTGTTAGACTTCAGGCTCTGCCTCGATGCCCTTCTGAGATGTCCCTGCCCCCAAAGACACTATTACTCATTCAGTCACAGTGGGAGCCAGGATTTCCTGTCCATGCCCTGTGGAAAATGCTCAGTAAATAGCAGTGGCCAAACCAAAGTCCTGTCCCAATTGACAGCCTCCTTCTCAGCTCCTCAGCATATCACCTTCCTTTTTTTCCCTTGAGCTACTTAGGTTGCTATAAATTGCCTGCCCTCTTTGAACCAACAGGGGAGTTATCCCCATGGCTTGTTGCAGATGGGGATGGCCTGCCGCCCCCTTTGGAAGCCATATGGCCTGAAGGCATCCCGCCATGCTGGAGAAGGCCTGGGCCTTTTCTTTCAGCTTATGGAGAGGCAGTATAGCCCAATGAGGAGCTTGGTTTCTGAAGCTAGAGGACATGGATTCAAATCCCACACCTGCCCTACACTAATTGGGTGATGCCAAGTACCCAGCTGCTCTTTAGCCAACTTCCCCCAGCTATTTCACAGACAGATCATCATAATAACAGGACCTATTTCCTGACTGCTTTGAGGACTAACTTAGTACCTGGTGCACTGTGGCTACTCAAATGTTAGTTACTATGATGCTATCCAAGTTTGGGCTTTGCCACTTGCTAAATGGGTGACCTCTCTGAGCCTCAGCTTCCCTGGCTATAAAGTGGGGATCTTATTACAGCTTATCTCTTTCAACTGGTCATTTGAACTGGGGTGTCCTATCCCATACTGTCAGTTTTCCCTCTGTCTGGGGTTTGTATGTATTTGTGGTCAGGTGGCAGGGGTAGAAATGGGCAGGAAGTGGCTCCATGCATCTGAAAGCCTAGTGTCTAAGCAAACCTACTGAGCTGGTCTAACAGGCACTGGGAGCCCAACGTGTCCCCCCTCCTTCAGAGTACAAAATGAGAGGCATGGTGTGGGCATACCTGCTGCTGCCAACCGCTATAACCTGCAGCTTTCACCTCCTTCCCTTATGGAGTTACTAGCTCTGGGCTGCCACTTCCGCAAGCCATCGTCTCCTCTCTCCCAGCTTCAGCCCCCTTTTCCACTGTCTATCTGCAGGACCTTCTTTCAGAAAGCATTTCAAGCTAAGCGAAAATCTCCCTTGATTTTAGGAAAAAATAACTCACTTCAAAGATGATTACTATCCAGTAGTCACTGTTCTAAGGGTTTTATACATTTCATCATTTAATCCTCATAACCAACTTATGAAGTAGGTATTGTTACCTGTGGGTTTTTTTTTTTTTCAGGTGGAAAGCTGGGGATTTGAACACAGGCAGTCTGATTCCCACATCAGTGCCCTTTAACAATTATTTTATATTTCCTCTCCTCTTTGCTTCAACATTTCATTATAAATATTTTCAGGCATACAAAAAAGTTGAACAAGTTTATACAATTACCCATAAATCTACCACTTAGATTTAACAATTAATACTTCACTAAAACTACCCCATCCCATCCCTATTCACTCCTCTATGCATCCACCAATCCATCTTACCTTCTTGATGTATTTTAAAGAAAGTGACAACTTTATCCCTGAAAATTTGAAAACATGAAGGAAATAGAAAGATTTCTTGACAAATTAGCAATGCTCACTCAAGAAGAAACAGGTGACTGAAATGACCTCTATCTAGTAAAGAAATGGAATTTGTAGTTTAAAATCTTTCCACAAAGAAAACTCCAGGTCCTGATGGCTTTGATGATACCTTCTATTAAACGCTTAAGGGAGAAATAATACCAATTATACGCAAACTCTTCTTGAAGATGGAAGAGGAGGGGCCGCCTCCTAATGTATTTGGTAAGGCTGGCATGTCATGAAAACCAGACAAGGGCAATATAAGAAAACTCCAGACTAAAATCTCTGATTAACATAAACACAAAAATGCTTAACAAAATATTTGCAAATCAGATCTAGTAACATATAAAAAGGGTACTATGTCATGACCAAGTAGGATTTAATCTGGCAATGCTATCTGGTTCTTAGTTCAAAAATCAATCAATTATCATTCACCATATCAGTTAAGTAAAACAGAAAACTATAGGACCATTTCAGTAGATATAGAAAAAGTTTTTTTTTAAAAGATTTTATTTATTTATTTGACAGAGAGAGAGATCACAAGTAAGCAGAGAGAGAGAGAGGGAAGTAGGCGCCCTGCTGAGCAGAGAGCCCGATGTGGGTCTCAATCCCAGGACCCTGGGATCATGACCTGAGCCGAAGGCAGAGGCTTTAAACCCCTGAGCCACCCAGGTGCCCTAGACGAAGTGTTTAAAAAAAAATGCAGGATCCACTCCTGATAAAGGTTCTCAGAAAACTAGATATGAAAAAGAACTTCCTCAACCTGCCAAAGGGCATCTAGGAAAAATGTATAGCTCACATCAAACTTAATAGAGCAAGATTAGGAACAAAGCAACACTAGCCACACTTACCACTTCTACGAAACAGTGTATTGGAGGTCCTAGATGGTGCAGTAAGGCCCCCCTCCCCTAGAAAAGGCATACACAATGGAAATGAAGGTAAAAACCAGCTTCATTTGCAGATGACATGATTGTCTATGTAGAAAATCTTTTAAAACCTACCACAAAGCTACCAGAACTAATAAGTGAGTTTTGCAAGGTTGCGGGGTACAAGGCCAACATACAGAATTAAATTGTATTTCCATATAGTATTAACAGTGAATTTGAACTTGCTATTAAGAAAACAATACTATTTACAATAGCATCAAAAACACGAAGTCCTAAGGATAAATAACAAAATACGTGCAACATTTGTATGCTGAACACTGTAAGTTGTATACATCAATTTAGCTCAAAAATGTCAGCATATGTGTCATTAAATAAAGTTTGCTATTTGTTTATAATGTTTTTAGGCAAAATTTACCTCCAGTGAAATGCACAAGAATGCATACACCTATGTAACTCAAATGCTTACCAAAATACAGAACATAATCACCATGTGACAAAGTTCCTTCAGGCCTTTTCCCACTCAGTCTCTGTGGCACCTTCCATAGGCAGCCACTGTTTTGAACCTGTTTCCCACCGAAGAGTTGTTCTAGAATGTTACATAAAAGGAATAGTATATGCTCTTTTGGTAAGGTTTCTTTCACCCCTAAGGTTCCCTTTTTCAAAGAACATGTCTATAGAAATTTCATACACTGAGTCATTCATAAGTGTCTGCCTATGCAATAGCATTTCAACACAGGGAAGCCACAGGGCAGGAATGTGGTAGGGAGTTAGCAAGGACATAGGGGATCCTCTCAGAAATACCCTGGGGGATGGTGGTGGCCTGTGTTGGGGTGGTAGGCTGTAACCAGGGTATAGCAACAACTAGTCTAGCCCTGGGTCTCTGACAAAGATAGGCTGGAGAAGGGCAGAAGATTATTCTTTAGGAAACCAGAGTGATCAAATCTCTAAAAGCAGAACCCGGGGGACATGTGCAAAGTTTGCAGCTCCAGGGAGTTTGTGAGCAGGAAATGGAAGGGAGTAAGTGCTACTTTCTGTCAGGCACTGGGCCTGTTTTGATCCTTACAACTGATCTATGAGGCAGTCATTATATTTCCCCTCTTTAGAGATAATAGAGGTAATAATGCTTTTCTCAGGATTGGCCATTTTGTGAAGCAAAAATTCCCCTTTATGCCCTTTCAAAATCATGCGATTGCAAGTTTGGGTGGTTGCACAACTTGCTCAAGGTCATTCAGATACCCATTTTGACAGTCCAGATATAAATCCCGGTTCTGTCCATTTTGTAAAGAAAAAATGTTTATTTTCACCTAACTCTCAAGATGGGTTCACTGCAGTTGTGGTGGCTGAGTGGCTTGCCCAGGGTTATGAAGCCACCCTCTGGCAAAGCCAGGGTCTGTATGGTTTCCAGGATGGTAAGGTGGTAAGTGTAAGGTCTTCCTCACTTTGTCCTCACCAAGAGAGTAAGGAAACAAACCCATCCAAGAACCAAGGCCTCACCTGCACTGTGGGCTTCCTGGGTTTCCAGGTGGTGCCAGGCGCCAGGCTGCTATCCTCAGGGCCACCGTGCTGGGGGTTATGATAGCACGCTGCACACCGGATGCACTGGTGGTGGTGGCATCGACAGCTGTAGCAGTTAGGCATCATGTTTCTCTTCCGCAGAGCCGGGCAGAGCTCTCCAGGACAATAAATGCAAGGGTCATGGACTATGGCTCCCTGGATGCCGCAGGAGTAAGAGCAAGTCCTGCGGTACTCAAAATCACTGCAGTGCAGTGGCTTGCAGCACATGGATTGTTCTAGACCTTTGCTTGCAAAACATTCAGAGTAGGTGGGAGTTTCTGACTGAAGGGGTGACAGGGAATGATATGATTGCTCTGGAGCACGATATGGCTGGTCTGCGGAATGGTAGGACTGGTCCATTGGATGGCGCCTCAGTTCCCTGTAGCTGGAGCTCATTGGCTGGAAGTTTTGGTCTATAGGTTTTGGTCTCTGGGCAAAAGTCTTACTGCTGTGAGTGGTTAAACCTGGCAAATGAGATGCAGAGAAGGATTTGCTGCTCTCTTCAAAGAACTTTCTTCTGTCTGCAAAGGGCAAGAGGATGGCTTCCTCCCCAGCTTGGGTAGCAGAAGCCTTCAATTCCTTGCTGTCACCTGGGTTAGGAGGGCCTTCCATGGCTAGTGCCACATGTGGCTGCAGGTTGTGCTCTGGAGACCACCGCCAGTGACCTCCACGGACTCTGCGGTGAACACTTGTTTTCTCAGAGTCTGACAAGGAGGGCTCAGATGCTTTCCACCAGGTGTTCAGGCCCACAGAGGGCTGGCCAGGCCTCTGGGCAGGGCTTATTTGTCCCTCCAAGCCTGTTGATTCATGGCTCTCTGGGGCTTGGCTGAGGCACTCTGAAGACTGAGCCCTGAGGATCATGCTCTTGTTGAAGAGCTTATCTCTGGGGCTAGGTGGTTTTTTACATGAGGACAGAAGAGATGAGTTAGAGGCAGGAAGTGGAGTACTTTCTAGGGGCTCCTCAGTCTCCTCTACAGACTCCTTAGTGTCACACAACTGTGACAAGGTGTTCTTGCTTTTCTGGAGCTGGGCCTTCCTCCTCTGGATTTCATTACGCAGATTGGTAGCAAAACGCTCACTCTTCCGCCGGTTTTGGATTGAGCGGCCCCGGGGCCCTCCATTCCGTCTACCACCCACCCGGCCACACTCCCCTTCTTCAGTGGCCTCTGTGCTGCCAGCTCCTTTAGTGGTTGAAGAACAGTCCCTGGCTTGTTGAACAAGGGAGCCAGAGGCAGAGGGCTGCTGGCTGGCTAGGTCAATGCCTGCTCGGCATGCTCTGTTTGGGTCCTGGAAACCTTTCTCTGGAGGGTGTCCATCAGCCTCTCTGTGTGGTGAACTGCTTGGGCTCTGATGCCCTGAACCCAAGGGCCTATCATCCAGTTGCCTGGCCTTTCTTTCTTTGCTGGGCTGGTCCTGGGCTCCTCCTGGAGGGGGACATGGACTTATCTTCCCTGTGTGGCTGCTATGCAAAGGTGACAGAGTCCATTCATGGCCATCTTGCCCAGCTGGGAGCTCTGTGCCCTTGCTGCCCCTGGCATCAAGGTGCACGTGCTGTAAGTGGGATGCCAGCAGCTGTTCTGGGGCACTGTGGCGATGCCCGGTGAGTCCTGTGAGGTGTGGAGGGCTGCCAAAAGAAGAAGTCTTAGCTTGCTCTGCCGAAGCTTCGTTGAGCTGGCTGGAATCTATGCTGGAAGCTTTATCATACACTTTTGGGAATCCTACAGCTTTGGCTGAGGCCTCCATCAGTAGATGTTCAGAGTCCTGCTGGCTGGATTCAGAAACTTGGCTGAGCTCACAGTTCTGCTGGCCCTCATTTGCCACTTGGTCTTGCCCACTGAGGCAGCAGAACCTGCTAGGGTTCCTTGGGGATAGCATGGTGTCTAAGCTCACTTTCTCCTTCTGCTGCGAGGAGTCCCCAGGCTCAGATGCCCTGCGCTGCTCTCCATTGAGGAGCTGGGCTCTGGAGGCCTGCAGACTATCTCGCCTCACTGGAGGCTGTGGTGGGCCTCTGGCAGCCTTGGCAGGCCCTGAGTGGTGGGCCTCCTGCAGGCGGGATGACAGCTGGGAGCTGGGAGTCAGGGGGCCCCTGGTGGTTCGCCGGCTACCTCCTGAGGTCTCGGCCACACTGGGCCGGCCATTAGGGGCTTTTGTTGGCCCGGGGCCTTGCGTGAGGCAATCTGCAGAGCCCGGCTCCTCTGGCCTGAGGGAAAGGGCGCAGTCAGAGGCATTCGAGCTGGCCGAGAAGGAGCTATAAGCTGAGTCGCGCTGGTTGGGGTACATGTTCTGATCTATGGGCAAGAGGTGGCCCTCGTAGGTAACTTGGCCTGGTTGCTCCAGGCTCTCCATGCTGCCGATGGAGCTACTTTTCTCAGTGCTGCAGTGGCGGGAGAGTGGGCACCACTGCACACACACGTCACTGCAAGACACAGGGCACACTAGTTAGTCAGGCAAATGACCAGATCCCTTTCCCACCTTGGCCAGCCCTGCCGGGGGAAAAGGCAGAACAACCCAGAGGCACCAGGCCCCAAATAAGAAGGGGATCAGGCCAGAAAGGAAGGAAGGGGAACAGGGAAAGATATGAACACAGGAGCACCACAGAGATGTGGTAAAAATGGGAGAAAAGACAGCATAAGGGAGCAAGAGAGGGCAAGACAAGATCCCGAAGACTAAAAGTGTAAGAACTCCACTGAGGCTTATGTTCCGTTTCCCTGTCGCCAGTGAGTCTAGAATTGCTTTTGGCCTCTCACTATCCTTAGGGAGTCAGCATGTGGCTCTCTGCCAGGACAGACAATCATAGAATATTAGTATCAGAGAGTGGGCTCTAAAGGGTTGATTCAATTTCAGCCAGCCCATTTTGTAAATCAGTGGCTGCTGAGTTTGGGTGCATGTCAGGGAGTACAGGGAGGGCTTGTCCAAACACAGGTTCCTAGGCCCCCCCCCCCCCCCCCCCCACTGCCAGTGCTACAACTGGGTGCATCCTGAGAATTTGTCCTTCTAACAAGTTCCCAGGTGAGGCTGGTACTCTTTGCTGGTCCAGAGACCATACTACTGAGAACAGCTGGAGTGAAGCAAGCCCTTGCAAAAGGAAGTGATTCCAAGGAGGTGATTTTTCTCATGATCACCCAGTTGTGGCTCATGATCCAGACAGGGCCAGAATTTCGGCAACCCCCTGTTCTCTGCTCAATACTAATAAGTCTGACCATTTACCAAGGGCCTACATTGTGCCAGGCACTTTATAATGTCTCATATCAAAATGAAGGGGGGATATTATTATCCCCACCTTACAGTCAAGAAAATAAGCTTAGCGAGGTAAACTGACTGGCTCATGAAAGTGGTAAAGAGGCAGAGCTGGAATTTGAACCCAAGCCTCTGTGAGTCCAATGTCTTAGCTCTTCTGCTATACTATTTGTTAAATGGGACAAATAAGGGGCACCTGGGTGGCTCAGTCAGTTAAGCATCAGTCTTTGGCCCAGGTCATGATCACAGAGTCCTCGGATCAAGCCCTGTGTTGGGTTCCCTGCTCAGTGGGGAGTTTGCTTCTCCCTCTGCCCTTCTCCCTGCTCGTATTCTCTCTCTTTCTCTCTCTCTCTCAAATAAATAAAGTCTTTAAAAATGGGACTAATAATAATGTCTGTATCAGAAGATTGCTTTGTGGGTGAAATCAGTTAATAAATGTAACGCTCTTCCTTATCCATTCGTCTGTTGAAGGGCATCTTGGTTCTTTCCACAGTTTGGTGACCGTGGCCATTGCTGCTATAAACATGGGGGTACAGATGGCCCTTCTTTTCACTACATCTGTATCTTTGGGGTAAATACCCAGTAGTGCAATGGCAGGGTCATAGGGAAGCTCTATTTTTAATTTCTTGAGGAATCTCCACACTGTTCTCCAAAGAGGCTGCACCAACTTGCATTCCCACCAACAGTGGAAGAGGGTTCCCCTTTCTCCACATCCCCTTCAACACATGTTGTTTTTCCTTGCTAATTTTGGCCATTCTAACTGGTGTAAGGTGATATCTCAATGTGGTTTTAATTTGAATCTCCCTGATGGCTAGTGATAATGAACATTTTTTCATGTGTCGGATAGCCATTTGTATGTCTTTATCAGAGAAGTGTCTGTTCATATCTTCTGCCCATTTTTTGATATGATTATCTGTTTTGTACGTGTTGAGTTTGAGAAGTTCTTTATAGATCCTGGAGATCAACCTTTTGTCTGTACTGCCATTTGCAAGTAAAGCTCTTGTCACAGCCCAGGCACCTAGAAAAGGTTCAGTACATGGTAGCTGCAGTTCTTTTGCTTTTTGTTTTAACTCCTATTGTTATCAGTGCCCTCTGTACCACTAGTGTTGAGATTTGCCACCTACCCATCCCTTCCTCATCCCCACAGCAAAGCCAAACCAGGGAGACCTAGGAAGGGACTGGGAGCAGAGACAATCTAGAATTTTAAGTACCATTTCCCATAAACAAAGCCAAAGTGAGCCAAGTCATGCCAGTAACTCCCTATG
Organism: Mustela nigripes; assembly: GCF_022355385.1. Taxonomy (NCBI): domain Eukaryota; kingdom Metazoa; phylum Chordata; class Mammalia; order Carnivora; family Mustelidae; genus Mustela; species Mustela nigripes. Next base: position 80,572,108 of record NC_081575.1, on the reverse strand, counting down.
ACTAGAACCCCAGAGGTCACAGACTGTTCTCAGAAAGGTCACAGTTCAGAAAGCAAGAACTGAGCAGTGGCAGGGGCCCACAAGACCCTCAGATCAGCCTTTCTTAATCCTTGCTCCCTTCTCACCCCTTAGCCACTCTGTTCACTTGACCTCTGGGCTAAGAATCCATCGATTCCTTGTTGGCAAGGGAATCTTCCACCCACCCTACCGCCTTTCCTGCTGCAAATAACCACACCCCTACTCAAACAAGAGTCAAGCTCAGAATATGCTTCAGTGTATTCTTCCAGAACAAAGCTGCCTCCACCTCTGCACGGAGCCCTTGTCTTCTGATGCCAAATAAAGTCACTGACTGGGGAAACTCAGTGCATGGCTTCTCTGAGCCTCAATACCAGAAATTCCTCCTGAGAGGGAAGATCTTACTGTGGAAGGGAAAGGTCAGCTTTGTTCACTCTGAGTTTTTGCAGAAAGAGTACTCTGTCTCTTCTGGGCTGTTGTTTTCACAACAGGCAATACCAGGACACTAAATTGAGAGATCCTCATGGCAAGTAGACTCTGTCATTCAGGGAGGTGCCCAGTCTGAAGGCTTTGGCTCTGTGACAGAGCTGATGAACTCTGGATGAGATCACCAGTGAGTCACTGTAGCTAGAGAAGAGGACCAGAACTGAGCTCCAGTTCCCTCCTGCATTTAGAGACCGAGGTGGGGGTCGGGGAGATGTGGAAGAATCAAGGGAAAATACATCAAAGGAGCAGCCATTGAAGTAGGATGAGAAGCAAGAGAGTGTGGTGTTTTGCAAGCCACATGAAGTAAGTATTTCAAGGAAATATTTTCTAGAAGGAAAGGGACTGTCCCAAAGTCAAAGAGATTCAGCAGTAAGTAGCCAAGGCCTAGAACACAGGGACTACAGAATCCCACTCCATTTTCCATTATAGCACTCTGGACTCTGCCATCCAATAGGCACTAGAACAGAAAAGGGGGCATGGCCAGGTTGTCTACCCTCCAGCCCATCTTGAGGGGGAGGGTTCTAGACTCACCTGGTGTTGCAGCCGGAATGCCAGGACAAGCTGAAGGCTTCAGAAGGGAAATGCATGGTGGTGGCCGCTTCAGGGCATCCCTCCAGCAGCTTGGCCACATGCCATGAGTGCGGCCTACTGACAGGGGTGTTTCTCCTACAGCAAGAAAGGGACAGGAAGTCAGCTTAGGGAACCAGAGCTGAAATCACTTCCCATGCAGCTTCCGCCACCACCCCCTCTTTCCCTTAAATGAAGTAGAACATCTTGCAAGGAGCTGATATAGGAATCTTAGTGGCCCTCCTCAGCTCCCAGCTTTCAAATTCCCTTCATCATCAGGGCGAGGTGTGGCTATACAGAATGTTGGCTTCCCTGGTCTGTTTTGGTTGTCGGTGTATCCCAAGCACAAACAACAGTGCTAGACACTACAGTAGATGCTCAGTAAGTATCTGTGGAAGAAATGAGTATTACTTCCCAGTAAACACTGAGCTACCCCAAGTTTTCTTGGGGAAAAAATCAGTCTGGTCAGTATTCTCATTTCTCTCTAAGAAAAGAAGAGGCAAGTGATTAGGAAGTTCAAACAAGTCAACAAGAGGCTGCAAATCCTCCAATTTTCACTTGTTCATTTGATAAGCATTTGTTGTATGTACCAACTGTGCACAGCTCTGGGGACACCAAGATGAATGAAACATGGTCTCTGCCCTTGAGAGCTTACAGATGAGTGAGAGTGAGAGAGCTAATACAAATAAAACCTGACGAAGGCCCTGAAAGAGAAGGATAAGATGGGGACAGAGGTGAAATGCCTGCATTTGTCGGCAAAGGGGGGCTGGCAAGGAACCCCAGCTCCTGCCAGGGAATATAGCACAGAGTGGTGAAGGTGCGGGGCGAGGCTGACAGAGGAGACTGGCTGCTCAGCCCAGCAAGGGTACCTAAAGGGAAACAGGTTTGAGGCCAAGGCCCGGGATGTAATCACAGGGTCTGTCTGGTGCTGGAGGCTGCTGCCATACTTTTGCACTGACCAGCTTAGACAAGACCCATTCCTCTCCTCTGGTATATTCCCCATGAAGAGACGTCGCCCTTGCAAGTGGGGGCAGAATGACATGGGGGAAGAGCAGAGCAGATGGGGGACATGGGTCATGCCAGAAGATTAGGAGAAGACTGATGAGGTGGAGGAGGGAGGGGCAGAAAGCAAGGAAGCAAGCAAGAAAGAGACAGATGTCAGAAGGACCAGGTGGATGATAGAGATAAGAGTGAGAGAGGATTGGGGTGCCTGGGTGTCTCACTCGGTTAAGAGTCTTTCTTTGGCTTAGGTCATGATTCTAGGGTCCTGGGATCGAGTGCCACATCGGGCTCTCTGCTCAGCAGTGAGTCTGTGTCTCCTTCTTCGTCTGCCCTTCTGACTGCATGTGCTCTCTCTCAAAAAAATAAATAAAAATCTAAAAAAAAAGAAAAAGAGTGAGAGAGGATACCAAGACAAACAAATGACAGAAAGGGAGAGATCTGAGATTATAGAGAAATACATAGTAAAGGGAAATGGGTGATAGAGAGAGAGATGAATGACAGAGTAAGAGAAAAGAATGACAAATAAGGAGATGAGAGAGGGGGAGAGAGAGCGGACAGCTTTTTTACTGATTTATGCAGCCATTTACTGTGGCTCCATACTAGACACTGAGGGTACAGAGTTGACTAGGATAAGGGGCCCTGTTTTGAACAATCTTGTTATCTAGTGAGATAAATCAGCTCTCTACCTCCCAGGAGCAGTAGTGGATAGACTTAAACTAGATTCCATCCTAGCTGGGAATGCCCCTCCCTGCTGTGGAAACACAGAAAATCCCAGCAGTGCAAGGCTTTAGAGGCCCAAGGCCTAAAAAGTAGTCCTGAGGAGAATGGCCTTGCTGGGGTAAACGTGGGTTGAGTGGTAACAGGGCAGACACAGACAAGGAGGTGTGAGAGGAAGGGCAAGGGAAGCTGTTTGGCAAAGGTCAGGAATCAGAGCCACAGGTCAGCAGCACTGGCTACGATTTATGGGCAGGAAAGCCAAACGAGGCCTCCACTATTAACTATAGTGTTCTGTTATGGGTTTCAGAGTACTCATCAGGGAGGTTCGAGGCACAAGAAGACCTTGGCAGAGGAGGAGGTGGGGTGCCTGTTCCAGAGTCTCATGCACAAAGCCATGACACTAGAAGTCTTTCCAGCTACTATTACCTGGTAGTCCTCATTAACAACTGTGTATAAAGCAGATCATAGAAGTAATATGAACCATGTGTGTGATTACTATGTACTATGCTTCTAGGCACCGAGGGAGGATACAGTAGAGAACAGGGTACCTTTCTTATTTGGGGCCCTTCTTCTACATCCAGGATTTCTAAAGTTTTTCTGAGTCCAGGGTTTAACATTTGGGTGGTTAGCCTTGATACCACCTTCTCCCCAACCATCTAATCCCTCCCTGAGTTCTACTGAGTTTTCTTTTATATCTTTCTGGATTCTCTCGCTCTCTCTCTCTCTCCCTTTCTCTCTCTCATTTTCACTGAGACTATTTCACATAATCACACTTCTCCACAGAACCTGCCACCAACCCCTTCTGGTCTAGTCCAGGCCCTTAACACTTTATATCCATAATAGTGTGTCAGTCTGCCAGCCAGTCTCCCCTTATTCCACCTCCAGTCATTGCTTTTACTTTTTAAAGCTTTTATTTATTTATTTATTTGAGAGGGAGAAAGAGAGAAAGCATGAGTGGGGGTGCAGAGAGAAGAAGGGCAGACTCCCAGCTGAGCAGGGAACCCAGGATCCCGGGATCATGACCTGAGCTGAAGGCAGACACTTAACCAACTGAGCCACCCAGTTGCCCCTCCAGTCATTGCTTTTAAGATCACACTGTGTCAAACACCAATTGAATTGTGGCATTCATCTATTCAAGAATCTTTACTGGCTCCCTATTTCTTACCCTGTTCTGCAGCAAATAGAAACTGGATCTGACTTTCAAGGTCGTCTCTAAGATAGCTTTACCCATCCAGCCCACTCTCCCATGGCTGTGCTCCAATCATGGCCTGAAAGCAATTTTGTGTCTTTGCTGTTGGTTTCCCAACAGAATCTAGCACAGGCTCTGGAGATGGAGCACCTTGGTTTGAATTCCAGCCCCGCCACTTAGGAGCTCTGTTGGTTACATAGTGACTTCACTTCTCAAGAGCTCTAGTTTCTACTGCAGTTAAATGGGAGATAAAATAATTTGTGCAGTTGTAAAGAACAAATGAGACAATGCATGTCAGTTGCTTAGAACACAGTCTGGTAAGTCCTCAACCAATTGTAGATATTATTCTGTCTCCTTTTCCTGGGATCCCCCTCTCATTTTGTCAATCTGAATCCCACCTGTTCTTCCAGGTGCTGCTCAAGTACTGTGTCCTCCCGGGTGCTTGTCCTTAGTAATTGAGTCCTCACAATTTACCAATAATAATATGATGCTTTTATATTGCTTATCATCATTTCATCCTACCAACTGTATTAGGTCAGTAAGCAAGAAGACAGACACAAGTAGACAGATCTTTGTTCATATCCTAACTCTATAACTTTGGATATGTGATTCTACACAAGTCACTTAAGCCATTTGCGCTTTGATTTTCTTATCTGAGAAAGGGAACAATAGTCCTTACCTGGCTAGGTTATTGTGAGGATTAAGGATAATATTCTCAAAGCATCTGAGACACAGCCTGATGCATAACAAGCAGTCAACAAATAATACATAGTCTCTAACAAGGGTTATCAACTCAGATTTGTTCTTCTCGATGGTTCAAGAGTACTCCCAATGGGTTTGTCTAACCAATGTCAAGGTTCTGCTACACCACTCCCTTGCCACACTTTGAAACATAGCTTGCAAAGGTCCCTACTCTCTAGAGTTTCTCCAAGAGTAGGAAACAATCCAAAAGGAGACAGAAGCAAGGCAGTAGGGACTTTGGGACCATGGGAACAAAACCCCAAACATGGGGAAGAAAAATCCTAGCAGAGGAACTATAGCTAGAGCTGGGGCCTTTTGGTGCTAGTTTGGGAAAGGAGAGGAAACTATCTACAGGGTCTGATACTTGGTCTAGTATTATTCCTAAACATCCCTATACTTGGAGATAGTCCATACTTACATTCCACTGCTAGCTGTGTGACCTTGGGCAAGTCACTTCCCTGAGCTGCAGATTCTTTATCTGTAAAATGATGAAGATAACTATTCTTTACTCATGAGTTGTAGCCTGAATTAAATGTGATCACATGTGTGAAATCACTTGGAAGAGTGCCTGACATACCATGAACTTAAAAAGAAAAAAAGAACAGGTAACAGAAAGCTGAACTGCACTGCCAGCTTCAGAAAACTGAAATTGCTTTGGCATGAGGATGAGGCTTAGAACCTCCAGTCCTTTCTAGGATACCGCATGACCCCTCCTCCCCAAAGAGGGTCCTGTCTCAACAAGCTGGTATATCTGAGGCTCCTCTTGGCTCTTTCCACAAGAAGCAGTCAGAAAAGGAAAGTCCCAGTGGTCCTAGATTTAAACCATACCCCCTTTAGGCAGTGGGGAAGACGGATGAAGAGAAATAAGCAGAGAGGCAAGAAAATGCCAACCACCAACCATGCAGCTCCAGGCCTAGGCATGGAAGGAATGACACCAGTGGCCTGCCCTTTCTCCCATGCTTGTCTCAGACATTGTCATTAGTACATACCCAACCATTCATTGTCCCAAAGTTCCTTCCTTAGGAAACAAAGAAAGGTATATTAAAGAAAGAAAGCTGAAGTGGGGAGAGGGGCAGCAGCCATGACTACCCGCAGTACCTACCATGGAACTTGTCCCTCGTGGGGAGATGGATTAGGAGAAAGCTGGGTATCCAATCAGCTTGGGTGCCCAAGGACCCCTCCAGCCAGACCCCAAGGCTCCTTCCTGCAGGCTGGATCTTCCTTAGCTGGGACCCGTCTGCCTTCCTTTTAAGACCTCCTGAGATCATGGGCCATCAGCCCCAGCTCCTGAGTGTGATCCAAGGGCCTCAGGCACAGTCAGGTCCCAGTTCCAAGAACAGAGAGGAGTAGCACTGAAGGCAAGGTATGGTCACCAACCGTTGGACCTAGATGTGGCCACAACTGTAGGGACCGAAAGCCAGTGTCAGAGAGCAGGACTGAAGGAGTGAAGACGTTGCTCCAGAAACCAGCCAGCACCCTGGTGGCAAAGGGAAGGATGAAAGGCAGTTCCAGCAGCATAAACAGCCCCCCTGTTCCCTACTCCAGCCTCCTCTGGGTCCTGGCCCACCCCCTTCCACAGCTCAGGGGCCAATAAGGAAGCTGGGCCCCCAGCCACTGCTAGAACTCAGGAAAGGAGCAAGGAAATGATGTTTGGGAAAGATAAAGCGAGTGTCTAAAAAGAATTTTTAAAAATACACGTAAGTGAGAGAGAAAAATACCCCAGACACATACACTTAAAAGAATTCCTGTGCTTCCTGAACCAAGCTGACCCCACCCAGCCATCTCTGTAGGTCTGCTGGGCCCCAGAAAAGGGAAGCCCAGATCAGCCAAGGTTAGCAGCCTCCAGGTCCAGAAGAGCAAGGAGGAAGGACTACTGCTATTTTACATAGCTGGGAGCAAGTGACCTAGAGATTTTCCAAGGAGAAGGTTCTGTTGAGGCAGAAAGACTTATAAACCAGTCTGGGTCATATTTTACAGGGTCTGCACTTCCTATGGGCACCTGAGCCAATCCAGGGAAAACCTTATTTTGCAGTAGAGACCCCAACTCCAGAATAGTGGTGCTTGGAGTCAGCATCTCTGGCTCTGCTGTGAATTTGCTCGGACTTCTGACAACTTACTCCTTCTCTCTGAGCTTCCGTTTCCTCTCTGAAAAATAAAATGTTGACTCCATTGAAACAAATGACCCTTCCAGCTAAACATGCTGTGATGTAATAGTCCTGGGCCCCAGGCTGGGGCTTCAGATGACGTCCTCACTGACATGTGTGATAGCCAGAAACCAGAGCAGCCACACGTTAGTTTCTTATATCCCAAGCCCCAAGTCAGGCATCAGAGTTTAATTTCTCTCAGGGATTTAGAGTTGGGGGTTGCCCTTTGTAATATTCCTAATCCCCATTCCAGTTTCCCTTGGCCTCTGGTCCAAAGTCCAGCAGTTTCTGGCCCAAGAGGGCTTATATGGGTCCCCTCAGGACAAGAAGCATGCCCAGGCTATTCCTCTCTGGGGAAATTGTTCCTGGAGCCTCTTCCCCTCTCCTCCGTGTGTACCATCTGGGGAAGTCTGGGTTGACTTTTGTCTACTCCCCAAAAGGCTGGTGCCATCCAAAGAAGCCCATAGGCCTCCCTTTGGTAGTTAGTACTGTATAGGGAAAGGCTGGGGATTTTATGGGCATATCAATCTGGCTTGGAGTCTCAGCTTCACTACTCACTCCTGGTTTGGACTTGGGCATGTCACAGGGCTTCCATTTTCTTACCCACTGGTATTCAATAATTGGCACCTGCTGTTAATGTTATCTTCTACCCCAAATAATAATGGGCAAAAGTACTGTTAATAGCAAGAAAAATAACTTTTTTAATCCAAATGAAGATGAAAGAGAAAGGACTAGTTAAAAGAAGGTCCAGGGGCACCTGGGTGGCTCAGTGGGTTAAGCCTCTGCCTTTGGCTCAGGTCATGATCTCAGGGTCCTGGGATCAAGCCCTGCATGGGGCTCT
>NC_081575.1:80425163-80564006 GCF_022355385.1 Mustela nigripes | reverse complement strand
AATAGCTATATAGTACACCTGCAACTAATTTAACACTGTATCTACACTGGAATTGAATACAAAACTTAATAAAAAATTTTTGAAAAAAAAAAAAAAAAGATTCAAAAGCCAAACCTTGTACTTGGATACTCAGAGCTTCTCAAACTTTAGTGGGCATACTAATAGCCTGGCCATCCTGTTAAAATGCAGATTCTGAGTCAGTAGGTCTAGATTAGGCTCCAGATTTGATTTTCTCACAAGCTCTACAGTAATGCTGCTGCCAGTGGTGTGATCACCATTCTTTGACAATGCACAATACGGTACCATTAATGGTACACTACAGGATAACCCCTGGTCTGAAAAAGCAGCAGGATAAACAATCTCTTCTGTCACTACTCAGGCCTCAGTGCCAGGCCTCCCCAATCTTCTGGTCATCAAGTGCCTTCCTCCTTCCACTCAGCAACCCAGCAAAAACCAGTGTGATTCCCTGATGAGGCCTGCCAATCCTCACTTCCTAACAAAATAAAGAAGAAGGAGTTTGATGGCAGTCTGGCCTTTTCAGTACCCAGGTGAGGTTGAGGAAATTATAACGAGAGGTGCAATCATGTTTGTGAGACTTCCTGAGGTAGGGGAGGTGGGGAGGGCAGATGAGCTAGGGAGTGACCAGATGAGGTGAGAGGATGGACAGGTAGGCACAGCTTATACTTGAAAAATCCATAGGCAAAGGAAGATAAAAGAGGAACACAAGCCATTTGGCCAATTTGAGATTTGGGAAAGAAGCTGGGGGAGGGGTTGGGGGTGAAAGGGGGATCCTCTCCCTTAGCAGGGCTGAGTTCCAGATTATATGACCAAGTATAACCTCCTATGTTTGGGGGAAGGTAAAAATGACTGCTTCCTTTTTTTTTTTTTTTTAGAATTTCATTTTTTTTGTGTCAGAGAGAGAGGGAGAGAGAGAGAGAAAGAGAGAGAGAGAGAGGCAGAGGAAGAGGCAGACTCCCTGCTGAGCAAGGAACCTGATGTGGGACTTGATCCCAGGACCCTGGGATCATGACCCAAGCTGAAGGCAGATGCTTAACCAACTGAGCCACCGAGGCATCCCAAGATGACTGCTTCTTTTCCAAGCACTCAGAAAATAAGAACTTGGCATAGCTGCAAGAGGAGGATGGGCACATGCAGGTGAAAGTGGCAGATAAGCCAGAAGCTAGCTCCCAGAAGAGCCCTCTGATAAAAACTTCTGAGAGATGAGGAGATGGAGGCAGAAGAATTCTGGAATGAGTGCCCTAGTGGGCTGTCACCCCAGTATCTTCTGACAGCACTACCTGTCTCGGAGCCTGGCTTCCAGCAGACCTGCCAAGCAATATGTAGAGGCAAATAGAGAAAGAGAACAATGACTCTGCCCCAACCCAGAGCAAGAAGGAAAATATGGTCTGTGTTGCCGGGGATTGTGTTAATCCAAGGTCTGGGCCATAATCTGTTGCAGGCTCTTTCCTCTTTTGAAAGTATTTAGATAAGGAGAAGTACAGAAGAGAGTCCTTGATTAGCTCTGTTTACTTTCTGTGGTTCTTCCAGCCTCCCCCTGAATATCACATTCCACCTGCCCCACACGAAGGAGGCCAAACCCATTCTGGCCAGCTCAGCAGGAAGGGAAGCCTGCACATGGACCGGCGGACAGAACAATGCACAGCTTGTTTATCTGACAAAATAGGGGAAAAGCTGCTTGATCATCATGGAGGGATACAGAGCTATGAAGGCCCACTCACATCCCACTGTTAGTGGCCGGGAGTGGGGCCTTGCAGCCTGGTGATCCAGAGATCATTTCTTATTACAGACCAAACCAGCGGGAAACATGTATACGTGTGTGTGTATAATTTTAATGACAACTTTGACAACAGTGGCTTTCTTGTCAGTCTGGGGAAGTTATAATTTGGATCACCTGAAATGTGGGTATTTTATGTAGAAGGGCTTTGGTATTGTTCTGCCTCCCCACCTTCCCCCACCTCCTCCAACTTCCCCTCATTTCTCTGAATATTCAGGTCAAGTTCTTTCATATAAATCCACTGGATCACCCTCTCCACCCTCCATGCTGGGGTCCATCCATAGGCAAAAGGAAACCCAGGGTAGTGAATAAGAAAGGGGATGCTGAGGTGGAGAGACTCCCTCAAATGCTGTGGTGTGTGTCAGGGGGTGCCTTCTGGCTCTTCATGCAGACAGTGATATTTCATCTGATTTGGCTTTTGTCTTCATGTATCCATTTTTCACATTGAAATCTTTAAAACATGGGGACACCTCTTTTTTCTAAAGGCTGGAAAGAGGCAAACTGTGAATGATGCAGGAGAGCCTTCCAAATACTAAGTGGCTAAAAAAATGCTTAGTACTTGAGAAACATAGTACTTAGAATTCTCTTTCAGAGTGGGCTGGAGAACATATTTTAGTTTTTCTCTGTATAGTCTAATAAGACATACCCATCATAGACTGCTTATTGTCAGTGATCCTAAAGGCAAGGTGGTTAACAGGGCATATTACACAGCTTCTAAAAGCAAGGGAAGCAAGTCAGGAATCTGAATAATGAAAGAGAGTTTTTCTCACTTTCCTGTTACAAAAGCTAAGAATGCCCCACCAGAGGCCTGAAAGAGACTTCTGGAGAGCACACAGAGAAAATGACAACAGGTTCATAGAGCACCATCTTCTGAGTCAGCTTCTGCTGTGTAAACCAACACCCCCAATGATAAAGAAGGTAGAGGATGCTTGTCCTTCAGCTCTGGTTTCTATTAGTAGTATTTGTAGTATCCTGTGGGAAGGAGGTTATGGGAATAATACAAAATTTCCTTTCTTCTCCCTTTAAGCCAAATATCTTCTTCCACTCAAACTCAGTATTAGAGATCCCTTTTCAGGGAGATGATGGAACCCACAGAAGTTTCCCCCAAAGTCAAGCCTCAAAGCCCTCAGAATTACTTCTGGCCACTCTTCAATTCACCCCCACTAGTAAGGCCATGAAGCCTTAGGACGATAGCCAACAATAGTGAATACCCCAGTAGAACAAAGAACACCCACTCACTCTGCTTTGAGCAAAGATGACAATAAGGAAGGGTCAATGTGCAGTGGACCTGGACTACAGTGAGCTAGGTGGACAGTAGTGGGAGAAGAGGTTGCAAAAGTGCCAAGGCCAGGTCATTTTCAAAGGCCAAGGTAAGAAGCATACATTTAAATCTCAGTGCAGTGGAAAGAGAGTGGACATTGCTAATGTCCAAATGATCAAAATTTTATAAAGATCTCACTTGGCTGATGGATTTAGGTAAGACAAGAGTAGGAGCCAGGGAACCAGTTAGAAAGGCTCTTATAGGTAAGAGATCATGGTGGTTTTTTCTAGGGAGGAAGCAGTAGGGTAGAGAAAAGAAGCTTGATTAGAGATGTCTCAAAGAGGTAGAGCTGGCAGGATTTGTTGATGGATTGAATGCGGAGAGTGAGGGAAAAGGAAGCCATGACATTTGGGTCATCTGGCATCTGTACCTTCTTAGCACAGAATTCATTCCCGAAACTAAGTCATTAGTAGTGCTAAAAAAAAAAAAAATTGGCAGTCCTCACCATTCTTTTATTCAAACATTGATGGAGTTTCCATCTACATTTAAGGTGCATGGAAGGGTACCATGGCACATGCCAAAATGAAGACTCAGTTTAAACTGGAGGAGACTGGAGAATTCATGACAAGTTTTGCATAAACAAGAGGGGAGAAAGCAGGAATATGCTGAATGAAGAATGTACAGTTTCTATAAGGCACACGGGAAGTAAAATTAAAATGACGGTGAGAATATGGCAGCCCATAAGTGTTAGGGTAAAGCATTTACTTTATATAACCCAAGAGGCAAGAGAGAGGCTTTGGAGGCTCCAGGATAGGACAGCAACATGGTAAAAATCAATGTGTGTGAAGGGTTATTCTGGTAGCCAAGTGTAGGACAAATTATGTGGATAAATAGTGAAAGCATAGAGAAGCAGGCTGGCACCACACATACAGTAAAAGGTAGAACTAGAGCAGGGCAGCGGAGGGGGGGGCGGCGGAAGGGAAGGCTGAGAGGGAGGACATGAGAATCAGAATCAACAGGGTTGGACTACTAATTAAATATGAAGGAGAGAACGGGGTTAATGTGACCATGAAACATGTGGGAGAGCAGTGGTATCACTCATCTAAATAGGGAAATTGGAGCAGGAGCTGGGTTTGGGAGAAATATTTTATTTTTGACAAGAGTTTGTTCCATAGGCTGTCAAATTATGTAGATAGGCATGCCCAGCAAGAAGCTTAATGTCTGGGCTGCAGTGCTAGAAAGAGATTAGGGCAGGCTATGGACATGCAGTCAGTATCCTGAGAGGAGGCAGCTGATGCTGCTGCATTAGATGTAACTGCCTGTGGTAAATGTGTACAAAGAGGGTAGGTGACAGGTCTCTACAGAACAGCTAGAGTTCAGGTGGGAGAAGAAGAAAAGCTGATCAAAGAGACACAACAATAAAGTCATTTTTCAAAGATATCGGCAATATGTATTTTTAAACTAAGTGTCCACCAAGTGACAGGACACAGGCATTCTTACGCATTGCTAGGTAGGAAGGGATATGGGTACACGCTTGCTGGAGGGAAATGTAGTGTAGCAAGAGACATCAAAATGTTCCCACTGTGCTTGTTTCAGCCAACATACACTAAAATTGGAATGATATAGAGATTAGCATGGCCCCTGCAAAGGATGACATGCAAATTTATGAAGTACTCCATTTTTCTCCCCTGGAATTAGAGAACATTGTGGTTGCATAACTTTGTGAATATACTGACAATCACTGAATGACACATTTGAAAGTAATGAATTTTATGGTATGTGAATTACATCTGTTTTAAAAAATGTTCCTACCCTTTGATCCAGTCTTTCCACTCCTGGGATTCTATCCTAAGAGAGCAATTAGAGATGCACACATTGATTTATGTACATGAAGTGTCATCTACTGCAGGGATATTTATGATGCTAAAAACAGGAATATTCTAAGTGTCTGACATTTAGGAAGAGTTAAGTGAAGTATTGTACATCTACACGAAGGAAAAATAATCTACCATTAAAAACCATGTTTCTCCAGACTACTTAATGATCCTGGAAAAGGCTCACAATACAATGGTAAGCCAAAGAAAAAGTATATAAACCTGTATGTAGTACCAGCCCAATTCAAAAAATATATATGCATGTACCTATATATTCATGTACAATCATACACATATTAAAAGACTGAAAACAAATATACTAATATCTTCCCAGTAGGCATTTATCTCTATGTGGTGGAATTAAGGGATATTCTAACATTTCTTACACCTTCACAAAATTGCAAAGTTTTCTCTACACATGCATTATAGCTGAATGAGAAAAGGTTTTCAAAGAAAAAAGACACCATTCTACATGGAGATATCATTTACCCTGACAGTTGTCGGATATAACTGTCTGATACATTTAAGTTAGGAATCTGCAATTATACTTGTCATTTCACTTAACTATTTCAAACATCTAGATTTCACCCTCAGGCAAATCAGCCTAGAGGCCACCAACTAGCAAAATGCTTTCCCAACAAATGCTTTGCTGCTTGGTAGTATATTCCTCTGTTTATTTTACTACTAAAACAAAAACAAAAACAAAACCCAACCCTCCCCCAAAATCAAAACCCCCCCAAACTAAAAAAATCCCCAAGCCCCAGCATTTGGCAGTTTTTTATGCCAATATTAACACTGGAAACTGTTCTTTGCTGTGAGAGGTGGCCAGGGCTGGAAGAATAAGGAACAAGTTGAAGGGAGACCAGGCAAAGGAAAGGGGTCAAGTCAAGGTCAGCATCATGGGTGTGCCCAGTGGGTTGAAAAATATTACTACTCAAGGTCTTCTTCTTCTTCTTTTTTTTTTTTTTTAAAGATTTTATTTATTTTTTTCATGAGAGATGGAGAGAGAGAGAGAGAGAAGGAGGCAGAGGCAGAGGGAGAAGCAGGCTCCTTGTGAAGCAGGGAGCCCAATGTGGGACTTGATCCGAGGACCCTGGGATCATGACCTGAACTGAAGGCAGATGCTTAACTGATTGAGCCACCCAGGAGCCCTACTCAAGGCCTCCTTGGCTATAGTTTCTTCGCAGGTGCCTGATGAACTTGGTTGGACAAAATTTCATGGAGAGGGAACAAGGCACAGGAATATCTGGTGTGGGGTGTGGCCGCAAGTACCATTAGTGAAGACATCTAATTTCTAATATTTGTATATAGTTCACAAGGAACTTTCATACACACCACTCCATTTAATCCTTACAACCACCTTATAAACTCTACTGCAGGAAAGATGAAACTCAGGCTCAGAGGTGAAATAAATCACACAAGGCCTGAACCCCATTTTCAAATTCCTTTGCTTTTTCCCTAAACAGTGGTTCTTGAAGTTTTTCTATAGATCAGCATCAGCATCACTGAGAACTGGTTTAGAAATGAAATTCTGGGGTCCGACTCCAGATCTTCTGGATCAGAAACTCTAGGAATCGGGCCCAGAAATCTGAATTTTAACAACCTCTCCAAGTGATTCTACCGCACACCCGCATTTGAGAGCCATCACTCTAAAGAATGCTACCATGCATTTTAAAACGGATTTTCTAAGGAGGGCCTGTATTGCATGGAGCACTGGGTATTATACGTAAACAGTGAATCTTGGAACACTACATTAAAAACTAATGATGTATTGTATGGTGGCTAACATAACACAATTAAAAAAAAACAGATTTTCAAGCAGCTTCTTTTATATACTGGCTGCTGGGCACCTGGGTGGCTCAGTCATTTAAGCATCTGCTGTCAGCTCAGGTCATGATTCCAGGGTCTGGGGACTGAGTTCCACATTGGGCTCCCAGCTCAGCAGGGAGTCTGCTTCTCCCTCTATCCTTCCCCACTCCTTGTGTTCTCTCTTTCTCTCAGTCAAATAAGTAAATAAAATCTTTAAAAACAAACAAACAAATAAATAAATAAAATACTGGCTGCTGGTGCTTTGACTTATGTGGGGTCTTGTCTTCCAAGGCAGCCTGGGAGCCTTTCTTCAACTGTCAGTAACTGTGTATATAGTCGAGGGGGCTGCCTGAATAGAATTTGGGCTCCAGGGGCAGGAGGGAACACATTACTTCATGTTGAGGAAGGTCTCAGAACCAAGAGGGCAATTCACTGCTCACATCTTCTCTGTTTGGAGGAGATATGAGCGGGTGAGCCACTGCTATATATCTACCTCCCTTTCTGAAATTTCTCTCCGTGAAGGCTTTCATATGGTTCCACAATGTCCTGCATGAGCCCCTGGGAAATTTCCTGATCTGATGTATTTACATTTATAAACCTCTAGTTGCTCAAGATTTTCATTTCTTTGGTTTTCATTTTTTTAATAGAGGCTTTTCCAAACAGCAATTTAGAAAAAATGCAAGAATTGAAATAAAATTATTTTCCTTCTGAGGAATATGAATTCCCCTACTCATGCCTCTCAACTTACTCCCTACCCAGTTTCCTCACTGCAGGTAACTGCTTGCTCTCTCTCTCTCATGCATGCACTCCTGCACTCAATCATACACATTCCTTCCTCTTGGGATGGAGAATAAACAAATCAGTTATTTTTTAAAAAATTGGACTTGACTTAAATTGGATTTTAAATTTTGTCAAGGTAATGTTTGTAAAATTGAAACAAAACTCATACATAAATATAGATTTAATTTGAAAATACTAACACTAAAAGAATCACAGAAGGAAAATTTTAAAGTATTGTTCTTTGTTTTTTGTCCCCAGCATCTTGAATAGTGCTTGCTTGGCTCTCAATAATTGAATGAGTGAATGAATGAATGAATGAATGAATTCGATGCTGGTACCAATGTAAACAGGAAATATGAAAATACAAAAAATAAATTTCCCTTCCCACCTAGGCATTGAAAAATGTTGGGAGTCCACATGTTGGAATCCATGTTGGGAGTCCACAAGGATTATGAACACAGAGCATTCAGGCAAGAAGGCTTTGACACTGGAGATATATCCTGTGGAACACTGAGAGACAACAGAACTTTAGGGCATCTTGACCTGCCTAGTACAGAATACATAACGTCTACTAACCTGCAGGTACAAAATCTACGTAAAGGAGGTCATGCTTGAGGTCTGACCTTGACAGAAGGGTAGGGATTGAATGAGATGAAATGTACTCCTGTAGAAGGAATAGCATGTGAGAATCATGGAAATGGGAGTCAAAAATGGTATCCTGAGAGTAGGATGTGAGAGAAGGAGTGGTGAGAGGTAAGGCTAGAGAAGCAGGCTGGGCCAGAACATGGACGAACTAAGCCACCATGTTAATGAGTTTGGACGTTCCCACAGGCACTGGGTAGTAAGTGCAAGATTTTAAGTATGACAGAGGCAAAACCAGATTTGCATTTTGGGAAGATGTTTCAGTTGACATTTGGTAGGGAGAAAAGAGGCAGGTGGACCACTTGGAAATAAAAGTTATAGTCCAAGCGATCTCTGATTCAGGGACAGAGTGGAGAGGTATATTTGAGAATTATCTTGTCTGGGAGGTAGGACCAATAAATCTTGGTGTCTGATTGGACAGATGTGAGGAGTAAAGAAGAGGAGGGAGTCCAGAATATCTGCCAGATTTCTCACTTCAGCAAATGATTCAGCCTGTCACCAATACAAGAAGAAGAATAGGGAGGAAATCAATCCAATTTTGGACAAGTTGATTTTTAAGTATTTTTTTTAAAGCAACACTTGCAGAAGGCAAACCATTCAAAGAGTACAAACAATACAAAAACATGAGTCCCCCACACTACTAGGGAAACCACTGTTAACATTTTCCTATTTATCCCCCAGTAGCAGTATGGTATAGTATTAAAAGCATAAGCTCTAGAACCAGACTGGATCTGAATTCATCACTGCTAGCTAATGGCCTTGAGCTAGTTATTTAACATCTTTGCCTCACTTACATCATCTGTAAAACGGAAATATAAAAATAGAACACCAAAAATGCATACAAGAATACTGTTCAGAAACCTGATGTTTGTGCTTAAACAGATAATTTCATATCTGTGTGTATTTTTTCACAACTTTTTAAGAACTGGATAGTATTACACCATGGAAATTTTGTTCAGTTTATTTAACCATTATCCAGTTAATGAATACTGAGGTTGTGTCTATTTTTTTTTTATTACAAATAATGCTGCAGTGAATATCTCTGTAATCTTTACATACAGATGATTATATCTATTAGATAAAGTGGAATTGTGGTTCACAAAATATGTAAATGTTTGTAATAAAGTCTCCTGAAATCCAAAGAGGTTATGGTAATTTGCACTTCCACCAACAATGTATTACAGCAGTGCTTTTCAAACTTTAATGTGCAAACAAATCACCTGGGGATCTTATTAAAATGCAGGTTATGATTTAGTAGTTCTGGGCTGGAACTGCATTTCTGACAATCTCTGGGTTGATACAGATACTGGTGGCCCAAGTATCACATTTTGAGTAGAAAGTATATAGCAAGGTGTAAGAGTGTGTTTCTCTGCATGCTTGACAAAAAATAATGAATACTGAATGCTCTGATTTTTGCCATTCTCATAGGTTCATTCATAAGTTGTATCTTAAGGCATGAGTTGTTGCTTAAATAAATCTGTATTTCTTTAATTATGAGTTTTGGTGAGCATCTTTTCATTTGTTTTTATAGACCAACTTTATTTTTTCTCAGTTGCCTCTTTAGGTCCTTTTTTCTCTTTTACAATGATTTGTTGGTATTTTCTTTAGTGATTCTCGGTCTCAAGAGCTCTTTATATATAAAGATGCAAAATCTCCTTCCCAGGCTTATATCTTTAGATTTTGTTTATACACTTAAGTTCTGCTGTACATTTTAACTTTGGTGTAGTTGAACTTAACAGTTTTCTCCTTGATGGCTTCCCTTGTGTCTTGTTTAGAAAGACCTTTAATTTCATGAAAAAGTCATATATTAAAGATCATATACTAAACTATGTCTTTGGATCAATTTCTAGACCTAATTATGGTCCATTGATCTGACACATGAATATGTTCCAGTTTTAATTAAGCTGTTTTATTTATTGTAGTTTTATAATGTGTTAGAAAGGTACTGGTCCCTTTCTCCCTTATTACTCTTCTTTTTCAGACATTTCCTGACTAATCTTACAGATTTATATTTCCATATGTACTTTAGAATCACCTTGGGCATGCTAGTGTAATATGAAGTTGAATCCAGAATCTTGGAGTGTGGTCTTCCCTGGATACAGGAATCTGGGAGTTATCAGCAGTACCTGAAGCCTCTCAAGAAAAGTTCATAGAATGAGAAAGAGGGTCTGAGACCAAACTTTAGATTAGTAGTTCTCAAAGTTCAATACTTAGACCAGCAGCACCAGCACTATCTGAGAACTCCTTGGCCCCTGATTAGATCAGAAACTGTGGGGAGGAGGGAGCCAATATGTTCCTTAACAAATCCTCCAGAGAATTCTAGTGCACACTCAAGTTTGAGGACCACTGTTTTAGGGGATACCAGTAGTTAGGAGACAAATTACAGAAAAAGAACTGGAAATAAACAGTAGGAAGAAAACTAGGAGAAAGAGATGTTTAATAATCAAAGAAATTTCCAGAAAGAAGTATTCAACAGGGCTAGTGTTTATTAAGCAACAACTACTTCTAAAGGGCTTTATTCATATCATCTCACTTACTCATGTGACTCCATAAGGTTATATAAATATTTGTACATATCAGGAAATTGTGATTAAGTGACTTGCTAAAGGTTGGCCAGTTGGTAAATGGTTTAACACCAGTGTTATTATATGTCAGTGGCTACCTTCCTTCCTCTGTAGTATACTGCTGAAAAACTCTATTAAAATTGCTCATTGGAAAAGGAGAAGGAAGATGCTCCTTCCTTCCCTGTTTTTTCAACCTGGAGGATACTAATGTACCTTGGAACTATACAGAGAAGAGTATTGTGACAGTGGAAGAAGCCAGACTATAGGGGAAATGGGATGGAAGAAAGGGAGACAAGGGATATAAGAATACTTTTCAAGAGCCTAAGGAGCTGAGCTATGAAGGGAAAGAGAATCATTGTTAGAGGAGGATGAAGGTCAAGGGCAGATGATGTTTTTAGGAGAAAATGACTACCTAAAGATACTTATGTGTAATTGAGACTAGTTTATTCTTTTTAAAAAGATTTTGTTTATTTATTTGACACAGAGAGAAAGAGAGCACAAGCGAGGGAAACAACAGGCAAAGGGAGAAGCAGACTCCCCACTAAGCAAGGAGTCCAATGTGGGACTCCATCCCAGGACCCCAGGGTCATGACCTAAACCAAAGACAAGACACTTAACTGAGTGAGCCACCCAGGCATCCCTTGAGACTAGTTTAGATTAGGAATAGCATTCTATGGGTCTAGAGCAATCTTTGGTACTGATCTCTCCCCTAAGCACCACACCAGTTCTACCTATGCCCTACAACTGCAGTTGAATCTCTACGTATCTTATCAGTCAACTCAAACTGAAGAGAAAACCAAGGAAAAGCCAAACAAACATTAACATCAAGCCTAACTCTTCCTACTTTAGTTTTTTAAAAATCTTATTTGTTTGCTTTACATCTTTATAAGTTTGACTGGCTCAAACCTTGTAACTACTACTCCTCCTTTTCTTTAGTCTGTGTACTGAATCAGTCACAAAATTTTGGCTTTGATATATCTCTCCCATTAATTCTTCCAGTCTACTCTGCATAAACAATCACACCACATGGCCACTTTACATTCAGTCAACCCACACCAATTTCCCACAAACACTAATTTCATTCTTATTCACCTACTCACAATCCTGCAGCAGCTCCCCACTGCCTACTGGATAAAGTTTGCTTTTTATGGACTTTCCATAGATTATTCAAATTTTCCTCTTACTGATTAAGTTGGATGGGCTTCCTTAATAGTCTCCAAACCTATGTTTCTCTCCATCCTCTTTTTTTTTTAATTTTTTATTTTTTATAAACATATATTTTTATCCCCAGGGGTACAGGTCTGTGAATCACCAGGTTTACACACTTCACAGCACTCACCAAAGCACATACCCTCCCCAATGTCCATAATCCCACCCCCTTCTCCCAAACCCCCTCCCCCCAGCAACCCTCAGTTTGTTTTGTGAGATTAAGAGTCACTTATGGCTTGTCTCCCTCCCAATCCCATCTTGTTTCATTTATTCTCCCGAAGCTGCGCGCTCGGTCAAAGAGGACGACCTTCCCCGATAGAGGAGAGGACCGTTCTTCGGTCAAGGGTATACGAGTAGCTGCGCTCCCCTGCTAGAACCTCCAAACAAGCTCTCAAGGTCCATCCTCTTTTTATGCCTTCCCACGTATCATTCAGGAATTCAGCCAACCTCCTCCTCTTTTTATTTCTTATTTTATTAATTTTTGTATTATTTTTTTTCAGTGTTCCAAAATTCATTGTTTATGCACCACACCCAGTGCTCTGTGCAATACATGCCTTCCTTAACACCCACCACCAGGCTCACCTAACCCCAACCCCCTCCCCTCCCAAACCCTCAGTTTGTTTCTCAGAGTCCACAGTCACTCCTGGTTTGTCTCCCCCTCCGATTTCCCCCTACTCACTTTTCCTCTCCATCTCCCAATGTCTTCCGTGTTATTCCTTATGCTTCACAAGTAAGTGAGACCATATGATAATTGACTCTCTCTGCTTGACTTATTTCACTCAGCATAATCTCCTCCAGTCCCGTCCATTTTGATACAAAAGAAGGGCCATCTGTACCTCAATGTTCATAGCAGCAATGGCCACAGTTGTCAAACTGTGGAAAGAACCAAGATGCCCTTCAATGGATGAATGGATAAAGAAGATATGGTCCATATATACAATGGAGTATTATGCCTCCATCAGAAAGGATGAATACCCTCCCCTTCTTTTTAAAAATTTTTTGCAAGCTTTTTGTGTTATTCTTCCAATTTTCATAATCACTTGCTGCGGGTGTCACTCATTTTGACAGTCATGTATTTCCTTGCTCAACCATTTTACCTATGTATGTCTCATCTCCCTTCACTAGAGTTCAGAGCTAGAGCATACTTCTGCTATGACTGCCACCACAATGTTTAACATATTGCTACGTACATGCTAAGCACTCACACTCAAAAATATTTATTAAATCAATGACATTGTATTACAGGAACTTGCTATTTAGAGATATTTGGTGAATTAATGTTTAGAAAATGCCTATTACTTTTTAAATTTTCAAATGTCATATTAAAAACTGTACATTCACTGGTGATATACCTGGTATCACGTATTGTTCTAGGCATGTTCTCATGAGGTACCTATTTAATCTTTACCAGATCCCTGTCAGGTGGGAAGTACAGCCCTGAATCACCCGTAAGAATAAGACTATGAGATGGTTAGAGGCTTACCTAGTATTTCCACGATATCTACTGACTACTGAGTTTACACTTAAAACCCCCAATACCATTGCTCTCTTCTTCATAACAGATTCCTTTCTTTCTGTTTTTATTTTTAAAACAGGGTCCCATGGTTCTTAATTGAGTTATAAACATTATTTTTCTAGAATCTTGGTGTAAGAAAAATTCTAATTAAGAAAATAGGTAAATAATAAGTATATTTATATCTTATATTTATATCTCAAGTTTAGTGTCTAATTACAGTTACTATGAATAATAAGAGAAAGTACCATTGTGTCTCTAAAGTAAATCCGTGCCATAATGCAAAGGGGGGATGAGAAGCAGCAGGGTGCTGTATTAACATTCATAATTATGCATCTTATGTACCAAAAATGAATTGCTGTTTGACAGCAAGGGAAAATGACAATCATAAGAATTATGACAAAAACACATAAGGTTAATCAACATATAATTGACTCACAAATATGCACATTTTAGTTGTTTTCTTTTATTGGTATTTATGATTTATTATTTAGAAACACTGCAAACTAATCTACCAGAATATATTTCCCTATTAAAGATGCCTGAAATGAAAACATGCACACATAAAGTGAATTAATTTTTTATGACACACAGTAGCTATATCACTTAAGGGAGATTTTGTTCCACAAATGCAATAACCTACACATAATGAGGTGTTGACTTCTTCAGTGATATTTAGTCTAAAACACACATATACACATACAAACACATTTTGGGGGCAACTTAAACCTATTGGGAGAAAAACACTATATTAAAAACTCTTTTCTCAGTATCTCCTAATGCATGCTTTATTAAACATAGCACATCCCAAAGAAACAGGAGGAATGCAGAATACAAATGACAGTATTTTCCCAGTGACTGAGACTGACCTAGCTTCAGGTCAGAAAAGAAGATGCCTTCACCCACCAGATAGCTATTGGATGACTTAACGTAAGAAGCCAACAATCATCAGTTCAGTTGCACAGACCCACACCTAGAAACTTAACTCTCACCCTATCTAAGAGCTGATTAACTTACTTTATTCTTCCATTGAGACTAGCAAGCGTCCCGGGTCAAGGCAAAGCTAAAGCCTGGGTGACTAAGACTCAATTATCCTCTTAGACCAATTTATACTTGACTTTGCTCTGGGCTCTGTTGGGATGTGAGGTTACAACTGAAGATACTACAGGGTGAGGAAAGGGAGAAAGCATGCATGGCCTAAAGGTTTTTCAAGTAATACAAGGATTTCTTGACAATCTAAATTGAAATACTCAATTTAAAGCCTCTGAAGAGGGATGCCTGGGTGGCTCATTTGGTTAAGCAGCTGCCTTCGGCTCAGGTCATGATCCCAGTGTCCTGGGATCGAGTCCCACATCGGGCTCCTTGCTCGGCAGGGAGCCTGCTTCTCCCTCTGCCTCTTCCTCTGCCTGCCTGTCTGCCCGTGCTCGCTTGCTCTCTCTCCCTCTATCCCTGACAAATAAATAAATAAAATCTTAAAAAAAAATTTAAAGCCTCTGAAGATAGTACTGAAACAGAAGCAAAGAAAGTAGGTGGGCAGGAACGAACTGAAGTTTTTAGAGAGCAAACAATGTACAGTCAGACAGACCTCGTTATAAGATGGTAGATGTGCCAGTTACCTCATTTCTTTGTACTTCGATCTCTTCATCTGGAATATGGGGATATATTCATGCCAATACCTTATAAGAGAGCTGTCATGATTAGATAACATGATGTACTTGAGAGCTGCTAGCACTGCATCTGACCCATAGTAAGTGCTGAGATAGAGGGACAGAACTGACATTTACAGAGCGTCTATTACATCTGAACGGAATCATGGTTCTGACTGAACCTCTTCAAATTTAGGTGCGAAGGTACTTTGGTGGAGCCTTTTCACCTGGCTCCAAATTCCTAAGGAGAACTCAGTTCATTCCTTACTGGTATTAATTTTTCAAACCAACTATTGGGTAGAAGACTGATATAGCACTATCTCAGTAAACTATTGAACCATGCAAGTCCCAGTGAGTGGAATTCACCAAAACTCAGCAATGCTGATACTGGGATAATAGGTGAGTTCTGGAGTCACACATGAAGGCAGGATTTGAGTTCCAGCTCTGATGTTTATTAGCTATTTGGCTTTAGACAACTGGCATGTTCATTCTAAGCCTTGGTTTCTTCAAATGATATCTACTTTGTAGAACTGTGGTGAGAATGTAAGGTGTTTTCACTATTATATTCTCATGATCACACAAGATCTCAGGCCAAGAAAGCTGTTCAGATCCTGGGATATAATACACAAGCAACACAGAGCAAATTTCCCTGTCCAGCTGTGGCAAACCAATGGCCACAGCAAGTGATTACATTGATAAGAAATTGGGAGGGGAGAAGAAATTCTTTTTACTGTGTCATGAAAAGGACTTTCTAGCAATTCTTCCTCTTTTGGGGTATTCATCATAATAGTGACCCTGAATCACATATAAGAGATCAGCCATACTCTCCACTCATCTTTAAACTTTCCTTTATTAAACACCATGCTTCTCCGAAGAAGTACAGAGTAGGAAAGAATCTTTCTCTCTCACACACACAGTAAGAGAGAGGGAGAGAAGGAAGGATACAATAAGAGAAAAGTTTCCTAATCTCATATAAAACTCATGCACCAAAACTAGTTTTTAATTTTTATTCAAAATTTTCCTTTCTGTTGGAAGGGCCATGGGTACTTTAAGAAATCAATTCCTGAAGTGCAAAGAGGGACAACTTCAGGTAAGTAACTTCAACTGTGTGTAAATTAAAGTCAAACAAACTTTATGACTGGGAAAAGGAGAATGACAGGTGATGTTCTGCTCTTCCCTTAGGGAGAAAACCAGCACTGTATAACTTCTCAAAGACTATTCAAAGGCATACATTAACTTTATACTTAACAAAATTGAAGGATATTCTGCACCCTCATTACAGAGGAAAAAAAGGAAGAATATATCTTTGCATGAGCCAAAGACATAATCATTTTTAGCTGAACAAGGATGCTAGAATGGCCAACCAATGCTTTCCCTTTGATTAGTTGGAAAGCAATCAATGCACTCTTGCTATATTGGAAGTTTCACTCAAAATAGAAACTGGCCTCAAGTCCAGAAAGCTGGCAGTTCAGAGACAAATCCCCAGAAGGGATCCTGACACTTGTACTAAGATCCAGGTTTGGCATATTCATCAGGACCTAAGTTTAAGACTAGATCTTGAAGAAGCTGTTAAGAAATAAGAACTGGTAAAACATACCAACCATCTTTAGGATTCATACGTTTCTTTCATCAGCTAAAAGAAACACCTTTGGTGCTTAAGGCTTACTTAGTTTAGCTGTTTTTAATAAAGACATTCGATTTTTAAGAAGAATATTCTGGCAAGGCACAGTTTTAGGTTTATAGTAAAATTAGAAGGAAATTACAGATTTCCCATGTATCCCCTGACCCCACACATACTTAACCCCCCCCCATTATCTACATCCCCCACCAGAGTAGTACATTATTTACAACTGATGAACTTACATAGATACATCACAATCAACCAAAGCCCACAGTTTACATTAGTAAATTAGTAATTTACCTTACTCTTGGTCATGTACTTCCCATGGGTTTGGACAAATGTGTAATGCCATGTATCCACCATCAGAGTATCATACAGAATAGTTTCTCTTCCCTAAAAATCCTCCGTGCTCTGCCTTTTCATCCCTCCCTCCTTCCTCCCTAATGCCTGGCAACCATTGCTCTTTTCACTATCTCCATAATTTTACCTTTTCCAGAAAGTCATATAGTTGAAATCATTGAGTATGTAGACTTTTAAGATCAGCTTCTTTCATTTAGTAATACACGTTTATGGTTCATGGCTTGATAGCTCATTTCTATTTAATGCAGAATAATATTCTATTATCAGGATGCACCATGGTTTATCTACTCATTTACTTACTGAAGAACATCTTGGTTGCTTCCAGGTTTGGGAAAATACAAATAAAGCTGCTATAAACATTTCTGTGCATGTTTTTGTATGGAAACAAGTTTTCACCTCCTTTGGGTAAATACCAAGGAGTGCAATTGCTGGATCACATAGCAAGAGTATATTTAGTTTTATAAGAAACTACCAAACTGTCTTGCAAAATGGCTGTACCATTTTGAATTCCCACCAGCAATATATGAGTTCCTGTTACTCCACATCTTTGCCAGCATTTGGTATTGTCAGTGGTCCAGATTTTGGCTGTTCTGATAAGTGTGTAGTTATATCTCGGTGTTTTAATTTGCATTTCCCTGATGACATATAACATGAAGTATCTTTTTTATTTTTAATTTCTAGATCTTTTCTATTAAAGATTTTATTTATTTGACAGAGATCACAAGTAGGCAGAAAGGCAGGCAGAGAGAGAGGAGGAAGCAGGCTCCTTGCTGAGCAGAGAGCCTGATGAGGGGCTCGATCCCAGGACCCTGAGATTATGACCTGAGCCAAAGGCAGAGGCTTAACCCACTGAGCCACCCAGGTGCCCCTGAAGTATCTTTTCATATGCTTACTTGTCATCTGTATATTTTTTTGGTGAGTTGTCTGTTCAGGTCTTTGGCTCATTTTTTAATCAGGTTTTTTTTTTTTTTTAAATTGTTGTGCTTTAAGAATTCTTTGTATATATAGTTTTAAATTCTTTTTTTATAGTTTTAAATTCTTTATTTAAATTCAATTTAGTTAACACATAGTGTATTATTAGTTTCAGGGGCAGAATTCAGTGATTTATTGGTTACATATAACAACCAGTATATTTTGAATCACAGTCCTTTATCAGACATATCTTTCAGAAATATTTTCTTCTAGTCTATGTCTTGTCTTCTCATTGTTCTGGCAATGTCTTTTACAGAGGAGAATTTTTTCATTTAAATTAAGTCTAGCTTATCAATAATTTCTTTCGTGGATCATGACTTTAGTCCTGTATCTCAAAAGTTATCACCATACCCAAGGTCATCTAAGATTACTCTTATGTTATCTTTTAGGAGTTATATAGTTTCACATTTTACATTTAGGTCTGCAATCCATTCTGAGTTAATTTTTATGTAAGTGTAAGATTTGTGTCTAGATTCATTTTTTGCCAAGACATTTGATTTTTAGTAAAGATATTTGTTTAAGTTAAGCATTTAATTTTGAATTTATTAAATATATAAGGAGATAAGGCTTATGAATCTCAAGATGAGGGATTATAACATAATTGAGACTTATGCATCTGTGGAAATGAAGTAGATAAACTTTTCCTTATTCCTCTCACTAAGTACAACTAAAAACCTTGGATATTACCTGTAAAACAAGCATAAGAAGACTCTCATAATGGTTGCCTTTAATACCACTCATTAGGAGAAAATATCTGCAAAACACATGAATGATAAAGGACTGATATCTAGAATATAAAGAAGATTTAAAACTCAAGAGTGAAAAATGAACAATCCAATTAGAAGAGTCTTAATGTAGTAAAGATTTCTATTACATTAAGAAGGTAGAATTGCTAGGGATACAGTGATAAGGTCCTCCCCTCACTATGCTTTTTTGTTGTTGTTGTTGTTGTTGTTGCTTACATAGCACAGGTTTGGAGCTGAGAAGCAACAATCTGGAAATGTTAATGTACACAGACAAAACAAGTCCCAATGGAAGCTTGCTCTCTCTATCCCAAGAACCAGGAAAGGGGTGGCCTAGAAAGACAGAAAAATTTTCGGCAATAACTGCTTCACTCCAGTCAAACACCATAGAAGAACTATGAACCCATCTCCATTCATGTCAACAAAGGCTGAGGGGAGAGCCTAGACTTCTACCCTGGCCAGGCTACAATGAGGTCTTTTCTGACATCACCATGGATGGCCAAGATGATGGCAGAAAAGGCTGAATATGGAGACAAGACTTTCATCCATGATGAGTGGTAACAAGACCTCCCCTGTTAACAATGTCGATAGAGGCCATGTGGGGAGTATGATCAAGTACCCCCACCTCGTGGTGACAAAGAACCACTCCCTCTCCATACTGAGGTGTTGTCAGAGGAAGCCTATGGAGAGTCAGAACTTTCATCACTGCCCAGAAATAGAGGCACAGGGCATACAGCAAGGAGGCATCCTACCTCTCCCAGCAAGGGAAGTATCAGTGGTGATTGACAGGACAAAGGAGTCTCCCTCCTCAGATATTAATAAATGCCAAACAAAGAACCTGGACTTCTACCTCCATGTGGCAGTACTGAGGCAGTAACCCCTTTCCCCTGCCAGAGTGGTGTTAGAGGAAGGTAGAAAATAGAAATTTTAAATATGATTCCAAGTTTCATAACATAATACTCAAAATTTCTATATTTCAATTGAAAACGACTTGACATATTAAGGACAAGGAAGATCTCAAACTCTAAGAAAAATAATCAATGGAGACCAATATCAAGATGATAGATATGTTAGAATTAGATGACAAATGAGTCATCATAAGAAAACATTTCAATGAGCAACAGCAGACATATATGAAACAAATGAAAAAATACAAATTTTAAGAAAAGAAATAGCAAACATTGACAAAGAAAGAGAAGATATAAAGAAGAATAAAATAGAATTTTAGAGCTTAAAAATGCAATATAAAAAACCTAAATGAATAATCTCAACAGCAAAATGGAAGGGACATAAGAATCAGTGAACTTAAAGGTAGAACAATAAAAATACCTATAGTTACCACTAAAAAATCAATATGAAGAGATATACCTAAAAACTATAGATAAATAAAAATTGAATCCTAATCAATATTTAACTCACAGGCACACAAAAAAGAAAGCAGAGAAATGAAACATAAAAAAGTACATAGAGAAAACAAAATAAAATGTTAGATTTAAGTCCTACCATATCTATAATTACATTAAATATAAATGGTCTAGATACATCAATTGAAAGAGACTGGCAAAATGCATAAAAACATATGACCCAACTATATATTGTGGAAAGAAATTCACTTCAAATAAAACAATAAAGGCAAGTTGAAAGTAAAAGGATGGGAAAACATACTATGTAAATACTAATCAAAACAAGGAAGGAATGGCTATTTAATAGCAGATAATGCTTGTTCCAGAATGAGGAAAACTACTGGACAAAGAGCAACACTGCAAAAATGACAAAAGGGTCAATCCACCAAGATGACATAACAATCCTAAATTTGTAAGTATCAAGCAACAGAATTGCAAAATAAATGAACAAAATCTGATAGAACTGGAAGAAGAAATACACAAGTCCACAATTATACTTGGAGACTACAGCACTTCTCTCTTAACAGTTAAAAGAATAACTAGACAGAAAACAAACACAGATATAGAAGAATTCAACACTACCATCAACCACAAGATCTAATCTACAATTACAGAATACCTCCCCAACTACAGTAAGATACATATGATTTTCAAGTTCTCATGGAACATATACCATGATAGACTGTATCCTGGTCCATAAAAAAAAAAAAAAAAAAAAACCTGAACAGATTTTAAAAGAACTGAAATCATGCAAAGTATATTCTCTATTCTCTGAACACAATGAAATCAAAGTAGAATAACAGAAAATGAGTGGAAACTAAACAACAAGTTCTAATTAATCTATGGATCAAAGAGGCACTCTAGAAAAATTACAAACTACATTAATTAATTGAAAATGAAAACACAATATATCAAAATCTGTGAGACAGAACTAAAATGGTGTTAAGGAAAATTTATAGCACTAAGTGCTTCTATTTGAAAAGAAGAAAAGGCTCAAATCAATAATCTAAGTTCCCATGGCAAAAAGCAAGAAAAAGTAGTATGAAAGAAACCCAAAGCAAGAAGGCGGCAGGATACGGTAAAAATAAAAGCAAAAATCGTAAAATTGAAAAAAAAATAGAAAAACACAATGGGAAAAAAGCTGATTCTTAGAAAAAGCTAATAAAATTGAAAAACCTCTAGCAAGATGGACAAAGGAAAAAAGAGAGAAGGTTTAAATTACCAATACCAGGAATGAAACAGGGGCTATCACTATAGAATTTTTGTATGTCAAAAAGACAATAAAGGAATCTTATGAATAATTTTATATACATAAATTTGACAATTTAGATGATTTGGACCTACTCCTTGAAAACTACAAACTACCACAGCTTACTCAATATAAAATAGATCATTTGAGGGGCCCCTGGGTGGCTCAGTGGGTTAAAGCCTCTGCCTTCGGCTCAGGTCATGATCCCAGGGTCCTGGGATTGAGCCCCACATCAGGCTCTCTGCTCAGCAGGGAGCCTGCTTCCTCCTTTTTCTGCCTGCCTCTCTGCCTACTTGTAATCTCTGTCTGTCAAATAAATAAATTTTAAAAAATAGATCATTTGAATGCTCCTGGAATTATTAGGGAAATTTAATTCATAAACTGAAAGAAAAGAAACCCCACAAAAGAAACCCCAAGGCCAGATGGTTTTGCTGGAGAAATCTACCAAGTACTTAAAGAATTAGCACCCATTCTACACAATATCTTCCAGAAAATAAAAAAGGAACACTTCTCAATTAATTTTATGAAGCTAGTGTTACCTTGACGTAGAAATCAGACAAAGTGAGTATAAACTACAGACCTAATGCAAAATGATACTTTCAATTTAAAAATCCTTAATAAAATATCAGAAAATAGAATTTGGCAATATATAAAAAGCGTTATATAATGTGGCCAAGTGAGGTTTATTACTGTGATGTAAAGCTGGTTCCTTCAAAAATTAGTCAATGTAATAGCATATCAATAGGCTAAAGAAGAAAACTCATACAATCACAGTGATACAGAAAAAGAATTTAATAAAATCCAACATTTGTCATGATAACAACTCTTAGCATACATGGAATAAAGGGGAATTCCATCAACTTGATAAAGAGCATCTACAAAAATCTTACTACTAACATCATACTTAATGAAAAACTGAATGCTTTTCCCCTAAGATCAGAAACAAGTAAACGGTATCTCCTCTCATGCTCTTATTCAACACAACACTGGAATTTATAGCCAGCATTATAAGTAAGTAAAAGCAATAAAAACCATTCAGATTGGAAAGGAAGATATAAAATTGTCCCTATTTGCAGATGACATATGTAGAAAATCCCAAGGAATCTAAAAACAAAAACAAACAAAAGAAACTCCAGGAGCTCATAAATTCAGCAAATTTGAAGCATACAAGATCAAGACACAAAAAGCAATCACATTTCTATATACTAACAATGAACATATGGAAACAAATTTTTAAAAATAACATTTACAATTGTTACAAAGTAGATTAAGTACTTAGGTGTAAATCTTACAGAACATGTATTGGATGTATATGATGAAAACTACAAAACTGATGAAATAAATCAAAGATCTAAATAGAGAGACACACAGTGTTCACGGATTGGAAAACTCAACATAATAAAGATGTTAATTCTCCCCAAATTCATATTCAGATTTAATGCAATTCCTATTAAAATCTCATTAAGATTTTTTTGCATGTATTGACACAATTATTCTAGAAAGGTGGAGGAGGAACTAGGAACAAAATAGAACGTCCATAAATAGACCCAAACAGATATGCTCAATTTACTTCTGATAAAGTTGCAAAACCAATTCTATGGAGGAAAGATAGCCTTTTCAACAAATGGTGCTGTAACAATTGGATAACTACTGGCCTAAAATTGAACCTCAATGAAGGTCTCATACACAAAAAAACTCAAAATGTATTATAGATCTATGTAAACATAAAACTACATATGTCTTAGAGAAAAAATAGGAGAAAATCTTTAGATTCTAGGATTAGGCAAATAACTCTTAAACTTGTTGCCAGAACATGATCCATCAAAAGAAAGATTGATAAATTGGATTTAGGGTGTATCATTCATTCTTTATTAACTGTTACCACAGACTATTACATACTAGGTGCTGTAACTTTTAAGATGATTACAATGCTCTCCCAGCCTTCAACAAGTTCAAAGTTCAGCAGGAAAAAAAAAAGATACCTAAACTGATAGTTATGATGAAATATGGTAAGTTCACAGAGGAGAGACCCATGAGCTGTCATAGGGAATGAAGAATTGCTTGTAATATATAGTAAGACTCTTTATCGCTGAGTAGGGGCTTACCAGGTAAAGGAGGAGAGGGAAACAATTCAAACGAACAAGCATAGAGATCGGTGTGTGTAAGGCAAAGAATTGTAAAAGAATACTGTATGTTCAGGAAATGGTTAAGATGTTCAAGAAGGCTAAAAGTTCAAGGAAGCTAAAAGAAGACATATATTGAAGTAGATTCAAAAGGATTTGCTAACTGCTTAGATAAAAATGAAATGGGTAGCTAAGATAAAGGAAGGATCAGGTGCTTCTCTAAGTCCTACTTTAGGGAACTAGAACTACTCAATGAGATTGGGAACAAGAAAGAAAGGGGATTCTTATTTTTTGGAATGGGGGACATATCAAGACATGCTGAGGTTGAGAAAGTGTGTTTCTAGACAAAGATGTCCTTCGAACAACTGGAAATATGAGGTTGGTATTCAGAAAACAGTTCTGGACTAGAGATTAATTGTGAGAGGCATCGGTATTCAGGTAGTTGAAGCCATGGCAATAAATTATGTTGCATATTGAAAGGACAGACTGAGAAGCTGGGTGTGTGTGTACATGTAAGGGACAAAAAGAAATTGATGGAGCAAAGTCTAATGTTCTTTTTTTTGACTGCTTGCCATTCAGCCTTCACAAAAGTAGTTTAGAGTCCCCTCAATGCATTAACATTTAGAGAACTCTGGCTTGAATAAAATAAAGGGATGAAAAGGTTGTCGGTTCATCCATTTCTCAGTGATTGCTGCCAACTCACTTCTCCTCTTCAGTCTCAGCATGGCACCTCTGGGGAGGTAAGATCTGCTGAGGTCAGTAAAGAAAATTCCATAGCTTTCTTAGGTAAATTATCACTGACTGCAGAAAGTGATTTGGAGGTCTCTAGAAGACCTCACTAAAATACCCCCTGCTACAAGTGATGCCATTTCTTTTTGCGCTGTCCTTAATGGGGAGGGCGGGACAACAGACATCCTAAATGTGTTTAATACCACAGAATGTGTTTTTAGGTATGGACAACATAGGAAAGTAGATTTTTCAAAAAAATTAAAAATGAAGTGGCTGATAGGAAATCTTAGGGTTGACAGTGAAAAATGGATGGATAGGGATGACCATAGGACTCAATTATGGTACTGTAGAAAAGCAAATCTTTTTTTCTAGAAAATTATTTCAGTACTTAAAAGCAGTTATTAAGTCATTACTTCCTGTCTTATAAAACAAATATATAAGGAATCCAACACACAGCTTATTTACTTTGCAAGACGAAAATCCTCCATGAACATTACATTTGTTGTGAAATAAATTAAGTTGGCATTTTTGTTTTTATTTTTTAAACTATCCAGGGCAAGTGGCTATTTCTAAGGGGCTGAAAACTTTCTTCTCTGATTGAATAATCTTGATTCTTTTGCAAAACCTTCACTTGGATGACTTTTCTATCCATTAATCATTTTATAACACTTTCTGGATTGCTCACCAAACTCTCTGTACCCATCTTTAGCCATTATGATAAGATCACTTCAACTCTCTGATCAAAAACTGTGTTTAAATATTGTTAAAACAAAAAGCCCTTGGGGCACCTGGGTGGCCCAGTGGGTTAAGCCTCTGCCTCCAGCTCAGGTCCTGGGATCGAGCCCTGCATCGGGATCTCTGCTAGGCAGGGAGCCTGCTTCCCCCTTTCTCTCTGCCTGCCAAAAAGAAAAAAAAAGCCCTTGAGGAAAACATTTCAGAGAAAAGAAGTGTCAGTGTTGCTAGAGGTAAACTACCTTGGGATATTAATTAAGTCCAGTTATTGTGTTCAAATTAAACTGGTGTCTCCTAACTAGAGTTTAAAAAGCAGCAAAGTGGAAGGAAGGAAAGAAATATGAAAAGAGAAAAATAGAAACTATCTCCTGCTTAAAGAAAGAGAGAAAAGAGATTTTTATTTCTTTAATGAATTTAATCTTTTCCCTGTAAATTCTGTCCGGTGTGGAAGGACAAAAAAAAAATGATAGAAGTAAATCTGGAAACAAGGAGTTTGAAAAAGTAAATTTGGAGTTTCTCACTGGTTAGCTCCAATGACTGAGGCTGGGGAAACAGCTTATCTGTAGCCAACATAGTGTGAATTACAGTTAATCTCTGAGAGAGGCAGACTGGGTGTTTTGGAAACTGAGTGAATCCCCAGGATGAGAACATGTTGCCAAAGAGCTTTTTTATTTTGTTTGCATTAAGATTTGAGGTGAGTTGATAAAAAGCCAAGTGAAAGTGTATCATACCTGGTAAAGTCTTAGCTGTTTGTTGCTTTTTAAAAATTGCTCTAAAATTGGCCTGTGGTGTTAGTTACTGTTAACCTCAACTGTTTT
Organism: Mustela nigripes; assembly: GCF_022355385.1. NCBI lineage: Eukaryota > Metazoa > Chordata > Mammalia > Carnivora > Mustelidae > Mustela > Mustela nigripes. Next base: position 80,538,163 of record NC_081575.1, on the reverse strand, counting down.
AACATTAATAGGTATTGTTATTTTAAGAGAAAAGGTATAATTTTTCTCTTCTCCCAATGTTGTTAAACATAAACAGAAAGTCTGACTTGTCTGTAGAGATTAAGTCTAGAAAAATAAAGGGGACAGACAGGTAATACTTCTTAAGATGTTAAATTTCAAGTATCTTATCTATATTCTCTCATTTCATCCCCAGAAGAACCTATGGAAAAGGTGAGAAAACTGACTCAGAGGTATTAAGGAACATGTTTAATCTGTCAGTCCACTGCTTGGATTATATTGGTATTCTAAGTTTTCTTCCCAACGTGTCATTCATTCATTAATCAGCTGTTTGTTCATCAAGTACTATATTCCAGGCTCTTGAGTCATGTCCTGAAATCAGTGGTGAACCACACAATGTCCTATCTTTAGGGAGCTTTACTTGTTTCTGACCAGTCCTTCAACTTTCAGGTTAGTTTGAGTCTTCTCCAAACTGTTGGATTCCCAGTCCACATTCTGCCATCTGCCTAATCAATGGCATTCTGAAATTTATATCCTTGTGGTCAATGTAAGTATGATTCACCCAACAGGAGGAAAACAAAATGTTCAACCAGACTTCTCTCTGACACAATCAACCAAATTAGTGTAGGAAAAAGCTATTAGGTCATATCCAGTCCAACCCTTTGGGAACTGAGCAAAACTGCTCCTTGTGTAATGTGACATTATTTCTCAACTACATTGTCCTGCCTAATTGTAAATAATTATAAATGACTCAGTGTCAGGGTTTCCACTATTTCCTCTCAAAGTTTAGCCCACACTTCAGTAATTTTCAGTGTCAAGATGGTTTCTCTGATAGCCTAAAAAGCCCTTGTCTTGATTTCTTCTAATTATGTTCTCATCTACCTTAATTCCCAGTCTATGAAATCTTCATTTGTTGTTGTATTTATACCCTTCAAATATAGCTACATGGGCATCATACCCAATTCCCTTCCATCTTTAAGAGTCAGTTGGGTGACTCAAGATAAATTTGGCAGAGGAAACTCTGCAACCCCACCACAACATGAAGCCACCTCAGTATTTCCTTCTCTATGCAGAGAATGCCATCTGCAGATGGTTCCCAACTTACAATGGTTCAACTTATGATTTTTTTTGAATTTATGATGGCGTGAACACCATACATACTCTGTATACTTTGAATTTTGAGTTTTCATCTTTTCCTGGGTTAGCGATGGACCGTACGATACTCTTCATGATGCTGGGCAGTGACAGTGAACAGCAGTTCCCAGTCAGCCATGAAATTATGATGGTATTAAACCAATACACTTACAACCATTCTGTACCCATACAACTATTTTGTTTTTTCCACAATTCAATAAATTATAAGCTATTCAATACTTTATTGTAAAATGGGCTTTGTGTTAGAAAATTTTGCCCACCTGTAGGCTAATGCAAGTGTTTTGAGCATGTTTAAGGTAGACTGGGCTAAACTATGATGTTTGGTAGGTTAGGTTTATTAAATGCATTTTCAACTCAGTATATTTTCAACTTATGATGGGTTTATCAAGACATAGCTCCATCATAAGCTGAGGAAAGTCAGTAATTTCTTACAGTTCTGGGGTCAAATTTTCCAGGTTTCTACCTATGCACTGGGCAGTGGTGTGAGTGTCCGGAGACCACAGATTACATTTGAACTACCTTCTTTGTCATTTCCATTCTTTTATTCCTCTAGGGTACAGAAGAACCTCTTCAGCTATTTTTTTTCTCCAACTATATGTTTTGAGGATAGAACAGATCTAATTTCTCAAAAGAACATCTTGTTGACTCTGAGTGCAGAATACATTTATTTACTCATATACCCAACTTTTATTAAAAACTAGCAGTGTCATACCCTGGACAAGTCGCTAGGTAAACCATGTGAATCTGACATATTCTTTCTCAAGGAATTTTCAGTCTAATAAAGGAGATGAATAAATCCTTCTCTTCAACTTATACCCCATCTCCTTTTCTTTTCTTTTTTTTTTAAATTTTTTTTTATTTTATAAACATATATTTTTATCCCCAGGGGTACAGGTCTGTGAATCACCAGGTGTACACACTTTACAGCACTCACCAAAGCACATACCCTCCCCAATGTCCATAACCCCACCCCCTTCTCCCAACCCCCCTCCCCCCAGCAACCCTCAGTTTGTTTTGTGAGATTAAGAGTCACTTATGGTTTGTCTCCCTCCCAATCCCATCTTGTTTCATTTATTCTCCTTTTCTAACATATGCAGTTCCTTACCTCCCATTTAACTTTCACTGAAATTGTTTTAATGAAGCCTCTCTGCCAACATCAACCAACAATGTAATTAGCAAACTGAATAGCCTCTTTTCAATATTCATACATCTTGAATGCAGTATTAACAGTATTGATTAATGTCCTGCTCCTTCTTGACATCTTGCCCCTGCATTTGGTTTCATGACACCACTCTCTCATATGGCTCCTCCTACATCTCTTACTGCCTTTTCCCCCCTCTTTTGTACCCTCTTTCTCCTCTCACTCTCAGCTGATGGCTTCCCTTACATTCGATTTAAAAAGATAAGCACTGAGAACACCCTCATCTTTCCATTGTACATCATTAACATACTTTGTCTTACCTCTTCTTAATATATATATAAAATATCCTTTTTTAAAAAAAAATCAAAGTTCAATCTCCCACATTTGCTCTAACCTCCCCAAGGAAAGTGCTGGTAAAATTATCCCTTCTTTTCTAAACCATCAATTTTTCCCTCACTACTGGGTTATCCTATTAGCAGTCAGATAATTAATATACATTATTTAAAAGAAAATATCCCTTTCTTGATCCCAATTACCTTCCAGCTAATACTCCACTTTTCTTTATCCATTCACAGCTAAATGCCTAAAAAGACTTACTATCTTCACTTCTTCACTTCCCATTCTTTCACGAAACAATCCATTCAGACTTTTGTCTCCAACATTTTACTGTCAATGCCTTTTTTGTCTCCAACATTTTATTGTCAATGACCTCTATGTTGCTAAAATCAATAGTCAGTTCTCAGAATTACTGTCTTATCAACATGTGACACTGTTGACTACTCCCTTTTACTTGAATCAGTTTCTTAACTTGGGCTGTGGGTCACCACTCTCTTTTCATTTTCCTCCTGCCACACTGGTTACTTCTCAGTTTATTTTTCTGGCTGCTCTTTATCTGTACTCTCTCTAAATCCTGAGCTCAGTTTAAGAATTTCTCCTCTTAGCCATCTACATTCAACTCATTAGACATTTCATCTAGTCTCAAAGTTTTAATTCACAGAGGGTAACTCCAAAATTTATATATTTAATATTAAATTATTTTCTGAACTCTAGACTCAGCTATAATTTCTTTTTTTCTTTTTTCTTTTTTTATTTTTTGTAAGACTTGGGGAGGGGCAGAGGGAGAGGGAGAATCTTAAGCAGGCTCCTTGCTGAGCACAGAGTCTGACATGGGGCTTGATCTCACAACCCTGAGATCTGAGATCATGATCAGAGTCAAAAATTGAGTTAAATGCTTAACCAACCAAGCCACTCAGGCACCCCTCAGCTGTAATTTCTTACTAAACATTAGCATGCACCTGCTCAGTGAATGTCTCAAACTTTACATGTATAAAAGCAAGCTATGTATTTCTTACTTCTTCCCAACACTCATTAAACTTATTCCTCCTCCAGTCTTTCTCACCTCTGTAACTGGCCCCATCCAGTTATTCAGGCCCAAACCAAGGAACTTTTTATTCCTTGCCTACCCACAGCATACCATAACTCTTCCCAACTCACAACAAATCCATTAACAAGTCCTTCAAAACAAATCCCATATCCAAGTACTTCTCACTACCTCCACTACTAAAACCGAAGACCTAACCTATAACCACCTCTTGCTTGAATTATTGCAATTAGCCGTCTAACAAATTTCTCCGCTTTTCTGTATGCCCCTTATAGTCTATTTCCTATACAGCAACCAGGATGTTCATCTCAACATCCAAAACAAATCATACCATTCTAAGCAGAATACCTTCTCTCTGCAATTAGAATAAATTTGAACTTCTTACCAGAGCTTATAAGGTCCTATATGACAAATAGCATAGGATTTCACTCATATGTGGAATTTAAGAAACGAATAGATGAACATAAGGGAAGGGCAGGAAAAATAAAATAAGATAAAAACAGAGTGGCAAACCATAAGAGACTCTATAGTTAAGAGAAGAAACTGAGGGTTGCTGGAGGTGGATGGGAGAATGGGGAAACTGGGTGAGGCAACTGATGAATCACTAAATTCTACCTCTGATAACACAGTGTGTGTTACCTAAATTGAGTTTAAATTTTAAAAAATGTTTAAAAAGAAACATGACGTTATAGTTAGGAAAGTACATGGAGTTGAATATGGCTGTAGTGTACAGTGGGAGCTTGTGTGGTGATAAATAAGAATTATATTCTAAAGGGCCTTTTGTTCAACCAAATTAAAGAGTTTGGATTTTTATCCTAAACCCAATAAGGAAACTTGAAGGTTTTGGTGAGGAAGGGTTTCATGACCAGATTTATATTTTAAAAAAGGACTCCAGGGGTGCTTGGGTGGCTCAATGGGTTAAAGCCTCTGGGGTCACCTGGATGGCTCAGTGGGTTAAGCCTCTGCCTTCAGCTTAGGTCGTGGTCTCAGGGACCTGTGATCGAGCCCCACATCAGGCTCTCTTCTCAGTGGGGAGCCTGCTTTCCCGTCTTTCTCTCTCTGCCTACTTGTGACTTCTGTCTGTCAAATAAATAAATAAATCTTTTTTTAAAAAATATTTTATTTATTTATTTGACAGAGAGATCACAAGTAGGCAGAGAGGCAGGCAGAGAGAGAGAGAGGAGGAAGCAGGCTCCCTGCCGAGCAGAGAGCCCAATGTGGGACTCGATCCCGGGACGCGAGATCATGACCTGAGCCGAAGGCAGCGGCTTAACCCACTGAGCCACCCAGGTGCCCCAATCTTTTAAAAAAATTCTTAAAAGCCTCTGCCTTCGGCTCAGGTCATGATCGTAGGGTCCTAGGATTGAGCCCCGCATCAGGCTCTCTGCTCAGCAGGGAGACTGCTTCCCCCTCTATCTCTACCTGCCTCTCTGCCTGCTTGTGATCTCTGTCAAATAAATAAAATCTTTTAAAAAAATAAAAAAGGATTCTGTTTGCAGACTGGAGGAAAAAATTCAAGAAGTAGGGAACGTGGCAAGACTAGAGGTAGATAAACTAGTTGGGAGGCTACTCTAGTGAACAAAAAAGAGAGAAGAAATTTGAGAAATGGTCAGTAGGTAAAAATTGCTAAGACTTGACCAATAGAAACAGAAGAGAGTAGTTTAAAAAACTGAGCTCATTGTGAACTATTTACTTATACAGATGTACCCAGGAGGAGAATCAGGTGTTGGAGGTAGAGGTTAATGAATTTAATATATATGTGTGGAGATTGTGAGATAACTATAGGGGCATTTAAATGGGGAAGTTCAAACAGAAGTGGGATATATGGGAAAATAGTGTGGGATAACATGAGATTTGGAAATCTTACTTGCTAAATAAAATCATGATAATAAAATTACTCAAACTGTGTAGTATGAAAAGAGTAGAGAACATTCTGCTGAACTTTGGGTACATCTAATGAAGAGATAAACTCTTTTAATAGATAACACCTCAGGTTTCAGAAAAATAAGGATTAAAAAAAAGTCATTTACACCCATCTATACAGAGTCTTCAATGTTGGAATGAAGTTTTTGGACTTAATTCTAGAGGCAATTGGGGCCTTTTTTTTTTTTTTTTTTTTTTTTTTAATAAAGGGAATGATATGACCCGGGGTAAGTACAATCAAGATCTCAGAACTCATGAAGTTTACCCAGAGCACAATTACTGCTGATTGAAATGAATACAGAGATGTGCTTTAAGGAGATTCATTTGGCAGAATTGCAGAGAATGGAGTGGAGGGCATCCAGACAAGAGGTAATGGGTCCCTGGCAGTAGGGGGAAGAAGGCAAAGGAGCCAGATGAGATGGATAATAGAAACACTGCAGAAGGAGCTCAGAATGGTTTTGAAGACTGGGATATAAGAGGGAATTGAAGAGGATTCTACATTTGTGAGCTTGACTTATAGGGATGGGAAATATACCATGGGAAGAAACAGATATCAGGGAGGGTGTTTGGTTGAGGGGTAATGCACAGTTTGGAATGAAAGTTTGCTGCTTAGGAAGAAAATAAATCTAGACAGAGCGATCTCGCATTCTCTTGTATACAGGAGAGGTGAAACCTTAGAAGTGGATCAATTCATAAAGGAAGAGTTGGCAGAAGGAAAAGATAAGGTAAAGGATAGAATCATGAATGTACTTTGGGGTATAAGAAGAAGAAATTTCCCTCCAGTGCAGGAAGGCTTCCTAGAGGAGGTAGCAAATGTGAGATACCCCAGAAACAGAAGAATCCTTGACTGGTAAACAGAAGCTGCTGGTTTAGTCCTACCTCTATCTCTTCCAAGCTGTGTGGGCTTAGAAAAGTCCATTTTTGTCCTGGCCCTGAAGATTTTTCCACCTATGAAGTGGGGTCTCTGAGTACAACGACTATAGAGACCCCTCTAGTTCTGACATTACATTTTCTTTTGCAACTTGACTTCAATGTATGGACAGTCTTTGGTTTGGCAGAGAGTGGTGGAAAACTTTCTACACCAAGGAAAACATAGAAAAGGCAAAGAGGCACATTTAAGAAATGAGAAGTAAACTAATTTGGAACTAGTTGTTTTTCACACCTTGAGATAGCCAACCTAACAATTATTCTGATTGCAATTATTAAGGTGCTAAATGATTGATAATAATATCTAATCTAGGTTGTCAAAAGTACTAGCCATTAAAAGGAAATTTGTGTAATTAAGTTTTAGCCAGTATTGTACTCCCTGCTAAAGTAAGTACTGAAGAGTAAGTATTACCTTTCTTTTATTTATTCAGGAAAATGAAAAGAAGAGTTACCAAATGCCTACTTTTTATTTTGGGTACTTTCATATATTGGACTAAAAAGCAATTTCCATGAGGGCAAGATCTTCTTTTTTAAATCTGTTGTATTAACTGCTGTATCACCAATACCTGGAATAGTGCTTAACACATAGTTGGAACTCAAATATTCTTTATATGACTTGGAAAAAATATATAAAATCTTACTTAATTCTTACAACAAACTTACAAAAGAGGCATTAGTATTCTCATCATAAAGTTGGGAAATTCTGCCTAGATGGAAAAAAAATGTCAAAAAGAGGTTCTATAAACTCAAAGTCTCATAGCTAGTAGGGTAATACTGGGCTAAATAAAATACACTATAAGCTTTATATGGGCAGGAATAGGTCAGTCTTATTCTCCACGGTATTCCCAGCAGCCAGCTAATTCAGTTATATAGTTTACAGTAGCACTCAACAAATATCTTTTAATGGGAAGCAGCAAGTAAGCAAGCAAGAAAGCACATACTGATGTGAACACAACTACCACTCATTTTGCCTATACAAACCACACTGTCACCTGAATTCAAAAGAAAAGTACAGCATAGGGAATATAGTCAATAATATTGTATTAACATTGTATGGTGGCAGATGGTAACTACATTTATTGTAATGATAAGCACATTCTATACGTGATAATGTACAGAAGTGTTAATTCACTGTGTTGTACACTCCAAACTACCATTGTATGTCAACTACATTTCAATAAAGAAAACAATACTACAATCTCAAAAATTCACCAGTCTTCCGTGTGTGTTTGTTGGTTTAAACATTCTGTGATTTTTCATTCTTTCTCATTTATAGATTGTGATGGTTTTCTTTCAGTCTTTTTAGCCTTTATATACAGTCTCAAGGTCTTCTTTTTGGAGGATGTTTATACCAGGAGCCAGCAAACTTTCTGTAAAGGGCCAGGTAGTAAATATTTTAAGGTTTGAGGGCCATATTTTCTGTGTTGCAACAACTCAACCTTGTTATAGTGGTAAAAAGCAGAAACAGACAACATGTAGAAGAATAAGCATGCCTGTGTTTCAATAAAACTTTATTTACAGAAACAGATAGAAGGCCGGATCTTGCTTTAGAATATTACTTTGAATCCTCCATTTCTTGCTTTTCCAGGACTTCTCTAAAACTGCAACTTAATCACACACACACACACACACACACACGAATATGTCTCTCTCACAATGAACACAGAAATTAATTTTTTATAGAACATAAAACCGTGTCAACTATGAAACTCCTCCTATCCCTGAAATATACATATATTTTTAAATTTTTAATTTAATTTTTTAAATTATTTCTGTATTTTAATGATTTTAAATTTATAATAATTTCACGTGTATTACACATTTTTATTTGTACACACTGAGAAGTGATCATCACAATAACTCTAGTTACCATTTATCGCCATACAAATTTACAAAGGTTCTTTCTTCTCGTGATGAGAACATTTAAGATTTATTCTCTTAGCAACTTTCAAATATGCAACACAATATTATTGACTGTGGTCACCATGCAAAGCATTATATCCTCATGACTTAGTGATTTTGTAACTAGAATATTGTACCTCTTGACCCTCTTTACTTATTTTGCCCAACCCCCAGGCACCACGATTTTGTTCTCTGTGCCCAGGAGTTGTTGTTTATTCATTTATTTTGTTTTTTAGATTCCACATATAAGTAAAATCATATGGTATTTTTCTTTCTCTGTCTAACTTATTTAACTTAGCAAAATACCCTCAGGGTCTCTCCATGTTGTTGCAGATGGCAAGATTTCATTATTTTTTATGGATGAGTAGTATTATATTATATATACATGTTCTTTTCCACTCATTCATTGATGGACACTTAAGTTGTTTCTGTATGTTGACTATTATAAATAATGCTGCAATAAGCAAAGGGGTGAATGTATATTTTCAAATTAGTGTTTTTGTTTTCCTTAGGTAAGCACCCAGAAGTGGAGTTCCTGAAACATACGGGAGTTATATTTTAAATTTTTTGAGAAACCTCTATGCTGTTTTCCATAGTGGCTATACCAATTTACATTTTCATTAAAAATGAACTGGAGTTCCTTTTCTCTACATCCTCATCAACACTTGGTATTTCTTGCCTCTTGATAATAGTCATTCTAACAGGTGTGAGGTGATATCTATTTGTGGCTTTCATTTGTATTTTCCTAATGATTAGTGATGTTGAGCAAATTTTCATGTGCCTGTCAGCCATCTGTATGTCTTCTTTGGAAAAATGTCTACTCAGATCCTCAATCCATTTTTTAAAAATCAGAATCTTGTTTTTCTATTTAGTTGTATGAGTTATTTGTATATGTTATATATAAATCCCTTATCAGATATATAACTTGCAAATATTTTCTCCCATTCGGTAAGCTACCTTTTCATTTTGTTGATGGTTTCCTCTGTTGTGCAAAATATTTTTAGTTTGATGTTATCCCACTTATTTATATTTGCTTTTGTTGCCTTTGCTTTTGGATTTAGACCTAAAAGATCAAGGCAAAGACTGATGTCAAGGAGATTACCCCCTATATTTTCTTCTAGGACTTTTATGGTTTACATTTGAGTCTTTAATCCACTTTGAGTTAATTTTTGCATATGGTGCAAGATAGTAGTCTAGTTTCATTCTTTTGTGTGTGGATGTCCAATTTTCCCAGCATCATTTATTAAAGAGACTATCTTTTCCCCATTGTATATTCTTGGCTCCTCTGTCAAAAGTTTATTTGCCATATATATGTGGGTTTATTTCTGGGCTCTCTGTTCTGTTCTATTGATCCATGTCTCTGTTTCTATGGTAGGATCATACTGTTCTGATTACTATAGCTTTGTAATATATTTTAAAATTGAGGCCTGTGATGCCTTCAGCTATGTTCTTGTTTCTCACTATTGTTTTGGCTATTCAGGGTCTTTTGTGTTTCCATGGACTTTTAGGATTTTTTTTTCTATTCATGGGGACAATCATTAGAATTTTGATAGGATTACACTGCATTTATATACTTCCTTGGGTAAATGGACATCTTAACAATGTTAATTATTCCAATTTACAAGCATGGAATTTCTTTCCATTCATTTGGGTCTTCTTAGATTTCTTTCATCAATGTATTATCATTTTTAGTGTATAGTTTATTCACCTCCTAGGTAAACTTTATTCCTAGGCATTTTTTTCTTTCTGGTGCAATTGTAAATGAGATGTTTTCTTTCTTCTTCTGATCGTTCAATGTCAGTGTATAGAAATGCAATCACTTTTTTAAGATTTTTATTTATTTATTTGACAGACAGAGATCACAAGTAGACAGAGAAGCAGGCAGACAGAGAGGGGAAAGCAGGCTCCCTGCTGAGCAAACAGCCCGATGTGGGGCTCGACCCCACGACCCTGGGGTCATGACCTGAGCCAAAGGCAGAGGCTTTAACTCACTGAGCCACCCAGGTGCCCTGCAACCAATTTTTATATGTTGGTTTTGTACCCTGTAATTTTGCTGAATTCATTTAGTTCCAACAGTTTTTTGGTGTGTCTTTAGGGCTTTCTATACATTATTTTATGTTTTCCACAAATAGTGGCAGTTTTACTTTTTCCTTCCCAATTTAGATGCCTTTTATTTCCTTTTCTTGCCATATTGTTCTAGTTAAGACTTCCAAAACAGGCATGTCTCATTTTATCGTCCTTTGCTTTATTATGCTTCATGGATATTGTTTTTGTTTTTGTTTTTGTTTTTTACAAATTGAAGGTTTATGGTAACTCTGTGTTGAGCTGGATTATTGGTGTCATTTTTCCAATAACACTTGCTCACTTCATGTCTCTGGGTCACAATTTGGTAATTCTTACATTATCTCAAACATTTTCATTATTATTATATTTATTATAGTAATTGTGATCAGTGATCTTGGCTGCCGCTGTTCAGGAGGACCTCACAGAGAATTGAACTTTCTCTCTTCCTGTGTCCTGGGCTTTCATCACATCACTGCCCTTAACCTGTCTATGCACAGGCTTTTGGCACACCTGGCACCACAGTTCTCCTGTGTTTTGTCTCTGGCTGGTAACTTGAAATCAAAACTCCAAATTTTAAAGGACCCAGCAAGGCCTTTACCCATTCCCCTTTCCTGGAGGAGGGCCTTTCAGCACTACTCGCTATACTATTATGTCCCAGAAAAGCAGTTGCATGCCTTTGTAAGTGCCTGGAGTCTATGATGAAGCACAGCAAAAAGCTGCAACCAGGTTATCTGCACTCTGTCTCTTGCTGTTGATTGGCCACTCAATTGTGCCCAGCAGGCCTTGTGTCCTTGGAAAGGCAAAATACTCTCTTCCAAATGTACCCCAGGAAGGGGACTATTCTCTCCCAGTATGACCCAGGGGATCCCACACCACAGTGTCTTCTGAAAACCATATGCACTGCTCTCTCTCCCACTCTCTCTTTCTCTCCCTAACTACCCTGTGGAAAGGGCTCCCTTCCCTTGGTGGCACCACGGCTTTTGTCTCTACTAATTCGTATTTCCAAACCTCATATCTGCCATGTTCTCTTCCTCTAATTGTGCAGATAGTTTTCTCAGTCCTCAGATCAATTTCCTAGTTGTTCAAGGTGATTTGATGTTGATCTAGCTATGTTTGAGAAATGAGACAAGCTGGGGATGCGAAAGTGGGGTAATGCCATTTTCTACCACCACTACCACCACCACCCCCTCCCATCCACACACCAACACTACTGCTACCACCCCACACTCCCATCCACATACCAACAGAGAGAAACTGAGCACCTCCAGTGGAAGCTGGAGTCACTTTCACCAAACCCATCCCCCCCTGCACCAGTCAGGGGCATCTTTACCATGGCAGGACTGACTGAGCCAGTGCAATGGGCTTCTCCCTCAAAAGACCAACACAGGTCCCCTGTATGTATTAAATCTATTGATCATTGAGTGTTCCAAAGCATCAGCTTCAGTTCTGGTGGAAATAGGACCAGGCTCTTTTAATTTTTTTTATTTTTATATTTTTAAAATTATTTTTTATTTTATTTTATTTTATTTTTTTGTTGTGAAGGGAGAGGAAGAAAGATAATATTAATCTCAAGCATGCTCCATACACAGCATGGAGCCTGACATAGAGCGTGTTCTCACAACCCTGAGATCATAACCTAAGCCAAAATCAAGAGTCAGGTGCTTAATTGATTGAACCATCCAGGCACCCCTTTTGTTTTATGTGTGTGTGTGTGTGTGTGTGTGTATCTGAATCAGGCATATAGTTTTTTGTTGGTTTGTTGGTTTATTTGTTTCCTCTTCTCATTTTTTGGATTAGCTTTCTTTCCTTCTTTTCTCTTTCTTTTTCTTTGGAATCAGGCTTTTACATTTTTGTTTGTCAGTTTATTTGCTTTTTTTTTGATCTTTTTCCTTTTTTTATTTCTTGAATCAGACATTTTAAAAAATCTATTTTATCTTAAAAAATGAATTAAAACACATCTAGTTAAAGGTCCAAGCACCCCACTACAAGCAAGGAAGAACTCTACAGAGGACTGACCTGTGGGAAAAAACAGCCAGAACACAACAGCAGAGTACACAAAACACACACCAGAAACACTACCTGATGTGCCAGGCCCTGGACAGTTTATGGCCCTTTCTTAATATAGTACTACTCTCAGGAGCAGGAAACATAATAAGCTTTTATAATACACAGAAGACAGAAACATAGACATAATGACAAGCTGGAGGAATTCTCACCAAAAGAAAGCTCAAGAAGAAATTACAGCCAGGGATTTGCTCAAAACAGATAAACAATATATCTGAACCACAGTTTAGAACAACATTCATAAGAATATAAGCTGGGCTTGAAAGAACCATAAAGAACACCAGAGAAACCCAGGCTACAGAGATAAAAGACCCCAAAACTAATCAGACCAAAATAAAAAATGTTGCAACTCAGATGTAAAACCTGTTGGATGTAATCACAACGAGGATGGAAGAAGCAGAGGATCAAATAAGTGATACAGAAGATAAAATTATGGAAAATAATAAAGCTGAAAAGAAGAGGGAAAGAAAATGAAATGAAAAATGAAATGAAAGAATCATGAATCATGATTGAATCATGAAAGAATCATGAATATAGACTTAGGGAACTCAGCAATTTCACAAAGTGCAATAATATCCATACCACAGGAGTCCCAGAAGAAGAGATGGAAAAAGGGGTAGAAGGTTTATTTGAACAAATTATAGCTGAGAACTTCTCTAATCTGGGGAAGGAAACAGGCATTCAAGTCCAAGAGACACAAAGAACTCCCTTCAAAATCAACAGAAACAGGTCAACACCAAGACATATCATAGTGAAACTTGCAAAATACAAAGTCAGGAGAGAATTCTGAAAGCAGCTACAGACAAAATATCCTTAACCTACAAGGGTAGACACTTACGGTTAGCAGCAGACCTGTCCACAGAAACTTATCAGGCCAGAAAGCTGTGGCATGATATATTCAACATGCTGAACAGGAAAAATATGCATCCAAGAATACTTTATTCATCTACTCTGTCATTCAGAGTAGAAGAGGAGATAAAGTTTCCAAAACAAGCAAAAACTAAAGGAGCTCGTGAAAACTAAACCATATCTGTAAGAAATATTAAGGAGGACAATAGAGCAGGAAGAGCCCAAAAAAGCAACAGACTAGAAAGGAACAGAAGCAATCCATAGAAACAGCAACTTTACAGGTAATACGATGGCACTAAATTCATATCTATAAATAATTACTCTGAATGTAAAAGGACTCAATGCTCCAGTCAAAATACATAGGGTATCAGAATGAATTAAAAAACAAAAACTAGAACCATTGATATGCTACTTACAGGAGAATCATTGTAGACCCAAACATACCTCCAGATTAAAAGTGAGGGCATGAAGAACCATCTAACATATTAATTGACATCAAAAGACAGCTGGAGTAGCCATACTTATATCAGGCAAACTGATTTTAAACCAAAAACTGTAATAAGAGTTGAAGATAGACACCATATCATAATAAAGGGGTCTATTCAACAAGAAGATCTAGCGATTATAAATATTTATGTTCCCAGCTTGGGAGCAGCCAAATATATAAACCAATTAATAACAATCTTAAAGAAGCTCATTGATATTCATCTAAGAATAGTAGGGGACTTTAATACCCTGCTCACAGCAATGGACAGATCATCAAAGCAGAAGATCAACAAGGAAGAAGAGCTTTGAATGACGTACTGGACCAGAAAGACTTAACAGATCTATTCAGAGTATTTTATTCTAAAGCAGGAGAATACACATTTTTTTTGAGTACATATGGAAAACTCACCAGAATAGATCACATATTGGGTCACAAATCAGCCCTCAAAGTACAAAAAGATTGAGATCATACCATGCATATTTTCAGACCACAAGGCTATGAAACCTGAAGTCAACCACAAGGAAAAATTTGGAAAGACCACAAATATAAGAAGGTAAAAGAACATCCTACTAAAGAATGAATGGGTTAACCAGGAGCTTAAAGAAGAAATTAAAAAAATACATGGAAGGAAATGAAAATGAAAGCACAACAGTCTAAAACCTTTGGGATGCAGCAAAGGTGGTTATAAGAGGGAAGTATATAGCAATACAGGCTTTTCTCAAGAAACAAGAGAAGTCTCAAAAATACAAACTAACCATACACCTAAAGGAGTAGAAAAAGAACAGTAAATAAGGCATAAAGCCAGAAAAGAAGGGAAATAATAAAGATTAGAGCAGAAATAAATGACACATAAATTTAAAAAAATAGAACATATCAATGAAATTAGGAGCTCGTTCTTCAAAGGAATTAACAAAATTGATAAATGCCTAGCTAGACTTATCAAAAAGAAAAGAAAAAAGACCCAAATAAATATAAATCATGAATGAAAGAGAAGAGATCACAACCAATACCAAGGAAATACATTTATAAGAGAATATTATGAGCAATCTTGTGCCCACAAATTCGTCAATCTGGAAGAAATTGGTAAATTCCTAGAAACACATAAACTACCAAAACTGAAACAGTAAGAAAGAGAGAGTGTGAACAGAACATGATTGCAAAAATTCTCAACAAGATACTAGCTAATTGTATCCAATAGTACATTAAAAAGATTTTTCATCATAATCAAGTGGGATTTATTCCTGGGCTTCAGGTGTGGTTCAACATCCACAAATCAACCAATGTGATACACCACATTAATAAAAAAAGGATAAGAACCATAATCCTCTGAATGGCTGTAGAAAAAGCATATGACGAAATACAGCATCCTTGCTTTATAAAAACCCTCAAGAACAAAGGGATAGAAGGAACACACCTCAACATCATAAAGGCCACATATAAAAGACATATAGCAAATATCATCCTCAATGGGGAAAACTGAGAGCATTTCCCCTAAGGTTAGGAACACAGCAGTGATGTCCACTTTCACCACTATTGTTCACCATAGTACTGGAAGTCCTAGCCTCAGCAATCAGACAACAAAAAGAAATAAAAGGTATCCAAATCGGCAAGGAAGAAGTCAAACTTTCACTCTTTGCAGAAAACATTTCTATGTAGAAAACCTGGAAAAGTCCACCAAAATGTTGCTGGAACTGATACATGAATTCAGCAAAGTCACAGGATATAAAATCAATGTATAGAAATCTGTTGCATTTCCATACACTAATAATGAAGCACCGGAAAGAGAAATCAAGGTATCAGTCCCATTTATAATTGAACCCTCCCAAAAAAGATACATAGGAATAAACCTAACAAAAGAGGTAAAAGATCTATATGCTGAAAAATATAGAACACTTATGAAAGAAATAGAAGAAGACACAAAAAATTGGAAAAACATTCCATGCTCATAGATTAGAAGAACAAACATTGTTCAAATGTCTATACTAACCAAAGCACATTCAATGCAATATCTATCAAAATACCACCACCATTTTTCACAGAGCTAGAAAAAACAATCTTAAAATTTGTATGGAACTAGAAAAGACTTCAAATAGCCAAAGTAATGTTGAAAAAGAATCCATAAGGAACTCAACAAAATCAACACCCCCAAAAATAAATAATCCAGTTAAGAATTGAGCAGAAAACATGGATAGACACTTTTCCAAAGAAGACATCCAAATGGCTAACAGACACATGAAAAGATGCTCAACGTCACTCATCATCAGGGAAATACCAATTAAAACCATAATGAGATACCACCTCATAGCTCAGAATAACTAAAATTAACAACTCAGAAACAACAGATGTTGATGAGGATGCGTAGAAAGGCGAGAACTCTTGCACTGATGGTGGGAATGCAAACTTGTGCAGCTACTCTGGAAAACAGTATGGAGTTTCCTCCAAAAGTTAAAAATTCAATTACCCTATGATCCAGCAATTTCACTACTAGTATTTACCCAAAGTATACATAAATGCTGATTTGAGGGGCATATGCACCCCGATGTTTATAGTAGCAGTAACAACAATAGCCAAATTATGAAAAGAGACCAAATGTCCAGCAATGGATGAATGGATAAAGAAGATGTGGTGTATATATAAAAGAGAATATTACTCAGCCATCAAAAATGAAATTTTTCCATTTGCAGTGACGTAGATGGATCTAGTATATTAGGTTAAATGAAGTAAGTCAGTCAGGAAAAGACAAATACCATATGATTTCACTCATATGTGGAATTTAAGAAACAAAACAGATGAACATAGGTGAAGGAATAGAAAAATAAGATAAAAACAGAGAGGGAAGCAAACTGTAAGAGACTCTTAGTTATAGAGAACAAAGTAGGGGTTGCTGGAGGAGAGAAGGGTGGAAGGATATGTTAAATGGGTGGTGGCCATTAAGGAGGGCACTTGTTGGGATGAACACTGGGTGTTATATGTAAGTGATAAACTACTAAATTTTATTCCTGAAACCAATACTTCACTGTATGTTAACTAGCTTGAATTTAAACAACAACAGAAAGAAAGATGACATCTAGGACTTTCATAGCTAGATAGATGTCACTGTCTGGCTTCACAGGTCCACAGGACAGGCTAACTCTCTTGCTAGGCAATGCTGTTGACTTTATGTTAAAGCCAATGTTCATTTACCTTTCTGAAAATCCTAGGGCCCCTAAGAATTATGTTATATCTAGGCTGCCTGTGATCTGTAAATGGAAAAATAAAGCCTGGATGACAGTTCATCT
Organism: Mustela nigripes; assembly: GCF_022355385.1. Lineage (NCBI taxonomy): Eukaryota > Metazoa > Chordata > Mammalia > Carnivora > Mustelidae > Mustela > Mustela nigripes. The sequence continues at coordinate 80,520,995 of NC_081575.1, read as the reverse complement.
GTTTACAGTATGACTTAATGAATATTTTAAACCCACTGTTTAGATGAGATGAGAAAAAAGAAGAAAAGATTCCTTTTAAAAATACTACTGCTTATTGACAATGCACCTGGTTACTGAAGAGCTCTGATAAACATGCACAATGAGATTGTTATCTTCATGCTTGCTCACACAATATCCGTTTTATAGCCCATGAATTAAGGAGTGATTTCAACTTTCAAATTTTATTATTTAAGAAATACATTTTGTAAGACTATAGCTGTCATAGATAGTGATTCCTCTAATGGATCTGGGCAAATAAATTGAAAGCTCTCTGGAAAGTATTCACCATTTTAGATATTATTAAGGACATTCATGATTGATGGGAAGAGGTCAGAATGTCAACATGAACAGGAGTTTGGAAAGTGTTGATTCCAACCCTCATGGATGACTTTGAGGGGGTCAAGACTTACGTGGAGGAAGTAACAGCAGATGTGGTACAAATAACAAAAGAGTTAGAATTTGAAGTGGAGCTTGGAGATGTTGAGTGAATTGGTATGATCTCATGATAAAACTTGAATGGATAAGGATTTGCTTTTTATGGATGAACAAATAAAGTGGTTTCTTGAGATGAAATCTACTCCTGGTGAAGATACTATGAAGATTGTTGAAAAGACAAAAAATGCTTAGAATATTACATAAATCTAATTGATAATGCAGCAGCAGTTTGAGAGGATTGGTTCCAATTTTGAAAGAAATTTTGTGGGTAAAACGTTATCAAACCCATCTCGTGCTACATATAGATCATTCCTGAGAAGAAGAGTCAATAGATATGGTATAATTCACTGTTATTTTATTTTAAAAAAACTGTCACAGCCACCCCAGCCTCCAGCAACCAACACCCTAATCAGTCAGCAGGCATCAACATTGAGGCAAGACTCTACCAGCAAAAATATTTCAACTCATTGAAAGCTCAGGTGATAATTAACATTTTTAGCAATAATGTATTTTTAATTAAGGTATGTACATCATTTTAGACATAATGCTGTTGTATACCCCAGATAGACTACAGTGTAGTATAAACATAATTTTTATATGCACTGGAAAACCAAAAAAAAATTCATTTGACTTGATTTATTTGCATTGTTGCAGTGTCCTCAAAACTGCAATATTTCTGAGGGATACCTGTATTATGTTGAATATACTTTTCATCATTAAGTATGATGTTAGCTGTAGGCTTGTAGTATATAGTTTTCATTATGCTGAGGTATGTCCTTTTAAACCCACTTTGTTGAGAGTTTTTATTATAAATGGATGTCAAATCTTATTAAATGCTTTTCTGCATCTATTGAGATGATCATATAATTTTTACCCTTCACTTTGTTAATGTGGTTTATTACATTGATTGATTTTCATGCTGAACTATCCTTGCATCCCTAGAATAAATCCCACTTGATCATGGTGTATGATCGTTTTAATGTATTGTTGAATTTGGTTTGCTAATATTTTGTTGTGAATTGAGGCATTGATCTTTATCAGGAATATTAGCCTGTAATCTTTATGTGTGTGTGTGCTGTCCTTGTCTGGTTTGGGTATCAAGGTAATGCTGCCTCATAAAATGAGTTTGAATGCATTCCCTCCTTTTAAAATTTTAGAGTCTGAGTAAGATAGGTATTAAATCTTCGTTAAATGTTTGGTATGATTCACCACCGAAGCCATCTGGTCCTGGAGTTTGTTTGTTGGGAGGTTTTTTTGTTTTGTATTGTTTTGCTTTTATATAACTGTTTCAATCTCTTTAGCCAGTCTCTTCAGATTTTGTATTTCTTCATGATTCAATCTTGGTAGATTGTGTTTCTAGGGACTTACCCATTTCTTCTAGTTTGTTCAGTTTGTTGATGTCTAATTGTTCATTGTAGTCTTTTATGAACCTTTGTATTTCTGTGGTATAAATTATAACTTAACCCTTTTTATTTCTGATTTTATTTATGTAAATCCTCCTTTTTTTCTTAGTCTAGCTAAAGGTTTGTCAATTTTGTCTTTTCAAAGAATGAACTCTGTTTCATTGATCTTCCTTAGTGTATTTTTAGTATTTATTTCCTCTCTGATCTTTATTATTCCCTTCCTTCTCCTAACTTTAGCTTTTATTTGTTCTTCTTTTTTTCTAGTTGCTTTAGATGTAATGTTAGATTATCTGAGATTTTTCTTGTTTCTTGAGGTAGGCCTATATCTCTATGAATTTCCCTTACAACTGCTTTTGTTGCATCCCATATATTTTTCTATGTTGCATTTCCATTTCATTTGTCTCAAGATTTTTTTTTTAAATTTCTCCTTTGATTCTTTCATTGACCCATTGGTTGTTCAATAACATATTAATATACATATGCTTATGATTTTTCTAGTTTTCTTCTTGTCATTGATTTCTGGTTTCATACTATTGTTATTAGAAGAGATGCTTGATAGGATTTCAATCTTAAATTTATTGAGACTTTTTTTTAAATTTTTTTATTTTTTATAAACATATATTTTTATCCCCAGGGGTACAGGTCTGTGAATCACCAGGTTTACACATTTCACAGCACTCACCAAAGCACATACCCTCCCCAATGTCCATAACCCCATATTGAAACTTTTTTAAAAAGGTTTATTTATTTATTTTAGAGAGAGAGCACACAAATAGGGGAGGGGCAGAGGGAAAGAGAGAATCTCAAGCAGCACCCCCGATCCAGCCCAGAGCCTGATGTGGGTTTTACACTTACAAACCTAAGATCATGACCTGAACCAAAATCAAGGATTGGACACTTAACTGACTGAGACACCCAGGTACCCCAGACTAGTCTTGTTTAATGATTTTAGTTATTTATTTATTTTGAGAGAGAGAGTACAAATGTGAAAGCTAAGGGGGAGGTGGGAAGGGGAGAGGTAGAGAGAGAATCTCGAGCAAGTATATTTATCTTTATCAATGAGATTTTTACTTGCATACATTTTCTTGTTAATAATTATTAGTACCCTCTTTTTCAGCTTAAAGAAGTCCCTTTAACCTTTCTTATAAGGCCAGTTTAGTGGTGATGAACTCCTTAGCTTTTACTTGTCTGGAAAACTCTTTACCTCGCCTTCAATTCTCTATGATAAACTTACTGGATAGAATATTGGTGGTTGGAAGTTTTGTTATTTTTTTTTCCTTTCAGCACTTTGAATATATCATGCCACTGTCTTCTGATCTGCAAATTTTCTGCTAAAATATCTGTTGATGGTCTTATAGGGGTTCCATTGTGTGTTAAAGTTTTGTTTTTTTCTTGCTGCTTTTAAGATTCTCACTTTAATTCTTGAAATTTTCATTATAATGTGTCTTAGTGTGGATATTTTTGAGTTCATTTTATTTAAAACTCTCTGGGCTCTCTGTTTCTGGATGTTTACTTCCTTCTCTGAGTTGAGGTCTTGAGTCATTATTTGTTCAAATAAGTTTTCTGCCCTTTTCTCTCTCTCTCTTCTCCTTCCAGAACTCCTATAATGTAAATGTTATTCTGCCTGATGTTGCCCTGTAAGTCCTTTAAACAGTCTTCGCTTTCTAAAGTTCTTTTTCTTTTCACTGTTCTGTCTGGGTGAGTTCCACTGCCCTGTTTTCCAGATCACTGAAACTTTCTTCTGCTCCATCTAGTCTGCCATTTAACTCCTCTAGCATACTTTTCAATTCAGTTATTGTATTCTTCAGCTCTTTTCATATATTTTCTATCTCTTTGTTGATGGTCTCCCTGTATGCATCCATTCTTCTCCCAAGTGTGGTGAACATTTTTATGACCATTACTTTAAGTTCTTTATCAAGTAAATTATTTATCTCTGTTTTATTAAGGTTTCTTTTCGAGGTTTTTATCTTATTCTTTTATTGGGAACATATTTTCCTATTTCTTAATTTGTTCAACTCTCTGTTTATTTCTATGTATTAGGTGAGAAAGCTACATCTCTCAGCCTTAGAAGAGTGGCCAGTATAGATGATGAACTTTATCATTTAACTTTGCCCTTGGTTTTGGTTGTCTCTGGAATATTTGTGATTATCTAAGTAGCCTGATTTATTTTTTATAGTTTCCAAATGTTGAGGGTATACCAAGACCTGTCATCTTAATCAGCACTCAGTTTTGGGCTGATTGGAGGCTAGCCCCTCAGGTAACAGGTTTTAAAGTATGCAAATATATATACAGTCATGTGGGACTGTGGTCATAATCCCTGCTGACCTCCTGTGCCAGCACTGTGGAGGTCTTCCCTAGGTAAAAGATGCAAAAATCAAGGCTCTGAACAAGGTGTAAGTGCCTTTCTGGAGGGTACCAGCAAACTGGTACTGCCAAGTTTAGCCTGCCAAGAACTATGTCTCTGATTACTTCAGTCCTGTTGGGCCTACAGATGCAAGGCTCCTGCATAAGATCCAGGAGATCAAGTAGTATTTCCTGTGTGGACTACAAGTGCCCGCAGTTTAGCAAAGCAAAGCAAGAATGCGGGGCCAGTCCATGCTCACTGGCTTTAGTGGAAGTGGGAAATCACAGAACTGGATCATGCCCACTGGCTTTTGTGGGTGTAGCATATCCCTGGTATATTAATATATGACATAATACTTACAGTTTCATTGAGTTTTAACAGTTTTAACCCCTTCTTTGTCCACCCTCATGCAAAGTCTCTTCACTTTTGAAATACAATTTAATTGTAGATGGCATGTGTATAATGGCAACAACAATATGAAGTCAACTAGGGAAGCTGGCAGATAGCCAAAATATGGTAGTTCCTTTTCATATTCATGTTGGTCTAAGATGCAAACATCAGGTTTGCAGGATAAAAATTAATTTTTTTCTTATCAGTGTGCTTAGAGTTGATCAGTTACTGAAAAACAGAGTCACAAATGAGCATACTCATAAAAGACTAAATGCAATCTCATCTGCCAATCTAGGTAACCTGGAGTAATGTACTACCAAGTGGACCAGTTACTCATATTCTCTACTTTCCTGTATCAGATGTGTAAATAAAAAATTCTGAATCTTTCCAATAGGCCAAACATCTAGTAGGTGCTACGGATATCATGATGAACACAAAGCAGCCCCTTCCCTCATGCTTCTGGTCTAAGAGCTAGAAAAATAACTTTTGGGATTTTCAGGTCATACGGTTTCTGTCAGAACTATTGTACTGTTGTGTGAAAGCAGCCATAGACAGTACATAAATAGGCATAATTTCTTTCCAATAGAACTTTATGGACACTGAAATTTGACTTGCATATAATTTTCACATGTCATGAAGTACTATTTTTCTTTTGCTTTTTCCCTTCCCAACCACTAAAAATATATATTTTAAAAAACATACATAGCTTGCAGGCCATTCATAAACCAGTTGTTGGCTAGATTTAGCCCATGAGCTAAAGTTTTCTAACCCCTGTCTAGTCTAATGCAGAAGATAAATACAGAAACAAATTATTTCTATACCGTGTGATAAAAGCTAGAGTTCTGTGGTTCTGTGGGAACCAGAGGAAGACCATCTAACTTAACCCAAGGCATCAAAGAAAATATCTTTATAAACATCAATCCCAGAGCAGAGTCTTAAAGAATGTTAACATGAAGGCATTGACTAAGAAAAGAAAGGGGGAAACTATGCTCCAAGTAGAAAGCATAGAATGAACAGTCACAGAATTGATAAACAGCATGAAATTCTTGGGCAATGATATTATTCTAGCACAAAATATAAGGAATGCCAGATGAAGTTGTAGGTAAGGGTAGGGATGAAGCTATAATATGTCTTATTTACCATACCTCTGGGCAATGAAGGCCACTGACAAGTTTTCAGCAGGGGAGTGATATAATTGAATCTGTATTTTTGATTTATCCCTGTGGCAACACTTTGGCAGATAGATCTGAGAGAGCTGAAAGGCTACTGAAATAGTCCAGGGGTGAGATGATGAGGGCCTGAACCAGGCAAAAGCAGTGGAAATGGAGAGAAGAGGATAAATTCTAAAAGTGTCTAAAAGGTAAAATTAACATGGCTTAACAAGGAGAGCAAGAAGTAAAAAATGACTCAGGTTTCTCACTTGAATGGCTAGGTGGATGAAAGTACCACCCAGTGCTACTGGAAAGTGAGAGAGTTTTATAAGCTAGATAATGAATTCAGATTTATATACATTGCTTGCATTTACTGTTGAGTTTTCCTGTGGAGGTTTTTACCAGGCCACTGTACATAAGAATTTTGGGGACAGATTAGAACTAGAGATAAAGTTGGGAGCACAAATGTGGTAATTAAAACTATGAATGAGTATAGTTGCTCAGATTCAGCACATAGAGTAAGGAGAGTCATAGGCCATGGTGATTAAAAGAGACTGAAAGAATAGGAGAAAATACTTAAGGCCTTGATGATATTAAACAGTAGGTGTAAAGAGAATGGAGTATGAGAAAGTTAAAAGAAGAGGTTGCCATAAGAGAGGTGAATTTAGTCTTTCACAACAGATTCCTGAAAATTAATCCATAATGCCTCCAGGAAGTCTGTCAGATATTGGTATCAGAATGATGCTAGTTTCAAAATCAATGTGAATAATTCTACAGGATTTTCAATTCTATAACAATGTGGATATTCCTAGAAAATTTGAAGGAACTTACTGATAAAAAAACATCTGGCCCTAAAGTATTTTTGGAAGTTCTCTTTGATAATTGTTTTCCATGTTTCTACAGTTACAGGCCCATTTTGTTTTAAACTTCTTACTAATGCACGGCATTTAACATTTTATTAGATATTTCAAATTTGTTGAGGTTTTCAAATTTATTAAGGTACAATTATAGTAGTTTCCCATAATTTAAAAAAGTTCTCTTTGTATTTGTTGTTCTATTCTATTTATCATTTAAATTTTATTTATAATTTATCTTTGTTTTCTTAATTAAATTTGCTAGAGGCTTATCTACTTAATTTATCTCCCTATAAAAACAACATAGCCCTTGGCTTCATATTATATTGGATTCTTAATCATGTAATTTCATTCTTCATTTTTAATAATGAAATATTTAAGGTTATGAATTTACTTCTCAATATTGCTCTCAAAGTTTTGAGAAATTGTGATCTCATTTTTGTTATTTTTTATTAGTCTGCTAGTGTTTCTTTTGGTTAATACTTGCATACAAATGTGTTTTGAAATATTAAAGCAGTGAAAGACTTTTGTTCAAATCTGTTTCTAATTTGTAGAAGTTTTACATTATCATCAGAGAACAGGGCAAGCCTGATTTCTACTTCTAACAGTATGCAAAGATTTTCTTTGTGGCATACCATATGATCATTTAAAAAATGTTCTCTGAATATTTGAAAGAGGGTGTATTCACTGTCAATCAAATATAATTTTTGTTATTAATTAAATCTGATGAATTGTGTTTTTTAAATATTCTAAGTACTTATTTTCTTGCTCTACTTTATCTGTCATATTTATATTGTATGAGCCTTCCATATAGACATTTCTATAGTTGTTCTTCTTTGTATTACAGTCTTTTCTTCAAATATTTGCATGTAAAAAAATGTTTCATGAATATAATATCCTTAAAATAATTTGTATGTTCTAACAATATAAAATAAATCTTGTGGGACCAACAAGACTGTATGGTTATCATTCCTGTTTCGTTTTGTTTCCAAATAGATAAGTGACATGACCAGATGCCTTATCTAGAGAATAGATTGATCAGAAGGAGGTGAGATGAGAAGATGAGAATCCAGTGAAAAGACTCTTCCAATAATCCAGGTAAGAAATCATGAACAATTGGATGAAGACAAAGGCTGCAGAGAGGTGTATAGCAAGTAGAATGACTAAGACTTAGAATTACTTAGATTGAAGAGGGTTGGGGCAAGTGAGAAGAATTGAGAGTTAACACCTAGATTTCTGAATTGGTTGACCATGATCTAAAAGGCAATATAGGAGAAAGAGCTGGCATGGCTTTTCAGACTAGGCCATTTTCTAAAGTTCTTCTTTCTCATTATATTCATCCCAAAGGACTGGAGTCCAGACCTAAACCTCAGTGCTGAAACCCAAGTCTATCTTAATATAAAACACTATTAAACTTCAGGGGATCACATTTCATTTATGTGCTAAGAGCTCCTTCATAAATTTGAGGAACCATTTGGACTAAGAAAGAGGCAATAAATGCTTGATAATACCATTCCTGGGGTAATCCATACATGAAGGTTAACTTTTCCACAAGAGGGCAGCATCACCTAATAAATTATGTCATTGAGGGTCTCCACCAATAGGCGCTGGGGGGGAGGTTGAAAGAGTAGACAGGGAGCCATAGGACCTGCCACACCATGAAAACCAAAGGGCCCTACTATCTCCAAAGCCATAATTACAGCTACTCCTAAGTGACTGGTAAGGGCAGATGTTGCTACAGCAGGAACAAAGAGAACATGGTGCTCACCAAGGGAGGATGAGTAGGTGACAGCCTGATGACACTCATTTTTATGACTGGCTCAGAAGCCACCAGAGATGGTGTCTACATTCCCTCCAAGTGCTGCTATTTCTGTATAACCGGTAACTCCCAGGGACCTTTATTTCATGTTGAAAGCTTTGTCACCCCTAATGGTTTCTCTGCAAATCCGGTGCTGTGAAGATTAGGCTGGAAAGTACACTACAGTTCTGATGGTCTTCTTATTTAATAATGTTTGGTTACTCCAATTGTGCTTCTCTTACACCCCAGGGAAAGGAATAGGAATGAAATTCCTTGAGACCTCATAAGTAAAAGGCATTTTATATACATTGCCTCATTTAATCATCCCAACAATGCCATTATATAGGAATAGAACTAGGCAGTGCCATAAATGGGTCTATCTGAATCTAAAGCAAAAACTACCAAGCTACCTCTCCAAGAAGCCTTATTTAAAACCTAAATTATGACTGATTCAAGATTGAGTCAGTGGCAATGTATCTATTGTATAAGGAATTACTTAACATTTTACTTCCTATTCAGGTTCATGAGCAGGGATGGCTTAATCTTAGGTGCCAACAGGTAATCCAATAAATTAATGGGATCCTATGTAACCTCACCCTTACTAACTTAAAACTCCTTCCCCCTTATATATGCTCTGAAGATAAATCATTTGGATATAGAGCATGAGAATGGCAGAAGAATTAAAGATGGCTTCTGTATTTTTGGTTTGGTTGACTAAATGCATGGTGGTCCCAGGCACTGAGATGAGGAGCTTGGGAGAAAAAGCTGACATGTTAGGTTTTGAGCATATTGTGCTTGAAATGGTTCTGAGACATCTAAGTATAAATGTCCAGTGGGAAGTTGACTATAGGAGACTGGGGCTCAAGAGATATAGTCATAGATACATGTAAATAATTGAAACTCTGGAACTGAATGAGGTTTTCCATGGTATATTAATGAAATTAGAAAGAGTGGAACAAGGGAAAACACCAACACATAAGGGATGATCAGAAAAAGAGCAGGTAGTAAAGGAACATGGTTTTAAAAAATGAACAGAGAGGTAGGAAAGTAACAAGAAAATGGGGTATCTTGGAAGCAAGAAAGGAGAGTTTCACAAAGGAAAACATAATCCAGAGCAACAATGGCAAATGCCATATACTAGTCACACATGATAAAGACTGAAAACAACCCACTGACTTCAACAATTAAGAAGTAATAGTAGCTTTTGACAGAATAGTTTCAGTGGGGTTCTGAAGGTCAAATTCAGACTGTAGTGGGTGGAAAGCTAAATTGAGGATGAAGACAGTGATTATAGACTCTCCTTTTGAGAGACTGAGTATGAACAAAAGGAGAAAGATGGGGCAGTAGCCAGAGGGGGAGGGAAATAGGATTATGGGAAGATGCTTTAAAAATATTTTTTTCTAGTAAAAATTAATTAAGATGGTGAAGCTCGGGTTCAAGTATAGGATAAAGGAAACAAATAGAAGGGAGAAGTATGAGCTCCAGTAAGACAGAGCAAAGATACAGCAGCAAAATGGAAGAAGCCATAAGGAAAGCTCACCAATAAGCAAATGTGTAATGGCAGCAGAGCAACTGTGCCCAAACATGTCCTTACCTTCCTTCTGCTTTGGCCACTCCACTTATTTGGAATGCCTTTCTCCTCCTGATGTCCAATTCTACCCACCCTTTAGCTCAAATTCCACTTCCTCTATGAACTCTTACCTAACAATCTCTTCTGATGTACTCTCTCTTTCTCTTGAATTCTAATAGCAATTTCTGTCTGAACAATACATTGAACAAGCCTTCAGCCTGTGAAATCCCCTATATTGTTTTTTTTTTTTCAAAAAGGTATTGCTAATTTGTCACACGTGTGTCTTTTCTCCCCCATTTGGCTGTATTCTCCTCAAGGGTAGGGTTTTTATCTTAGAGTTTGCCAGTTTCCAGAATGCCTACTATGGCTGGTAGTAAGGTCTCTTTAAATCTTGTGGTTGATTTAAATAAAAACTTGAAAAAAATAAATCTGTGGTGGAACGGAGGCAGCCTGTTATGAAGGAGACAGAAAAACACCAGGCTAAGTATGCCCTTGGTGTATATGGAATCATTTACTTCTCTCGGTAGCAAATAAGGAGACTGAGTCTTGCAGACATAAAATAAATTTAACCAGGGTGCAGAGGTACTAGGGAGCAGTGGTAGGATTTGAACCAAGGACATTTTCTCTTCTGCCATTCTGCTTCAGTTGTCTGCAAAATTCTGTTCATGTGAGATACCTCTTTCTTTGATGATGTTTAGATAGAGACATACCTCTGTTGAGGTTTTAGTACCAACCAAGCAGTTTCAGTGGCCACTATTCCTTATAGCAGCAAATCTCCCTGTACCTTACCTCCTGACAATCAGCTTGAGGATCCGGAAGGAGCCTTTGATGAGGATGAGGGCCTCCTGGCGGGAGCCATACAATGGAGTGCCATTGATATTCACCAGCTCATCACCAGTTCTCATCTTCTGGGACAAGGCTGCCTTGCCCCCATCTTCAATCTGTGTTGCAGAGAACAAAACAAAAAGCAGGTGGTGAGATGACTCCTTACCCAAAATTCTACTTCCTGGTTCCTCCCAATGTCAGAGCCTTAAGTAGTACTGGGGGATGGTTCCAGGAGGCTCCAGGAAACAGCTAAGAAGCTGATCACAGGCTAGTATTTACCTTGGGCAAAACCTTAAGGAAGGAAACAATACCTAAATAATGGAATCTCTGCTCTGGAGAAATCCATTTCCATCTGGGGAGACAAGAACTTCTAAATGAGAATGATGTTTGAAAGGAACAGGACAGTGTCAGCTGTGGCGTAGCAAACTGTGAACACAAATTAGAGCCAGAAGAGCTAGGCTCCAGAAAAATGACCTTTAGCAAGTCCTTTCCCATCTTTGGGCAGCCTTTGAAGCCTGGTAAAGTTGAGTTTGAATCTTGGTTCTAGTACTTCCTAGCTGAGTGACCTTGAGCAAGTTACCTAACATTTTTGTGTCTCAGTTACCTGATGGGGAAGAGTACGTACCTCACAGAGTTGTCAGTATAGGGAATATCTGAGAACATTTAAGTCCTCAATTAATGTAAGCTCTGATGATTATAGCAAGGGAGGGGACTCTGAAGACCTTGAGCATCCAGCTCAATATTCTGTAAGTGGAATTGCAAATTCAAAAGATACAAAGGATGTACAACAATGTAACTGTTCACATATCTATGTCTCTTCAACAAGTGCCTAGTACAGTGCTTCTAGGATATGGAACACAGAGGGCATTCACCAAAATTTGGAAACATAGGTGTTCACGGTACCATCACAGCATACAGAATTTCCACTGACCAGGGCAATCTTGGCAAGAAGGTAGTCAGGCTGGAGGGCGTAGAAACAAAGGCAGAAATATAGCAGAAATAAAAGGCAGAAATAAAAGCAAAGCAGAATGTCCCTCATGGGTCCTTGATTATGCCTACTTTTATATATAACATTCATTGTACCACAAAGGTGAGTTCTACCTAATAGGACATCAACTCCATCCATGGTGGCAGGAGTCATCGCATTAATCTCATCTCATCTCATCTCATCTCCATTAATCATTCCTCAAAATTTTAGTGAATTTCTAGTATGCACAGGACAGCATGCTAAAAGGTAGAGATAAAGAAATGAACAAAGCCTGCACAGCTATCAGCCTCAAAGTTAGGTTACTGTCTGAAGTTCATATGTCCACAGAGATGGTTATATTTAAAAAAAGGTCCAACCCACTGGTGGAATCAGGAAGAGATGTTTGTTTTTCTCCTAGGGGCAAGGAAGGTGAGGATGATTAAACCATAGAATCTTTAGGGAAAGATAGATTCTAAGTGATGCAACCAAAGGCTGGTCTTTGCTGTGGGTGTTTTTATATTTCTACTCTTCTTCTAATTTTTTTCTCAGTCTTTCATAGAATCCCTCCAATCTATCCCTCACCATGAAAGTTAGAATATTGCTGAACTTTAGGTTGGCTAGTTCATATGCAATTTGGCAGTTGAGACCTCCTGAATGCAGAGAAAAATGTTAATTCAGGATTTTAAAAATCCCATCAAATAAATTGAAATTCTAAGTTAATCACAGACTATTATTAAATTTATTGCTGCTAACCCAACAGTTTTTTTTAATTAACCTTTGTCTGACAGATCATAGGTTAGCCAAGTGACATTGAATATATATACCTTTGTTCCAGTACCTGGGCCACCACTCAAGATAAGACAAGCCAATATTAGTAAATGGGGAAAAACTCTCAGCAAATAAATTAAGATCACATCCTAATTTCCATTGTTATTATCATTATTACTTCACAGTCACTGCTGCCTGCTGCCAAAAAAAAAAAAAAAAAAAAAAAAAAAAAGGCAAAGTGCTGTGCTTGAATTTCAGAAGTTCTATTTGAATGACTCATTGCTTTGGCAGCCACAGAGGGCCCTCAGCATCAGGCAGGACTTTCAACAGGGAGCAGCCATCTAAAAGGGCTTCCTTAGACTAACAAAGAGCCACAAATAGGAGCCCAACTAATGAATGCTAATAGATTTTTCCTGTTGATGTACATTAGTCTTATTTCACTCTACCCATTTTTTATTCATACAACTCAATTATCCATATTACTGTTACCAATAGCAAGTCTCCCCTTGAATATGTGTTGATATTAAGTACCATCTCAAGTTAATTAAGCACTTTGTTACATCGACTAGATCTCTGTTTATTCTAGGCCAGAAGATGAAAGAGGGGAACCTTTAAAAAAAAATGATTATTGCTGCGGCAAAAGCTTACGCATTTTGCATTCCAAACTGCCATCTGGGCTGTCAGGGAGTCCTTGAAGGGAGTCTTTCCTGGACTACAGCCTCAGGCTGACTATGAATGCCCCTTTTCTTTCTTTCTTCCTTTTTTTTTTTTTAAGATTTTATTTATTTATTGAGAGAGAGAGAGAGCACATGTGCACAGGGAAGGGCAGAGGTGGAGGGAGACTCTCCAACAGACTCCCGGCCGAAATGGAGCTGGATACTGGGAGTCTCATCCCACAATCATGAGATCACGACCTGAGCCAAAACCAAGAGTCAGACACTTAACTGACTGAGCCACCCAGGCACCCCACATGCCCCTTTTCTGTTTCCTGTCCCCTCTCAGTCATTAGCAGCCTCCTCCTCAGGACAGATATGTTGAATGTAATAATACCATTTTAGCACAAGTACCAGAATTTGCAGACAACAAAGAAGTAAATTATGGGCACCTGGCACAGTCCCAGAGTCCAGATAGGTCCAGATCAGGAAATGAAACTCCATTTGATTGAAGGTCCCTTGGACTATACTACAAACTAGTCCTTTCCCAGACCCAGGGCATTTACGGAGCTATGCAACTGATTCCTTATTCCTTCTCCTGACTTTTTAATGTTTTTAAAAATTACTGTTCACTAGTCTTTCTGGCATTCCACCTCTAGATTCCAGCATGTCCTCATTTATTGTTTTGTTTCCTGATTGCCAGTTCTCCAGGTCAGTGGCTCAACCACACATTTGTTTATATAGAAGATATCCTATCCAGGCAAAGGAATGGAAAGGAAAGGAAGGAAGAAAGGAAGGACAGAGGGAGGGAGGGAGGGAAGAAGATGTATGTATTCTTTTACAAAACGTTTTCTTTCCCCTTTCCACTGCCCCTTGTACAAGTCTGGCTGAGGCCCAGGAAAGGTGTCAGTCAACAAACTTGTTGAGAATAACATGCCCTGCTTGATGGGCTGTGTATCATCTTTTGATGCTGTCCATTCAGAAAGGCTGGTCAACTCCCCAGCTCTTCCTGAATCAGACTTTTAGGGTGGCTTTCTTGTTTCATTTCAAGTGTTGTGAATTCTCAGATTGTACCCAGACACACTGGAATGTCAGTATAAACACACATCCCAAAACCCAATGTAAACAATGGTTAACTTATGTGTCATTTTATTTTATCCAAGTGATTGCTGAGCTTAGCAGTGAGTGGCCCAAGTAATTGAAAATGGATTGCAGAAAGGTCATATAATCAAAAGCCAGCTGGTGTCTGGAAAATTGGGAAGAGCTGATTGACCTTGGGTAAGTCCCTTTCCCCTCTTGTGGCTTCTTTTACCCTTATTGGTTAAAGGCAGGGGGTCAGACTACATGATCTCTGAGGGTCTTGGAGCTCTGACATTCAGTGACCTGTGAACAGTTAACAAAATCATGCATTATTCTTCTGCTGACACAGGTAATCCTGGCTTTTGCCACATTATACTTTGTCTTCACCCATTTTTCACTCCTTGAAAACTGACTAATTAACATCCATCTCTCATTTCCCTGTGGCCTTTATCCATTGTTTTGGAGTGGTCTGTCAAGCCTGGAACACTTAAAAAAGCACAGTTGGGACACGGAGAGAAAGAGATTCCTGAAGCCCCATTTTGTGCTAATGAGCTAGCAATTTGGAAATTTCTGATGGATCTCCAATGAAGCATGAAGTACTCTGATAGCTGTCAACAAACTGACAAGCTGGCCCCTTGAGAGTAAAGGCAAAGAAAAATGGACTTAACAACACTTACTGGCTTTTTAGTAGTAGCTTTTATTTAGTCCAATATTAGCAGATACTTGCTTGGGGCTTTTGAATAAACTTGGAAGATATGAGAGAGTGAGAGAAAGAAAAGTTAAATAAAGTTTAGCCTGAAAAATAATGTAGTCAGCAGGAGAAACAGCAACTGCAGCAATAACCAACAGGTATCGAAAGCTTATTATAGTAGTGTAAGAGCCGCATTAAAAATCAATGGCATGATTGTGAATACCTCAGCTTGCTACAAGACATTTATTGGAAAAACAGGCATTGACTGAAACTTTCCTGGCCAGTTCTAAGAGCCTCTGGCCAAATTACCAGCCCAAACACCTACCTTGACCAGCTTGTCTATATAGACTAAGAAGGCAAACAACAGCGTTGTATAAATTGATTTTTTTTTTTGCAAATATATAGAAAAGGCCCACCTGGAATAGTAGTTGTATTGCTTAGAAAACAGAACATACTCTGAATGTCTTCTTAACACCCTTTAAAAGATTTTCAAGTCTTGGGGCACCTGGGTGGCTCAGTGGGTTAAGCCTTGCCTTTGGCTTAGGTCATGATCTCAGGGTCCTGGGATCGAGCCCTGCATCGGGCTCTATGCTCAGCAGGGAGCCTGCTTCCCCCCCTCTCTGCCTGCCTGCTTGTGATCTTTCACTTTCTCTCTGTCACAAATAAATAAAATCTAAAAAAAAAAAAGATTTTCAAGTTTTTAGTAACATTATAGATACCTTTTCAGCAATTCGGTCTTTCTGGGGAATCAACTGAGAGAACATGCAGAGAGGGAGATAAACTGGATTTAAGAAGTCTAACTCTAAGGAAGGAGGATCACCAAATAGTAGATAATGTCTCTGCTTATTCTGAAACTTAGTTTGAAATCTTCAGCAGACCACAGGTTGGGGACTGTCAGTTTCTGACCTGCCCTCTCTCTCATATTGGTATGCCTTAGAATCTGATGCTAGAAGAGATGAATCAGAGTGCCCTGGACAGGGAAGACTGAGGCTTTGAAATTTCTATAGTCTCTTCGCTGTGGCCCTGAACAGTCTGATGCTAGGCTGCAGACACACTGCCTGCCCTAACTTCTCTGTTTGAGCAACTCTCTCCCTTCAAAATCCCTCTCAAATTTCCAAAGTCATCTAGATTAGAAAAACAAGAAACTCTGCTATGCCTTATCTTCCTTACATTACCCAAAGCAAATCAGAAAACAAAACCTGACTCTTAAACAAGACTCCAAAAACAGCCGCTAGTTAAAAAGATGTAAGTGGGCCTGGTTCTATGTGCTAATCCCTGTATGTAGATAGTTTGAGAAGGTGGACACCAAGGGAAGAGGTACTCTTTCCTCTACCAGCTAAGAAACAGATGCCCTGATCCTACATAGGGCTGCCCCAGAGTGTCAAGTTCTGTGGATCAGGCTCATGGTTTCCCCTGATCTTGGACCGGTGGAACTATATTATGCTCCAAAGCATGACCTATCCCTACAGGCAGCGCCTTCCTCCTTAATCACCTATCCCAATAGACAGCTGCTTAATCACCATGTAATTAACTAATCTTCACAACAAAGGTCCTCTAAGCACCAAATCATTAAATTTCCTTACGGATTAGCCCAAGTCAAATGTTAAGCATCTTTGCCAAAAACTCAGTCCAGAGTCAAGCTCAGTTCTAGGAATTTGGTGACAAGTAAAGGAGTAGAGTCAAAAGCACTGTATCTTACATCAGCAATCGAAAGCAAGTTAGCATCAGTGACCCCTACCAAGTCAGATCATCCTGTTTTCTCCTTAAATCAGGTAACAGGGAACAAACATCACTATGCAAGAGTAAGCTCAGGCTTACTGGGGTCTTATTCACACTTTCTCAACTCCAGCCATTTATTTACACTGAAGTCTTTTGCTGATATTAATATTATCAGTGTTCATCAAAAATGTCAGCTTTTGGGGGCACCTGGGTGGCTCAGTGGGTTAGGCTTCTGCCTTCGGCTCGGGTCATGGTCTCAGGGTCCTGGGATCGAGTCCCATGTCGGGCTCTCTGCTCAGCAGGGAGCCTGTTTCCCCCCTTCTCTCTCTCTGCCTCTCTGCCTACTTGTGATTTCTCTTTCTGTTAGGTGAATAAATAAAGTGTTTAAAAAAAAAATTTCAGCTTTTGGTGTTTTAGAACAATGGTCTCCAGAGAAGTATATATATATATATCCCAGGCTATGCACAAGATGATCCACTGGAAGGGGAGATATTTGAACTTCTGTTTATATTTACATTTATCTAAAATAATTTAAAAGTTGAGCATTATTAATATTTAATATTGGTAGTAGTAAATTATAGCATTCAGAAATAAAATTATGTGTACTGGGGACACATATTCAGAACATTTTTGCTGGTGTAAATTTTTACTAAAACATTTATCCAAATCATAGACTTAATTGGGAGGGCTAAAACCAAAAGACCTTTGAGGAAAACATGAGAATATCTTTGTGACCTTGAGGTGGGCAAAGATTTCTTTTAAAAATTTTTTAATTTTTTATTTAAATTCAATTAATTAATATATAATGTATTACTAGTTTCAGAAGTAGAGGTCAGTGATTCATCAGTCTTATAACTGGTGTTAACCAATACCCATCACATTATATGCCCTCCTTAATGTCCAGTTACCCCATCCTCTGACCCCCCTCCCCTCCAGCAACCCCCAGTTTGTTTCCTATGATTAAGAGTCTCTTATGGTTTTTCTCCCTCTCTGATTTTGTCTTGTTTTATTTTTTCTTCTCTTCCCCTATGGTCCTCTGTTTTGTTTCTTAAATTCCACACACAAGTGAGATCATATGATAATTGTCTTTTTGTGATTGACTTATTTCACATAGCATAATACCCTCTAGTTCCAACCACATTGCTGCAAATGGCAAGATTTCAGTTTTTTGATGGCTGAGTAGTATTCCATTGTGTGTGCGTGCATGCGTGTGTGTGTGTATGTATAGACACACACATGTTTTATATATATGT
Organism: Mustela nigripes; assembly: GCF_022355385.1. NCBI lineage: Eukaryota > Metazoa > Chordata > Mammalia > Carnivora > Mustelidae > Mustela > Mustela nigripes. Next base: position 80,503,055 of record NC_081575.1, on the reverse strand, counting down.
GTATACACACACACACACACTATATTACCACATAGAACCAGGCATATATATATATATATATATATATATATATATATATATATATGTCAACGGACATCTGGGCTCTTTCCATAGTTTGGCTATTTGGCTATTGTGGACATTGCTGCTATAAACACTGGGGTGCAGTTGCCCCTTCAGATCACTACATTTTATCTTTGGGGGAAATACCTAGTAGAGCAATTGTTGAGTTATAGGGTAGCTCTATTTTCAACTTCTTGAGGAACCTCCACGCTGTTTTCCAGAGTGGCTATATCAGCTTGCATTCCCTCCAACGGTGTAAGAGAGGTCCCCTTTCTACGTATCCTTGCCAAATTCCGTCATTTCCTAACTTGCTAATTTTAGCCATTCTGACCAGTGTGAGGTGGTATCTCATTGTGTGGGCAAAAATTTCTCGGACAGGATGCATAAAAACAATAACCATAAAAGAAAGAGTGCTATATTGGAGTTCATCAAAATAAAGAATTTATTATATCATCAAATGTCACTGGAAGTGAAAAGGCAAGTCACAGACTAGGAAAAAAAATATTCATTATACATATATCTGACAAAGGATTTGTATTGAGAATATGAAAAGAACTACAAATCAATAAGAAAAACACAACCAATTAACAATTAACAAAAGACTTGAACAGGCACTTCACTACAGATAGCCAAATGCCCAGTAGACACATGAAAAGGTGCTCAATATCATTTTTCATCAGAAAAATGGAATTTAAACTCACAGTAAAATATCAGTACACATCCACTAGAACACCTAAAAAGACTGAAAATACCATGTTACTGGCAAGAACAGATAACATTTGAACTCTACATTGCTGGTGGGAGTATAAAATTGTACAGCTACTATAGAACTTTGCATAGCCTCTGTCAAAACCAGAAATTCCACATTTAGGAGAAAGAAGTGTAGTTGTCCACAAGAAGATGTGATAGGATATTTTTTGGATTTATTTTTTATATTGTTTATATATTTATATTCTTATTTTTTTTATTTTTAGCTTTCTTCATTATAGGCAAAGAAAGAAAATAGGAACAACCCCAATGTCCATCAATACACACAGATTACAAGAGCTTGGGAAGACGGTGGAGTAGAAAGACCCCAGGCTGATCTCATCTCACATTTACAACAAGATATCATATGCATCCAAGTCAATAATCAGGAGAGTGAGCTGAAGACTAGGAGAACAAACTCCACAATGAAATATAGAGAAGTAGCAGCATCTGAAAAATTAGGAAGGTCAGAAAGGCAGAGGAGGCTGTCTGCAGGAAGGAGGGAGCTGTGTGAAAGGAGAAGGAGAGAAATGGGCACCTGCACCAGGGAGCTCACATGGGGAAGACTAATCCCCATAACATTGGCTTTAAAAACCAGAGGGGCTGAATTCTGTGAGTTTGCAAAACAAGGGGAACTTGGAGCCTGGAGCTTTAATGGTCAACTGACTCTGCACTGGGCTAGCCAGGCGGCCAATGATAGCTGGGTTGCCAACCTAAAGACACAGCAGCCTATGTGGAAATGCAACAGAAAAACAGCAGTTTACAAAAGTGTTGGGGGCAAATGGGAGACAGATCTCTTCCTATTGATTTTAGGGCATGTTGGGAACTTCTTTGAAAATGGGTAAGTTGGCAGGTGGGATTTTCTTCCCCCACTCCCCAGCCTAACTACAGAACCAGATGTAGGAGGGAGGGATGCACAGATACTTGTAGCCTGGGCTCATGGCAATTTTTTTAAAAGCTGTGCACAAGCCACATCCAGCTGCTGGGTATACAGTGGCCACTGCATGCCCTGCCAAGCCCTTGCACCATGCCCAGCCATGTGCCCCCAGCCACTATCACACACTGTACCCTCCTTCAGTCCCCAGGCACAACAGTACTTCAGGGGATCTGGCATAGGACTAGAGGACCAACATAAATTTTACTAAGAAGGCTGCCCCACTCCCTAGTTCCCTGGACCGCATGTTCCCCCCACCAAGAGCTGGCCTGCCTGGATCCCACTAACACCAAGGAGAGCAAACAAAGCCCACAACAGGCAGTTAGTGCAACAGATTGCACTGAAATGAAAAATGACTCACACACAAGAGCAGGGTGTAAGCAACATACATAAGATATTCTCCTGAAGTGCCAGGTTCTGATAGACAAGGGACACTGCAATGCATGGCACTCCAGGACCCTTCCTCATAAAGTCCACTTTCAAAAGCAGGAGAGTGGGCTGATGTTCTTAACACAGAGAAAGAGACATAGAGAGGCAGACAAAATGAGAAGACAGAAAGATTTATCCCAAATAAAAGAACAGAAAAGGGCAACAGCCAGAGATCTGCGCAAAACAAATATAAGTAACATGCCTGCCTGATAGAGACTTTAAAACAACAATCATAAGGATACTCACTCCACTTGAGAAGGGAGTGGAAGATGAGAGAGAAACCCTTAACACAGAGATAAGGAATAATATAACAGAGATAATCGGCTCAAAAAAAAAAATGAGAAACAGGCTTGATAGAATGAATAGCAAGATGAAAGAAGCAGAAGAAGGGATTGGTGACCTAGAATATAGTAATGGAAAAGAAATCAAGTTGAACAAAAGTGAGAAAAAAAGAACTACACAAACTAAGAATAGACTCAGGGAACTCAATGACTCCATCAAACATAATAGCATCCATATTATAGGAGTAGAAGAAAGAAGAAAGAAGAAGAAGGGGAAGAAGAGAGAAGGAAGCAGAAAATTTATTTGAATAAATAATAGTTGAAAAATTCTGTAATCTGGGGAAGGAAGCAGATATCCAGACCCAGGAGGCACAGAAAACTCCCTTCAAAATCATCTAAGCAGAGGATCAACAAGGAAACAAGGTTTTGAATAACACATGGGAACAGATTAACTTAACAGATATATTCAGAACATTTCATCCTAAAGCAGCAGAATACACATTCTTTTTAAGCGTACATGCAATACTCTCCAGAAGAGATGACATATTAGCCCATAATCCAGCCTCAACAAATTCAAGAAGACTGAACCTTTTCTGACCACAATGCTATAAAACTAGAAGTCAACCACAAGAAAAAATCTGGAAATACCACAAATACATGGAGGTTAAGTAATATGCTACAAAACAAGGACTAGGTCAACCAGGAAATCAGAAAAAATAAAAAATTACATAGAAAATAATGAAAATGAAAACACACAGTCTAAAACCTCTGGGATAAAGCAAAAGCAGTTCTAAAATGGAAGTTTATAGCAATACAGGCTTATCTCAAGAAGCAAGAAAAATCTCAAACAACAACTTAACCTTATACCTAAAGGATCTAGAAAAAGAACAACAAACAAAACCTATAACCAGCAGAATGTAGGAAATAACAAAGATTAGAGCAGCAATAAATGGTACAGAATCTAAAAGAACCTCAATAGAGCAGATCAATGAAACCAGGGGCTGATTCTTTGAAAAAAATTGATAAAATTGATAAACCCTTATCCAGACTTACCAAGAAATAAACGGAAAGACTCAAACAGATAAAATCACAAATGAGAAAGGAGAAATAACAACCCAAACCATGGAAATATAGTTAATCATAAGAGAATGTTATGAAAAACGTATGCCAACAAATTGGACAACCTAGAGAAAATTTATAAATACCAAGAAACATATAAACTACCAAAATGAATCAGGAAGAAATACAAAATTTGAACAGCAAAGAAATTGAATCAGTAATCAAAAATCTCCCAAAAAACAGAAATCTTGGACCAGATGGCAAATTCTACCAAATATTTAAAGAAGATTTAATACCTATTCTTCTTGAACTATTCAAAAAAATAGAAAAGGAAAGGTAAATTTCCAAATTCATTCTATGAGATCAAGTAGTACCCTGATACCAAAACCAGATAAAGACACCACTACCAAAGAAAACTACAGGCCAATATCCCTGATAAATACAGATGCAAAAAATCCCAACAAAATAGTAGCAAACCAAATTAAACAATATACTACAAAAATCACTCATCAAAATCAAGTGGGTTTTGTTTCTTGGTTGCAAGTGTAGTTCAATATTCACAAATCACTCAACATGATAAATCACACTAAAAAGAGAAATGATGAAGACCCCATATGATTATTTCAATAGACACAGAAAAAGGATTTGACAAAGTACAACATCCATTCATGATAAAAACCCTCAAAAAGAAGTAGATTTAGAGGGAACTTATCTCAACATAATGAAATTCATATACGAAAACCCCACAGCTAAAATTATCCTCAACGGGGAAATACTGAGAGCTTTTCCCTTAATGTCAGGAATAAGGCAAGAATGTCCACTCTAACTACTTTTATTCAACATAGTTCTGGAAGTCCTAGCCACAGCAATCAGACAACAAAAAGAAATAAAAGGAATAAAAATTGGTAAGATTATAGAAACCCCAAAAGATTCCACCAAAAAACTGCTAGAACTGATAAACAAATTCAGTAAAGTAACAGGATATAAAATGAATATATAGAAATCTATTGTGTTTCTAAACACTACTAGTAAATAAGTAGATAGACAAGAAAGCAATCCCATTGACAACTGTGCCAAAAATAATAAGACACCTAGGAATAAACCTAATCAAAGAAGTGAAACTCTGAAAACTATAAAACACTAATGAAAGAAATTGAAGAAGACACAAAGAAATGGAAAGACATTCCATGTTCACGGATTGGAAGAACAAATATTGTTCAGATGTCTATACTACTGAAAGCAATCTACACATTCAATGTAATCCCAATCAAAATACTAACAGCATTTTTCACAGAACTAGAACAAACAATCTTAAAATTTGTGTGAAACCACACAGAACCTGAAAAGTCAAAAAACCTTGAAAAAGAAAAGCAAACTTGGAGGCATCACAATTCCAGACTCTAAGTTATACTACAAAGCTGTATTAATTAAAACAGTGTGGTATTGGCACAAAAACAGACACATAGATCAATGGAACAAAATAGCCCAGAAAAGAACCCACAACTACATGGCCAATTAATCTTCAACAAAGCAGGAAATAATATCCAGTGGGAAAAACAGTCTTTTCAACAAATGGTCTTAGGAAAACTGGACAGCAACATGCAAAAGAATAAAACTGAAACCCTTTCTTACACCATCCACAAAAATAAATTCAAAATGAATTAAAGACCTTCATGTGAGACCTGAAAACATAAAAATCCTAAAAGAGAACAGAGGCAGTAACTTCTTTCACATTGGCCCAAGCAACTCCTTTTTAGATAGGTCTCCTGAGGCAAGGCAAACAAAAGCAATAATAAATTATTGTGACTCATCAATATAAAAAGCTTCTTCACAGTGAAGGAAACAATCAAGAAAACTAAAAGACAACCTAGAGAATGGGAGCAGAAATTTGCAAATGACATATCTGATAAAGGGTTAGTATACAAAGTATACAAAGTACTTAAATGAAACTCGACACCCAAAAAACAAATAATCCAAATGTAAAATAGGCAGAAGAAATGAACAGACATTTTCCCAAAGAAGACATACATATGACTAACAGAAACATGTAAAGTTGTTCTTTGTCACTTATATTGAAGGAAATAGAAATCCCAACTACAATGAGATATCACTTTACACCTGTCATAATAGCTAAAATCAATAATGCAAGAAACAACGGGTGTTGGCAAGGATGTGGCAAGAAAAGAATAGTCATGCACTGTTGGTTGGAGTGCAAACTGGTGCAGCCACTCTGGAAAGCAGTGTGGAGTTTCCTGAAAACATTAAAATTAGAACTACCTTATGCTTCAGCAATTGCACTACTGGGCATTTACCCAAAGACTACAAGAACACTAATTCAGAGGGTATGTGCACCCCTACATTTACAGCCATATTATTTATAATAGCCAAGAAATGGAAGTAGCTCCTGTGTCCATAGATGGATGAATGGATAAAGAAGATGTGATACATACATACATATATATACATATATATGTATGTATACTTATCTTTGAAAGTCTTAAGGACTAACATACACACATGCATACACACATATATATATGAATATATAGTAATATGTATAGTAATATATAGTAATATGAATATTACTCAGCCATGAAAAAGAATGAAATCTTGCCACTTGAAATGACATGGTTGGAGCTAGAGAGTATAATGCTACATGAAGTAAATCAGTCAAAGACAAATGCCATGTGATTTCACTCATACATGGAATTTAAGAAACAAAACAAATGAGAAAAGGGAAAAACAGAAGTGATAGAGAGACAAGTCAAGAAACAGACTCTTAATTATAGAAAATAAACTGATGTCACCCGAGGAGAAGAGGGTGGGGTGATGGGTGAAATAGGTGGTGGGGATTAAGGACACACCTGTATTAATGAACCCAAGGTGATGTATGGGACTGTTGAATCACTATATTGTACACCTGAAACTAATATAACACTCTATGTTAACTAAATGGAATGAAAATAAAGACTAAAAAAACCACACATATACAGAATGGCACACTACACAGCAATTAAGAAGAACAAGGTATTCATATATGCAGGAGATTGGATGAATCTCAAAAATATTATGCTGAGTGAAAGAGAGCAGACTACAATACATACTGTGTGATTCCAATTTACATGTAGGTCAAGAACAGATAAAGCTAATCTATATTGATGAAACTCAACATATTGGTGCTCTCTGGAGTGGGTATACTAAATATGAAGGCACATAAATGTTATTGTCAGCAGTGCTGGAAATGTATTACATATTGATCTTGGTGCTGATTACCTGAAACTACACGTATCTAAAAATTAATTGAGATTCGTGCATTTTACTGTGTGTGTATGTGTGTGTGTGTGTGTGTGTGTGTGTGTGTGCATGTGTGTATGTTAGTCCTTAACTTAAGACTTTCAAAGGTAAGGACCACTAGATTACAGATTATATTTCTGAGGTACAGACAAACAACCAGGCACTGTTTTCACATACTCATAGCTTTAATCAAGGCAGAGCATTTCACTTCGAAGGGTAATCCTTCACAATAGGGCTATAATTTATCAATGTCCTCATTGTTCCTCTCTGCTTTGAGACACTGTTCATCAAGTAAATGATTTCAATAGGAAATGAAAATGAAGACAAAGATTTCACTCTTTTTATCTGCCAACTGGTTAAGGTGAAGAGGTTTTTGTTTTGTTTTGTTTTGTTTTGTTTTTTAATCACCAACTAATTTCTATCTTGACATATCATAAAAAAGGAGCCAATATATTATCTAATCTTGGAGCCATCTACTTCTGCTCTGCCTGTGTATCCCTGATATGCCTCTTGCTTGTGCTCCTCAGAGTTCCTAATACCCACTCTGAGAAGCAGAACTTCTGATCAGGCCACGGCCACACCAGGTATTTCCTCTTCTGGCATCAATCATCACTGCCTCCTACTGGATTGCCTATGCTTCTTGGCTGTCTACTAAACTATGAATTCCAGTGGCATAAGTGAGCAAAGAACCTGGCAAAGCTGATGTAGTTGAGAGTTTAGGGAGAAGTGGGTGCAAGAAAGTAGAGGAAAGGGTATGGTAGTACATTAAAGATTTTGTTCCTGACTTCTTGAAGCAGTTGCCAGTGATGGGATTCACTGTATACAACCATGATATAAGCTTCCTTGTATAGGGTTAAAACAGTCTAAGACAAACCAGAAAGCCCAGAGGATGCCCCCAGCATTAAGACAGCATGGCGTGCAAATCTAGTGTGTGAGCTTACAGGGCTGGACAGATCAAGAGTCTTTTTCATACCACCTAATATAAAACTGCTGGAAATAGGATATATGAACTTATTGGCATTTATGAACTGTGCTTGAATGCATGTAAGAAATGCCCCAATTAAAAGAAAAATGGGCATTAAACTCCACCAGATTACTAGAGAGAGATGGAAATAATTCTACTTGGATTAACATAATCTTTATTTCTCCAGCATCAACCATTGTTGATGTTAAAACTATTCAAGTTGATCCAAAGCATCTTTTTCACTTTACAGCTGAATGTGAATAAGTTAGATACAGCCTTTCAGCCCAAGAGGATGTGATTAACTATCTGGAATCTGAACCGTCCCAAAGCCAGGTTCACTCAATAACTCATTGCTGGTTCCCTGAAGCCATTTATTTATAACCCATTATGCAAAAAGCCAAAGACAGTTTCTAAAGAGTGCACATATCCAACATTAGTCATTTCTGACTGGAAAACGACCAAAGGACTAACACCCTTCAGGAATGGGACAAAAGGCTGCCTCTGGAAAATACTCAGCCTGCTCTACTGTCTGGAAACCCCTTGTCCAGCTTACCCGCGTGCCCTCTACCAGATGTGGACAAAGGGAAAAGGAACTTGCTTTCTATTTTTCACTGCCCCTGCATTCTGTTCCCAGACATTGTTTGCCTCTGCCCAGGCCTCCTTTCTCCAGCAGTGATTTTAATCTTTGGTCTTCGCTTAGCCTTCTGAACAGTGTTAGATGAAGAAGGGGGAAGAGGGGCATTTAATTTCCTCCCATGCTTCTGCATAACTGCTATTAAAGCAACCTATTCCCACAGAAAGAATCTACCAAGGTATATATGTATGTTGCAAAGGCAATAACAATAATATGCTTTACTGACCCTAGGACAGATCCAATTTTAAATTAAACTGGCACACTTGCTGCTGCTTTCACATAGTGCTGCAAATCTGGGAACAAGTAAGTCATCACACTGTTTTGTTCCAAGCTACTGTCCTGTTCACATGGTGACTGAGAAGTGACACATACCTATCTCTTTCCTGCTCAGCAAGATGTGTCAAATAACACAGAGCAAAACCACGTTTCCACCATTGAAAAAAAAAGGGGGGGGAGAGAAAATACATTAAATTGTTTGTGTGCTCCTGTTGGGTAGAGACTTGCCCATCAGAGTGCGTTTCCCTTTGCAACAGCAGGATTAGTTGGAGAAGCAAATGAAGCAGGAAATGGTGGGCATTTGGGTTCAAGATCTGGGAAATCAATAAGGGTAGAGCAGTATAGAAGCCCTTCTCCTGGGAGCAGGCTTGCTTTTCAGGTTGAGGCTGGATGAAAAGAAAGAACCTAAGTTTTAAATTATTATTTGAGTACATCTGACATCCACTGTTACATAGTTTTGGGTGTACAACATGGTCTATTTGACAACTCTGTATGGTGTGCTGTGCTCACAAGTGTAGCTATCATCTGTCACCAAACAATGCTATTAAAATAGTACTATGTTCCCTGTGCTGTGCCTTTTATTCCTGTCACTTATTCATTCCATAGCAAGAAGACTATACCTCCCATTCCCCTTCATCGATTTTGCCCAACTCCCCACCCCCTCCTCTCTGGCAGATCTTTGGCTCCTGTCCCTGCTCATTCCCACTTACTTAAACACAAGTATAGAGCCCTGCACCTTCTCCTGTAATGGTTGACACCTTCTGACAGCAGACTCCACAGACCTTGGCACTGAGAACTTTCCTCATAGCCAAGGTCATTCTGGTGCCTTCCCTCCTCCCTCCAGACTTCCTGCCTCTCTCCCTAACTGCCTCTCCTGTGTACACACTCTCTTCCATCCACACTTCTTTCTCCCCCAGGCATCTGAACTTGTTTTGTCTGTCTTAGCCTCTCCTCTACCCCCCATCAGTGCCTCTTCCTGGGTTTCTTATGGGCAAACCTCAAACACCCCTATCATTAACATCTGGCACTTATGTTCACTAATTAAATCAGACAAGGAGACCAAGGAATGATTCTTACAATGTAAATAGCAGAAGATTAGAAGCGCTACACAATTTGGCCATGTCTGCCTTTTTGGCCTCATTTCCTACACACTGCAGTAATACTGAACTTTCTGTTCTTCAGAGAGGTCAAACCCATCCTCATCTAGGACCTTTGTTTGCCCTTGCTGTTCTCTCTGCTGAGAACATTTTTTTGTCTAGGTCCTTATGGAGCTCCTTTCATCATGCAAGTGTCAGCTCAAATGCTACCTCCTCAGAGACACTTTCCCTGAGATAGAGTAGACTCCTCTCTTTCCCCAACCCTGATCCCCATAATTCTCCACCACATTATTTTATTTTCTTCATAGAAGTTATCATTTTGTATTATCACATTTGTTTCTGTATATATTTACTTTCTGTCAGGATGCTTACATTATAGTAGTAAAGACAATCACACTATCTTTTTAAAATATTCTTCTTTTTAAATTATTTTTATGCACATATAATGTATTATTTGCCCCAGGGGTACAGGTCTGTGAATCACCAGGCTTATACACTTCACAGCATTCACCATATCTTTTTATAGCTCTGTTGCTGACACCTTAGAAAACAAATGTCTGTATTGAACACATAGTAGTTGCTCAAGAAATATTTGTTAAAAGGAGAATTAAAAGACTTTTAGGCTATCATCCTACTCATTTGCTGGATGCAGGATAAGGAACATTTTCACTTCACCGATCATACAGCTTTGGTTCATGGATGGTATGTGACTCGCCCAAGATAAAGAATGTATTAGGTTTAAGATATTTTCTTCTGTGTGGATGTGACAAAACATTTTTGTTTTCCATGAGTATACTGCATACCTTAAGTAGCAATGCAGAGTTCTGGTTAAAGAGGCACTTTTTTTTTTTTTTTAAGAGAGAAGAGAGAGAAAGAGAAAGCATGAGAGTGCAAGCGAGTTGGGTGGGAGGAGAGGCAGAGGGAGGAGAGAGAGAATCTTAACACCTAGCACACAGCCTGACACAGGGCTTGATCTCACGACCATGAGATCATGACCTGAGCCGAAATCAAAAGTCTGACGCTTAATCAACTGAGCCACTCAGGCACCCCAAGTCTCCAAGCTTTTTTAAAAAGCATTATTATTATTGGCTCAGAATATTCCAAATTAATTATGCTTTGTGCTAACTATCTCCTGTTTGTGGTGAATGCCCAGAGGTGATTGTTAGACTCTTAATGCAGTGGGAGGAATGAAGCTTTTAAGTAAACTTAAGGGCATGGTAACAATACGTTGTATCCATCCGTATATGATTCTTCTTTTTAACATTCTCAGCCCGAGGACGTTAATTTAAAACAGGCACACAAGCCCTCACAAACAGACCATGAACACTGGGAGATTTAACTGCTCCCAGCATCTGGGAATTCAAAGTAACATCTACTCCACCTTCCTGTGTACAGACATTACAACAGGCCCTTTCAGTCCACCATCCCCGAAAATTTTAAGAGCAAATCCAGACGATGGGTTTAAACCAGATTCTAATTTGATTTAGTGCTTAGTTAACCAATTCCCTCAGACCCCTAAAAAGGTGTATGGTGGCAGGGGGGGGGGGGGGGGGCTCAACAACGTCTGAGTGAGAGTTTGCCCTAACCCGACTTCATGTGTCTATCGTTCCTTAAAGGCCATTTGTTCAATGTAGTTTAGTGTTTATCCCTTCGCAAGGCTTTTCATATAAACAAATTCACAAGTCAGGAAAGAAAAAACCCTTTGTCAAAGCACGTTTTCAGATTTGGGGCTTGGAAAATACAGCCACCATGATATGACTAAAAAAGTTTAAGTAACTATAGAGTATGCATTTGGCACTAATGGACAATAAGTGATAGGGAAGTTTTGTCAGGTTTGATTCAGATTACGTGTGGCTGCTGTGAATTATATGGAATTACACTGAGTTTAATGGTTCTCTGGCAATTTGCCTTGGCTCAGTACCAAGGCAGCTAATGCTTCAATCAAACTGCTTTCCCCACCCCCACCCCAAGACAATTTCTGTTCCTGTCTATGTCTTGAGTGTATTTATGATGAAGCCTTCAATGACATCCTCACACAAATGCCAACTTTTTTTTCTTCTTCTCTGTCACTTTCTCTTCCTTCTTTATGGCCGGGTACATTAACTGCTCCTGTAGCTTTGCTGAGACAAGCTGCCTGGCTAGACTTTGTGAAGAGCTTTTATGGTTTGATTAAAAAGGAGGAGCCAACAGTAAGAAGATGAGGACAAGACAAATAGGAGTTGGCCCTATCCCTTTCCTCTGCAGTGCCATTAGCTAGATCTATTTCACCCTGATTGGACTGGATCTTAGACCCACCCAGCAGCATGACGTAATATAGCAGCTCTCCCACGCCATGCAAACGGTTCAGGAATACATCCCACCAAAGGCAGGTAACCCACCTGATGAAGAGAATCCCATCACATGGCAAGTGACCTCCTCTCTTTAGGAACCCAAATGGCACCAAGCCTGGGATTCTGCCACAGATCGCTGGCATCCCTTTCACAGAGTTGGTACAGTGGACAAAGACCGAGTGCACAAACAAAAGCCAGACAAGTCCTCTGCAAACTTGCAAAACTGGCATGTACAACTCCAAGGTGCAATCATCCTGTAGATGGCAAATATTCTGGGTCCAGTTCCTCTCATGGATCCCTGGTCACCCCTGTACCCCGCCCTCTAAAGTTCACCAGGAGCTTCAGCCCTGGCACCCCCTGCTTTTCAGCTAAGGTGATTCCTCGCCTCCGTGTCCAGCTGATTCTAAAGTCACATTTACCAGCCTTACTAAGGAGAAAGCTCATTTTAAAGAGACTAGCTGCCATAGAACCAGCAGGAGGGAAGGGCAGAAACCACAGGATTCCTACTCTGCACTGATTGTCACTAACTCATTTCAGCTGCTAAGGGGAGGCCCTGTTGGGGGAGCTGGGAGAGGAAATGGGTTCCATGTACAGTCCACTTTAAATTGTTCACAATTGTGTGCTCAAAAATAGTCTCTACTAAACATCTAGCACGTCCATTAGCACAAGTCATAAAGCTTTAGGCTTTGCTGCACTGTTGGCCCAAACTGCCTAAGTTGCTTCCCTATGGCAAAGATCATTAAATGGTTGGCAAGTCAGATACACGCAGGAAGGAAAAAGGAGCTCCAGGGTGGTTAAACCTGGGCCCAGGAAGGATGGTTTAATAGGACTTTTATGCACATAAAGAACATAGAGGGTAAGGACCAGCTGTTCTTAATTTTAACTGAAAGCAGAGTAAGAGGGAAAGAAACTGAAATTGCAATGTGAGAGACTGATGTTAGCAAGAAGGAAGAACTTCCTGCCAGAGAAGGTAGGTAAATACTAGATTGAGTGGCTGGTCAGTAATAGTTGTGGAATTTCCTTCTTTGGAGTGGCTCTTCTGTCTGGGCTATTTCTGTGTGGTCCTTCCAGAGCATGAGAGTGGGGGTAGGGAGGGGGAGGAAGAAAGAAAGGCAGCCAGAGGTCCAATTCAGTCCTTCCCAGAACTTAGACTCTCGTATTTGTAATGTTCAAGGATCTATAGCTGGCATCACTAAGGCTTTAGAAAAAAAAGAAGAAAAGGAACAGGCAGCTTGTTGCTCATCTCAAATGTTTAGATTTACTCCAACTCTCTAGCCCTCTCCAAGAGCCAAGATTTTGCCCTGGTCCCCACAATCTCAAGAAAGAAAGTGAAGACTTGTGTTGCGCTCCCTAGGGCCATGCATATGGGAACAATATTTTCTGAATCCAAACGCAGAACATAGTCTGACAATCCTATTTATGGGGACAAAAGGACAGAATATGTGAAATTAGAGCTGTCCCAGGAAATATGGGACGTATGGTCTCCATAGCTACATATTATCTCTTTCTAAGGGTCCTGACACAGGAGGGAGTTAATTAAAACTGTGTCATGTGGTTTGAGGCCTGGGTTCTTTCCTTGTCTGTGGCAAGATCAGTTAGAACTATAAGAAAACCAGGGTCATAATAAACCCAGCACAAATTCTTGCTGTGCAGGCTGGAGAAAAAGGTAGTGTATTTAGCCTCCCTAGTATCCCCCAACTCTAACACTTAGCAGCAGCAGGCACATGTTACACAGGGGTGTCTATTCTCACTCACTCAACTATAAATAATGCCATAGGGTTATAGAGGGGAAGCAATGTGGTCTTGGGCAAGAGATCCTATTCATTCATTCATTTGTTCAAGCAGTGGTTCTCAAAAGTGTGGTCCCTAAACCAGCAACATCTCCAGGGAGCTTGTTAGAGATGCAAATTTCCAGGACCCACTCTAGGTCTAATGAGTCACAAACTCTGGGGGTGCGCCCCAGCAATCTGTGTTTTAATCCACTGGGAGTGGTTGTGATAAATTTCTTTTTTATATTTATTTATTTATTTATGTGTGAGAGAGAGAGAGAGTGAAAGACAGAGATAGCAAGAGAAAGCACAAACAGGGAGGAGAGGAAGAAGCAGACTCCATGCTGAGAAGGGAGACCGATGTGGGGCTCCATCTCAGGACCCTGGGATCATGACCTGAGCCGAAGACAGACATTTAACCGACTGAGTCACCCAGGCGCCCCGTGATAAACTTTAAATTGTGAAAATCCCTAGATAAGAAGTCCAAGTGGCAATGCTCACACTGCGAACCAGCAGCGGTACCATCAACCAAAAGGACCAAGGTCTTAGGCATTTGGTAGGCCCATCAGTATCTCTGCCAATTCAACCTATAATGCCTCTCACATTACCCAAATCATGGAATAGCCAAATTCTTATTACATAACAAATTACTCAAAACCTGGGTTTCCAGAAGGCAACATAGCTTATCTGGTCCAATACGCCTTCTTCAAATAGGCCGAAGGCCTTTTGGGTTATCCATATCCTACTCAAGCACACACACACTCCTTTAAATGTTCTGTGTATATTTTAGCCCTTAGCCCCAATCTGGGTTTCAGTGAACTGACTGGAGCTCATTTTGAGGACCAAGCTGGAAATATTTTGTGTTTAGCAGCAATATTTTTATTTTTAGGCAAACACAGATGAAAGAGTCCCTGCTGAAAAAAGCAGCCATTAATGCTAGCATTTATTCATTTACTGACATTAAATTACAATAAAATTAAACAAATTCATGGTTTCACCTCAGTTTAAACTGATAGTTAATTGCTGTTAATCAACAAGCAACCCTTCACAAATGTTTGCTTGAAAGGAGAAGAAATGCTTCCAGGTGAAATTGATCAAAGTGAAGGGCCCTAAGGACCAGATCTTGTTAAGTGCCACCTGGTTCTCCTCCCTGCCCCCAGAGCATCAGTCTATGAAGGAAAAGCTATCTCAACACAGCTTCCCAGTTAGAATCATTGACATCTAGCTGCCAAAAGAGCTGCTGGTTAAATTAAGGAAGTGGCACAGCGTTTAAGAATGACATACATGGGGCACCTGGGTGGCTCAGTGGGTTAAGCCTCTGCCTTCGGCTCAGGGCATGATCTCGGGGCTCTCGGATCGAGCCCCCATTCGGGCTCTCTGCTCAGCGGCGAGCCTGCTTCCCTCTCTCTCTGCCTCTCTGCCTACTTGTGATCTTTGTCAAGTAAATAAATAAAATCTTTAAAAAAAAAAAAGAACAAAATACATGAGCGAAATTTCTGGGTTTCTGGGTTGATGGTCATGTTCTATATATTGATAGCGGCTTCAAATATACAGGTGTGGGGTGTGTCAGAATTCACCCTAAGAAATACACTGAAGATCTGTAAAATTCGTTGTATGTACATTTTACCTCAAAAGAAAAGAATCATAAAACACAGTAGTGGTATGCATGCTGGGATATTTATAGGGACCTGTATTGATGTCAGTTTGCTTTGAAATATATTAGAAAACAATAGGGACTGATGGATAGAGAGAGGGAATCAGTAAAGGAAAAGATAATGTGATAAAGCAAATATAGTAAAGTGTTAATAGTAGAGTCTAAATGATGGGTATATGAGTGTTTAATGTAAAATTCTTTAAATGTTCTTGTATGTTTGAAAGCTTTTGTTACAAAATATCAGAAACACAAACAGGCAAGAAAAATGCTACTGGATTTAACTGTCTGAAAGTTCTCTCATTAATTTATTCATTCCATACACAATATACATGAACTGAGACCCTTATGTGCTAGGCACTAGTTCAAATCCTGACTATGCCATTTAGTGGTATTAACCTCGGGCATGTCACTCTGCTACTCTGAAACTTGCTTCCTTATCTGTTAAATGGGGAGAATAATAACACCTTCCTCAGAGTGGTGAATTGTTGGAATTACCTTTAAATTGCTGAGCTCTTAATGAGAGCTATATTGAGGAGGGAGCTCTCAATGAAGTGTGTCTTATTCCTCACTCCCTTGGAAATCCTTTCATGGCAACTTCAACTTAATTGCTGAGCACTTTTTTCCCTTGGAAATTGTTTGCAGCTTGGGCCAAGACCTTAGATTATGGTGTTTGTATAGGACTCAAATGTTTTTAACTGATTTGCCTGACATTTAACCATGTTTTGGTTTGTAAACTCCCTTTTGCAAACAAATAAACAAAAAAGCTGGAAAGCAACTTTTTCCTTTGAAGGGAGTATAAAGCAAAATTTATAGTGAAGTTGGAATAGTGGTCTAAGGTAGTTCTGCCACACCCCTTTGAACCCGTGGTCAAAATGCCTGATGGTTAGCTCACTTGCTCATCATCTCCCACAGCTCTGGCTTCTTTTGCAGTCCCTGGATGAGTCCCAAAAGAAAAGGAGCCCTACCATTTTGGAGAATATGCACACCCCTTGTTGGTTTCCATTTATTTTCTGGGAGGATTCTCTCAGCACTCTTCCAATTAATGCATATCACATCATTCACTAATTGGTATGCAAGAGGGGAAGCATTCCATTTTTCAAGGCCAGGCCCATTGCCTCTGGCCTTTTTAAGTCCCCTAGCTGGTTTGGGGCAACAGGGAGGATGGCTGTGTCCCCCAGGAAAACACTCTCAAACTTTGGACCCAGGGATGCAACCTGAGAACAGGCAGGTGTTTGGGTACCTCTGGAGGTAATAAAGCCCAGAGTCTGCCAAAGAGCAGAAATCTGGGCCTGAGAAGCTGTCCAGGACAGTGCTTTATGAGGCTGCTGAACAGCAGTGCTCTTCACAGCCCAGGAAACCATGCACCAAAGGTGCAGTAGACTTTCTAGTGGTCAAATCCGATCAGACTCTAATTAAGACATTTTAAGAGGCAGCTCTGGGCAGCAACGATCTCCACAGAAGAGTGATCAGAAAGCCCTTTCATTAATTCATTCATTCCACCAACAATATACGTGAGCTGTGACTCCACTACATGCTAGGCACTAGTTCAAATTCTAGTTATACCATGTAGTAGCAGTATGACTTTGGGCAAAGCACTTGTCACTGGGACTCAACATCTAACCCTGAGGTTTGGTTCAAGGGTCAGATCCTATAGACTTGATGTACCCCATCATCACAGCACCACCAGCAGGGATTACACAGTTCAGGGAACTGATGAGGTCAATGAAAACAACACTTGAAGAAACTACAAGGTTGCTTTATATTTGAAGTATATTTTGTTGTTTTAAAAATGCACACAAACCCTTTATAAATATAGTTTTAAAGTATGTTCAGATGGCAGGGTATAATGGGGGACTGTAATTTTTAATTGTAGGATATGTGAAACTCTACAGTCCTAAGTAATCTTTTTTTTTAAAGATTTTATTTATTTATTTGACAGAGATCACAAGTAGGCAGAGAGGCAGGCAGAGAGAGGGGGAAGCAGGCTCTCCACTGAGCAAGGAGCCTATGTGAGGGCTCAATCATCATGACCTGAGCTGAAGGCAGAGGCTTAACCCACTGAGCCACCCAGGTGTCCCATGGTCCTAAGCAATCTTTTCTGCAAAAGTGATAAACATGCCCCAACCAGTTATCAGGAGCTTAATCTTCTGCAGTTGCCAGAGTATGTGCTAAGAAAGATCATGAAGGCCCTAGAAGATACTGTTCTGCTAGCAAGGGTCAATGTTCAGTGACCATTTAAGACCCAATTATGTATGGAGATGCTCAGATTTCAGACTGTAGATGTGGACTGGAAGCTCTGGGGAGTGTGTGTGGGTTAACCACAACATATGGAGAGGAAGGAGAAAAGAATTCATCACTCCATTGTTTACTCATTGTTTTTTACAGACTCTATTCCATCATTTTTTTCTAAAGTACAAGGTGAGAAGGTTGTTTGGAGGTCCTGTTATCCATGTATCTATGGCATATGGTACACTTCTTATCTTCTTATTGCTTTATAAGTTTCTGACACTACTGTGTCCCTTCCTAATATAGCCTGGATAGGTAAGTAACTCCTGTGTACTCCCAAAGTACTCTGTACACACCTCTACTGTTCCATGCACTTACCACATTGTACTGAAACTGTGTGTTCACAGCCCTGTCTCCTGCTCTCCTGGTGGCTCCCTGAGGGCAGAGACTAGGTCTTTTCTCATATCTGTATCTCCGGCACCTATCGGTGCATAATAGATGTTTGTTGAACTGTTTAGTGGAACTTGAGGTTATTTTTAAATTTTCATTCCAGTTAGTTTACAGTGTTATATCAGTTTTAGGTGTACAAGACAGTGATTCAACAATTCCACACATCACTGAGTACTCATCACGACAAGTGTCTTCCTCAATACCCATCACCTAGCTCACCCATCCCCCCACCCACCTCTGCTCTGATAACCATGAGTGTGTTCTCTATGGTTAAGAGTCCATTTCTTGGTTTGTCCCTCTCTTTCCCCCCTCCCTTTGTTCATTTGTTTTGTCTCTTAAATTCTATGTATGAGTGAAATCATATGTATTTCTTTGACTGACTTCTTTCACTTAGCATTTTACTCTCCAGCTCCATCCATATCATTCCAAATGGCAAGATTTCATTCTTTTTAATGACTGAGTAATATTCTAATATATATGTGTTAGATTATCTATATCTATATCTATAATCTTCCTTATCCATTCATCCATCGATGGATACTTGAGCTGCTTTCATATGTTCACTGTTGTAAATAACACTACTATAAGCACAGGGGTATGTATGTATCCCTTTGAATTGGTGTTTTTGTATTTTGGGGTACATATCAATAGTCAATTGCTGGATCATAGGGTTGTTCTGTTTTTAACTTTTTGAGGAACCTTCATACTGTTTTCCGGAGTGCCTGCCCCAGTTTGCATTTCCACCCATATGTAAGAGGAGGAACTTGAGGTCATTAACTAGGTTTGATTTTAACCTCATAATCTAAGTGCCTTGCATACAGTAGGTGTTCCATGTACATCTTCTCTGATGATAATAATTTTAAAAGGTCTCAAAGGTAGATGGCACTTTATATAGCTTATCAAATGCTTTCTCATTGAGTCATATGATCCCCACTGCAAGCCTGTTAGGAAGCAAGTCAGATACTATAACGATTGTCATTTGACACACGAGAGAACTGACTCAAAGCAGTTAACGGAGTTGTATAAGGCCACACTGTTAATAAGAACTCAGTGGGTACTATGAATTTACCCTATTGTTCTACAGTGCCCATGTTTCTCTATTATCTATAGAGATAGAACTGGGCATACTTGACACCAGTGTGGTTTCCTGGACTTACAAGTTATTAGATTCTTCTCCCTCCTGCTAGATGAGAACAAGGTAACTATTTGTCCTGGTATCTGCTGACAGTCATGAGCAGCTGAATCTACCAACCTCTCCCTGGACTACCTTTCCTGGGAGATCATTTCCATTTAGAGTCAGACTTTCATTTACTTGCAGCCTAAGTCATGCCTGATGTATGAGGCCTGCTTCCCAAGGAAAACTGAGTTCTTTGAAGCCAGAGCTTAGCCATTCTTCCAGTCTGGCCTTCTTGACAGAACTCACAACTTGGCTGGCTATTGTTGACTCTTCTCATGGGGATAGGAAAGATGGAAATGTTGTCAGAGAGGTTCCTGAAACAAAAATTAGCTTGTTGCTCAAGGGACCACCAGTTATGAGCCATGTTAATGAGGCAGAAGCTGGTAACCAAATGAAGAGAGATGTAACGTATATTCCCCACCCCAACTCCACAAGCCAGTGTCTCTCCTGGCAGTGCTGGAGAAGAAGGGGCAAAAACATTTACATTACTTCCAACAGATAGATAGTCCTCATGTCCCCTTAGAGAGACACTAAGCCAACATCTCCCCAGAAGGCAGCTGTCTACAATTACTCACATTAGGGCAACAGTTTTCACCCCAAATCCCAAAGGGTTTTATAGCACTGTGGGTAAGGAAAAGTTCCATAGACATGACTTTATGTCTCAGTTTTATTAAGCATTCACTGTGTGGTTGAGACACACTCTTTTTTTTTTTTTAAAGATTTCATTTATTTACTTGACAGACAGAGACCACAAGTAAGCAGAGAGGCAGGCAGACAGAGAGGAGGAAGCAGGCTCCCTGCTGAGCAGAGAACCGGATGTGGGGCTCGATCCCAGGATGCTGGGATCATGACCCGAGCCGAAGGCAGAGGCTTTAACCCACTGAGCCACCCAGGCGCCCCGAGACACACTCTTGAAATATTTCCATCTCCCCAGTAATATAATGGAAATAGTACTTTCTTTCTCTTTTAAGGATACTGGAAATGTGACTGGCATTCATGGGGTATGTATGAAAACCAGAAAAGTGCCTTGAACCAACTTCAGGTCTGGACCCTAGAATAGTTTATAAGATTACAAACAGAATGGTCCCATCTACTAGTATTCTCTGTGTTAAGAAACAAACATTGAGATTTTTGTTCACTTACATGTTGGGTCCTGAGCTGGGCTTTGGGACTACAATGAGAAGGGAGCCCACATTCTCTGCCCTTGAGGAGTTTCCAGTATAGTGAGAGAGACAGGTGTATAAATTCAGACATGAAATATGAGAATTTCAGTGTTCTTGACATCTATAGGGAGAACTTGTTAAAGATGAGACCAGAATGGTGAGCTGGGATAAGATGAACAATGAATGCAGAGGCAATCCTCAAAATATCTACAAAACCCCAACAGCAGGAGCATTCTAACCAAGCAGAATGGATGCAGGTCAACCCATGGAATAGTGTCCTCCAGGTTACCTGCTGTGCTGGGCACTATTGCTTTAGTTTCTGGGTCCTGAGGAGATCAAAAAAGGTCTAGAAATGGGGAACAGGGCAGCAGAAGGGGTCTTGAAGGGACTCAGAGGAGCACCTGGTATCAAAGTATTCTGCAATTTTAACAAGATGTGTTGCTTCTTCAATGTCATGTGAATGAGCATGAATATTACCCTTGGCGTCCAGGAGCTCAGGAATCCCATGTGTGTTGGAAAGAACACGTTAGCAGCACTGTGGTAGATGGACTGGATGGGAACAGCATGAAGTCAGGGAGATAAGTAGAAAGGCTTTGCAGTACACCAAGGAAGATAGATAATAGGGCTTAATGCAGTGGCAACAGGGCATGTCATTTGTATAAGAGGCCCAAAGATGCTTCCACAAATCCCCATCTCTACTTACCACCTTTGTTCCTAATACTCCTCTAGTCTTCTTGCTGTCATGGTTCCACTATCCTAGCCCCATGCAACCTTACACACACACACACACACACACACACACACACACACACGTGTGTGTACTTGTGTGACTGATCCTATTTTAAGTATGTACACTGAACTAGTGGCTGGCAGGCTATAATTACGGCAGGCAAGAGTCCTGCCAAGAAAAATTCATTCAAATACTGAGGTCATCCTATTTCCAGCTGTATGAGAGTGGCTACAGTATAAACACCTGCCTTCAGAATAACAACCTATGTTGTGGATAGTTCTCCCTACTTTTCCAAGCAGTCACACAATTATCTCATTTGTTTTCTTAACAATGGTCCTAGGAGGTGGGTAAGATTGGTATTATTTAGTTACAATGTATAGCTAGGGAAACTGCGGTTCAGAGAGAAGGACTTGCCCAATGTCACTCTCAATTAGTCAGTGGCAACACTAGAACTAAAATGCTTTCTGCCTCTTAGTCTCGTGTTCCTCTCAGACTTCTATATGGTCTCCTTCAGAATAATTCCAGATCATTATTTCCACCTCCTGCACATGAATACTCATTCAATCCATTCTTTTAAAAGAAGCTTTTAGTTTTAAATGATCTCTACACCTGATGTGGGACTCGAACTCACAACCCTGAGATCAAGAGTTACATGTCCACCAATTGAACCAGCCAAGCACCCCTCATTCAATCCATTCTAATGGACATTTCTAAGAAAATACTGCAGATGACTCCAATCCTATCCTTCAAAGCCTTGCTCTGGTCCCAGCATCCCCTTCAGGAAATTTACCTTGAGACTCCAGTTCAGTTACCTCAACCACTTCTCCTATAATATTTAGTCTGTATTATTGCCTTAGTGCTTTCTTTATTCTCTCCTGTTGTGTTCTGATTACTCCATCTGTGACTTCTGCTTCCCTGGCTTCTTTTCTTCTTTCTGCCTAGCACAACACTTGGCACAAAAGGGAACACTCAGCAAAGTGTTGTTTATGGTCGACTTGATCCAATAAAGCCTTACTCTGGCATCAGAATGCCTGAAATTCCCAGCTCACAAGAAAGCATTCTCAATGCGTGTGTGTGTTTGTGTGTGTGTGTCCATGTACAACTCATCCAGTGACCCAGAGGGTAACTAAATCAGTGCTGTCAAAGTGCAGCATCAGCACATTGTTATTTTACATTCCAGTAGGAACTGAATCAAGGAAACGTTTTCCCTTAATTTTTAAGAAATAAATACTGCTATAGTGTATTTTTGACATCTTGTGTACATTTCTGAAATAGAGTCCAGATGAGAAACCAGCTCATGTGCATGTCCATCTCAATCTGAGAATGGTAAATTCCTACTCATGGATATTTTCATTTCTGAAATCCCAATTGCAGGAAAAAAAAGACTAGGGAGCCTGTTGTAAGAAGGATCCAGGCCAACTTGAGAGTGACTTACTAGACAATCTCTCTGAGGCCAGGGGCAAGACTAGGGCTTGAGGAAGAGAAGAGGTGCTAAAATTTCATCCCACCTCCCTCCTACCTGCCCATACAGATTTCTAAGGAATATGAATGGGAAGGCAGCTGATAGCTGGTCCCAGGAAGGCAGTAAACTAGCAGAAGACCCTTTTGGCATGGGTGTGGCCAAAGGCAGGGCAAGCCCAAGAACACAAATAGATAAAGCATGTCCCAGAGAACACCACCCACTGGATTGCTAGGTGAGAAAAACCTCCTTAGAGTCCCAACTAGGGATAAAGGAATCATTTTTCTATTTCTTTTACAACATGCAACATGACTTAAGGCACTGTGCTTGGCACTTATCAGTGTGACCTCTTTTGCCCTGTTGCGAATCATATTCCCATTTTACAGATGAGGAAACTGAAGCTCAGAGAGAGATTAAGTCATTTCCCTATTATCACATAGTCTGGCTGACTCCCTCATCTGGGCTCTTTCCATTGTACCACTCTGCCTTTCGGAGGTATGTTCATAGAGCTCTGGCAATAAGAAGTCAGCAGCCTAAGTCACGAAAACCCTCCCCAGCAAGCCTAAGGTTTCAAAGAAGTACTTGCTCTTAAATGATACATGGGACATACCTTACAGGAGAAAAAGAGGAAACATTATTCATTACTGGCTGAAGGAATAGCAGATCCAAAGGGGCTGATGCAGACAAGAAAAAAGCAGTTCAGGATTATGGTAAGTAGTTTGGGGGAGGTTACTTTAGGATGAAGACAGGTGATGTAACATGAGGCCAGTTTATATGGGGTCTCATATATCATATTAAGAATTATGGGTTTTCGGGGCGCCTGGGTGGCTCAGTGGGTTAAGCCGCTGCCTTCGGCTCAGGTCATGATCCCAGGGTTCTGGGATCGAGCCCCGCATCGGGCTCTCTGCTCAGCCGGGAGCCTGCTTCCTCCTCTCTCTCTGCCTGCCTCTCTGCCTACTTGTGATCTCTCTCTGTCAAATAAATAAATAAATAATCTTTAAAAAAAAAAAAGAAAAAAAAAAAAAGAATTATGGGTTTTCTCCTGAAGAAGATGAGAGACTAGATGGGAGCAGAGATCGGATCTCTGGTTTGGAAAGAGCACTGTGGCAGCCACCTGGGCAGACAGTTCAGGAAAGGCACTCCTGGCTGCAGGGAGACTGAGTTAGACAAGTATGGCAATAGTGGAGGCCAGGGTCAGGGTGGTGAAGCAAATGGAGGCCCAGCTCAGGAAATGCTGCCTCCAGAGCAGTCATGGCAAGTCATCCTCAGTTTAACTTCAAAGCTGAGAATCCAGGCTTCACCACATCTACCCCCATATCCCTTAAACACTGCCTGTGTTGCTCTGGCCTCAAGGCTAGTAACAAGTTTTGCTTTGTCCTTTGGGGTCTTCCCATTTGTCTCCATCTTTTAAGCTATCGGCTTTGTAGCTCCCCTGGGCCCAGCCTAGCCCAGCTGGCTGGGGAGGGGGAAGAGAAGTCAGGTAGGCTCCAAGCAGAAAGGACCCTGATTAGCACATGTTTCACATTCCCCACATTGCATGGCAATTCAAAGCCAAATCCTATAGGATTGTTTTCTTAAAGATTGGGGATGGGTTTGGGGCTTCTTCTCTCTTTTTCTTCTTCCTCTTCTTTTTTTTCCCTCCTTATTAAGTGTGTTTCTGGACTGCAGCTATTTCCTCTGTCCTTGAGTTAAGCAATAGCAGAGGGGGAGAGAAAATGAAGGTTTACAGCAATGCAGAAAAGATGTTTCTATAATAGGCCAGAGGAGGAAGGGAAATCCAGGGTTGGGGCCCACAGCAGTGTTCCAGGAAGGCCAGGGAATGTGGCTGTTGTGGAGGCAGGGCTACAGCTAGGGCATGTGTATAGAAGTCAGGCAAAAGCCTACTTAAATGAAGTGGCCCCTGACACCGTGGCCAGCTCCAGCCCTTGGCTCTACTGCAATCAGCACTCAGATTGACTTTGCTCTGGTCATCAGCAGGGGCCATAGTGTCAGCAAAACCCTAAGGTATGGGCTCTCCCCAGTGACTGAGGAAATTAAAGGCCTGAAATATACCAAAAGCACTTCACAGGTAAAGGCAGCCAACAATGCACTCCTGGGAAGCCCAGATTCCCAATGAATAGGAAGGTCTTACAACCACCCCCATCCAGGGTTCCCTCATTATATATATGTACAATTCTGGAATAGAGCCCAAATGAGAAACCTGGTCATGTATATTTCTATCCCAGTCTGAGAACAGGAGATTCCTACTCACAGTTTCAGTTTTGAAATCCCAATTATAGAAAGAGACTAGGGGAGCAAGTCTATTTCCTATCTTTCTCCCTTTCCATCATTTCCTATGTACATATACATATAGGTACACACATATGTCTTGTGACAATGTGTAGCATTTAGGGAAACATTTATAATCTTTTAATTAGCAGCTTTATTGAGATATAATTTATACACCATACAATTATACCATAAAATTCATCAACTTTAAGTGCAATTCCATGGTTTTTGGTGCATTTATAGAATTGTGCAGCCATCACCACATCTAATTTTAGAACATGTCCGTCACTCTCCTAAAACTTTGAGCTCATATACCATCTGTGTTCCCACTCCCAGCCATAGGCAACCACTAATCACTTTCTATTGGTATAGATTTGCCTTTCTTATAAATGGAATCATAAAACATATGGTTTTTTATGTCTTGTTTCTTTCCCTTGGCATAATGTTTTCAAGGTTTATCCACATTGAGGCATGTATCAGCACTTAAATTTGCTTTATGGACAAATAGTTCACCATTTTATGGATATATCATATTGTGTTTATCCATTCACTAACTGATGGATGTTTGGGACATTTCTGCATTTGTGCTATTAGGAATAATACTGCTATGAACATCCATGTACAAGTTTTTGTGTGGACAGTGTTCTCATTTCTTTTTGGATAGATATCTAACAGGAGAATTGCTGGATCATATGGTAATAAACCATAGATGTAAGGGTTTATTGCTGGACTCTCCGTTCTACTGCATTTATCTATAGATGCCTTTCCTTATGCCAATACTACATTGTCTTGTTTATTGTGCCTTTGTATTAAATTTGAATTTAAGAGGAGTGAGTCTTCCAACTTAGTTCTTTTTCAAGATTGCTTTGGCTAAAGAAAGTACATGTAATTTAGTATGGATTTCAGAATTAACATTAAAGGCATATGAATGAATGAAATGAATTTTTTCATATCTATCTATCCATCTATCATCTATCAATCATCTATTTAAAGGAAGTTGTATACCCAGTGTGGGGCTTGAACTCACAACCTTGAGATCAAGAGTCACATGCTCTACTGAACAAGCCAGCCAGGTGCCCACATTCATTGATATTTGAATGCTAAACCAGCCTTCCATTCCTGTATATTTATATATTAAAACATTAATTTTTTTATTTTTGCAACCCCAGAATTTAGTATTAAAATGATTGCTTTGTAATCCATTGTCTTTTGAAGAATCTAAGACAAAGAAGGAGAAAATATATGCAATGATTTCTGTATTAACATTCTTATTTACCATTTCCATTATTTTTCATTTCTTCCTGTGCATGAAGTTACTCTCTGGTGTCATTTCCTTGCTCTAATCTAACTTCTTTCCCCTTTTCTGCCTTGTGCTGTTATTGTCATACTATAGATATATTATGTTATTGCTTTTTAAAAATATTTTAATTTTTAGAGAAACTTTAGGATCACAGCAAAATTGATAGAAAATTATAACTTCCCATATATTCCTTGCATGCACATTCATAGCCTCCCCATTATTTGCATCCCCCCAGAGTGGTACATTTGTTACAACTTATGAAACCACACTGAAATATCACAATCACCCAAAGTCCATAGTATATATTAGGGTTCAATCTTAGTGTTGAGTTCTATGAGTTGGACAAATGTATAATGGCATTTATCCATCATTATAATATCACAAAGAATATTTTCACTGCCCCCA
The DNA here is from genome assembly GCF_022355385.1 of Mustela nigripes. NCBI lineage: Eukaryota > Metazoa > Chordata > Mammalia > Carnivora > Mustelidae > Mustela > Mustela nigripes. The sequence continues at coordinate 80,476,349 of NC_081575.1, read as the reverse complement.
AATCCTCTATGCTCTGATTATTCATCCCAACCTCACTCACCACAAGCCCCTGGCAACCACAGATCTTTTTCCTGTGTCCGTAGTTTTGCCTTTCATATAGTTGGCCTCATATAGCATGTAGCCTTTTCAGATTGGCTACTTTCACTTATTAATATGTATGTAAGGTTCCTCCATGTCTTTTCATGGATGAATAGCTCCTTTCTTTTTAGTGCTGAATGATAATCCATTATCTAGATATACCACAGTTTATTTACCCATTGACCTACTGAAGGACATCTTGGTTGCTTCCAAGTTTTGGTAATTATGAGTAAGGCTACTATAAAGATCTGTATGCATGCTTTTATGTGGACATAAGTTTACAGCACCTTTGGGTAGATACCAATGAGTGCAACTGCTGGATCACATGGTTAAGAGTATATTTACTTTTATAAGGAAGTGACAAACTATGTTGCAAAATATCTATACCATTTTGCATTCCCACAAACAATAAATAAGAGCTCCTGTTGCTCCACATCCTTGACAACATTTGGTGTTGTTAGTGTTCTGGATTTGGATCATTCTAATAGGTGTGCTGTGGTATCTCATTGTTGTTTTACTTTGCGTTTCTCTGATAACATATGGTGTAGAGCATCTTTTCATATGTTTCTATGTCATCTGTATATCTTCTTTGGTGAGATGTCAAGATCCTTGGCCCATTTTTAAGCTGAGTTGTTTTCTTATTGTTGAGTTTTAAGACTCTTTGTGTATTTTGGATAGCAGTCCTTTATCAGATATACCCTTGCAAGTATTTTCTCCTAGTCTGTGGCTTGTCTTCTCATTGTCTTGATAATGTCTCACAGAGCAGAAGTTTTTAACTTTAAAGGAGTCCAGCTTGTCAACTATTTCTTTCATGAATCATGCCTTTGGTGCTATATCTAAAAACTCACTGCCTTACCCAAAGTCATCTAGGTTTTCTCCTATGTTATTTCTCAGAAGTTTTATAACTTTACATCTTACATTTAGGTTTATGATATATTTTGAGTCAATTTTTGCAGAATTTAAATTCTGTTTAAGGTCTAGATTCATTTTATTATTATTATTATTATTTTGCATGTGGCTGTCCAGTTGTTCCAACACCATTTGCTGAAAAGATTATCTTTTTTCCATTTATTGTCTTTACTCCAGTTTCAAAAACCTATTTCTAGGCTCTCCATTCTTGTTTCATTGATCTAATTGTCCACTCTTGTGCCCTTACACACTGTTTTGATTAGTAGCTTTATAGTAAGTCTTAAAGTTAGATTGTGTCAGACCTCCCAACTTTGTTCTTCCTCAACATTGTATTGGCTATTTCAGGGTCTTTGGCCTCTTCACATAATCTTTTAAATTAGTTTGTCAATATCCACAGAATAATTTCCTGGGATTTTGATTAGGATTGCTCTGAATCTATAAATTAGATAGGAACAAACTGACATCTTCACAATATTGAGTTTTTCTATGAACCCAGAATGTCTATCCATTTATTTAACTCTTCCTTGATTTCTTTCATCAGAGGTTTTGCAGTTTTCCTCTATGGCTCTTACACATATTTTGTTTTGATTTATACCTAAGTATTTCATTTTGAGAGGTGCTAACATAAGTGGTATTGTGTTCTATTGTTTTTTTGGGTTTTTTTGTGGGCAAATCTCACTTTAATTGCAAAGCCTTCATTTACAGCACACTCAACAATGAATAAAACAATGAAAACCAGGAGAGCTGTGACTTTTGCACATTTGAATATATAAAAGTTCCTTGAAATTCGGTAGTTGCGATAAGAACATTCCACAAGAAAAGCACCCCTCTCCTCATTTCTCTGAAGACCGTTTCACATTTGAACAGATGACTGGGCATACTCAGAATTTCAAAATAGCATGCTATACCTTGCAAGGAGATTAGAAGAAAATCTTTTTTCATACTCTTAGGCAAATAAATCCTTAGTGACTAGGGTGGGCATGATAAACTAGCAGAAAGGGAGCACCAAGTGGTACTAAATGCATCAGCTCCTCTCCGGTGACACAGGTGAGACCCGCCTATCCGTGACCCGTCAGAGAGCTGCTGTGAGTCACTGCCTGGAATTGTTGAAAGGTCTCAATTTCGCCCGCAGACAGAATCCTTGAACAGCAAATACAAAACTGCCACTGAATTTAAGTCCTAAAGAATCTTCAGGAAATTCTCGTTTTATTTATATAGACAGGGACACCTACTCCGTCATTAGAGCAATAATCATACAATGGACACGCGTGCTCTGTAAGGTGTGAAGGGTTTGCTCCAACACTGGCTTTAAGAAAAGCATCATCTAATTCTCATTTTATTTTACACTCTCGAAACAGAAGGAACACAAAGGGAAGGTGTGATGATAACTCCCCGCCTCTGACGCGGGGGGCTCATCCCAACTGCTGGGAAGGGAACCCCGGGGAGGACGCCGGAAGCCCAGCGTGCCGCCCTCCAGAGGACTCTACACTGAGTCCATCAACGTGCTCTAGCCACAGTGTATGCTTAAAACTAAAGAGGGTTTCACTTAACGTCTACATTTTAAAACTGGAGCATTGTGTTTTTTATTTCAAGTCTCATTTGTTCATTACTGATATTCAGTAAAGTAATTGACTTTTCTATATTCACGTTGTATCCCACAACTTTGCTATAATCATTTATTAGTTATAGTTTTGTCAATTCTTTCAAATTTTCTACATAGATCATGTCCTTTACTGACAAAGATGTATTTTCTTTCTCCCACCCCAAAATGTATACTTTCATTGTTTTAAGGCATCATCAGGACTTCCAATGAAATTTTGAAAAGAAGTGGTGAAAGGGAACATCCTTGCATTGTTCCTGATCTCAGTGGAAAAGTTTCTACCATTAAATATGTTGTTAGTACTATTGCTTTTTAAATAAACTTTTATTTTAGAAATAGTTTTAGATTTATAGACAAATTGAAAACAGAGTACAGAGATTTCCCATATACTCCCACATAATGTCTTCTATTATTAACATATTACATTAATATGACACAATTAACCAATACTGATGCATTATTATTAAGTAAAGTCTATAACTATTCATATTTCTCTAGATTTTACTGAATGTCCTTTTTCTGTCCGAGGATGCCATTCAGGATATGACATTACATTTAACTGGTACACACCTTTAAACTCTTCTTTCCTTTGATCCTTTCCCTGTTTTTGATGACCTTGACAGTTTTGAGGAGTACTTTTTAGTCATTTTGTAGAATGTCCCTTTGTGGGTATTTGTCTAATGTTTTCCTCATGATTAGACCAGGGTTATAGGTTTTTGAGAGAAAAATCAAGAAGTGAAATTACCTTTCATCACATCATATCAGGGGACATACTGTCAATGTGACTTATCACTGTTGATGTTAACCTTCATCACCTGGCTAAGGTAGTCTGTATCACCTTTCCTCACTGCAAATTATTATTTTTTCCCCTTTCCAAACTGTATTTTCTCAAAGAAGCCACTATGCACAGATCTTACTTAAAGAGTTGGAGATTATATTCCATGTACCTGAAGGAAGAGTAGCAACATAAATTATTTGGAATTCTTCTGCATGAAAGAATTGTCTATTCTCCCTGTTTATGTTTATCTCAATCATTTATTTCTACCAGTATAAACTCATGGATATTCATTTTATACCTAGGGATACAGTTCATTACTACTTAATTATTACTGTTTTATGCTTAAGTTATTCTAGCTTTGGCCATTAGGACCTCTTTCAGTTGACTACAGTATCCCTTTGACATATCTCCTTCATTGTGAGTGGGGTTTTTTGTTTGTTTGGTTTTTGTTTTTGTTTTTGTTTTTTAGCCAGTGCTTCCTTACTTTTTGGAACTACAAGATTTTCCAGGTTCATCTTATATATTTTTTTGCCATGTTCTAAGATCAGCCATTTCTCCAAGGATTCTCCAGTTCCTTTTATTGGAGAATAGCATAAGCTCTGGGGATAGGTATGTACACCACTGTTTTAGTATGCTATTGTTTTTAAAAATCAGCGAAGAGGGAAAAGGAATATTTAATTATACTACCTTTTATAGTTATTATTACTTTAGCAGGACTTTTTTTTTGCATGGATTCAAATTACTGCCCAATGTTGGTTGCTTTTAGCCTGAAGGATTTCTTCTACTTTTTCTTATAAAGCAAGTCTGCAATATACAAATTCTCCCTATCTTGGTTAACAAGTAACATCTTTATTTCTCCTACATTTTTGAAAGTTATTTTTTTCCAGAGATAGCATTATTGGTTAATTTTTATCAATTTGAATATGTCATCTCCCAGTCTCAGGACATCCATGGTTTCTGATGACATGTCAGTTTTCTTTTTTTTTTCTTTCTTTTTTTTAAGATAAGGCTTATTTATTGTATAAACAATTTTCAAACTTACTGGGGTTGCTTTTTATGATGGGTCATTTTTTTCTTGCTGCTTACAAGAATTTCTCTTTGGCTTTACATTCAACATTTTGACTATATCTCTAGGTGTGGATTTGTTTAGTTTATCCTACTTGGAGCTCACTGAACTTCTTGGATGTTTAGATAAACATATTTTATAATAATTGGGACCATTTAAGCCATCATTTCTTTGAATAATATTTCTGTCCCTTTCTCTGCTCTTCTTCTGATATTTCCATTACACATATGTTGGTCACCTTAATTGTGTTCCACGTGTGTCTGTTTATTTTTCTTCAGTTTTTTTACTTTCTCTTCTAGAATATATACTTCCTATCAATTTGTCTTCCAGTTCAGTAATTCTATCTTCTACCATATCAAGTATATTGTTGACCCTCTCTTATTAATTTTTCATTTAGGTTATTATACTTTTCAAATCTAGAATTTCCATGTGTTTTTTAAAATATGTCCTATCTTTTCATTTGATATTCTTTATCATTGTCATCATACTTTTCTTTAAATCATAAAACACGATTTTCTTTAGTTCTTTGAATAGCTTTATAATAACTGCTTATAAATCCTTATCTGACAAGTACAACATCTGGGCTCCCTCAAAAATAATTTCTATTGCCTGATTTATTTCTTTTCCATGGTCACACTTTCCTGTTCTTTGTCTTTTTAAGTTTTTGTTTGTTTGTTTGTTTGACAAGGCTCATCATTGTTGCAAACTAGATATTTTAAATATACTGTAGAATCCCTGGATTCTGTTTACCCACCTGGAGGTCCTGTTGCTGTTTGTTCTGCTTTGTTTTGCTTCATTTAGGGACTTTCCTGGACTAATTCTCTCTGAAGTCTAGTTTCTCTGCAGTGCAGTCTGACATCATGCTCATTTCCCCCCTAGTTTTATTTCTAAGTTTGGCTTTCTAGGAATCATCTCTGGTTCAGCATAGTTAGTGTTTATCCTGTGATTAAACAGGGGTTTTTCTTAAGCTCCTAGGTCTAGTAAGGTTTCTACCCTTTCCCAGTATATTTTAGTATGGCTTGGGGGAATGCCTTCACAGTTAAAGGAGTTTTTGATTCTACCCTGCATTTAAACAGACTTTAGCAGTTCACAAATAACATTTTTAATGCATGTGTATAGCCTCCTCAATCTACTAGGGATGAATTTGATCTTAGCAGAGCTCCTCTTGATGGTTTCTTTCCCTAGTTCTCTCAGAAATATCTTGCTGGTCTGCTCTTTTCTGTCTGCTATTGATATCTAACTACTTTTATGATTTCCACTATAATGATCTCTATGGTTTTCAACAACACCTTTAGGTATGAGTTCTTTCATACTCTGTTCTATTAAAAAAAAAAAAAACAACCAAACCCTATAGGCTGTGCCACTATCCTGGAGCTAGATGGGCAGAGAGTGATATGGCAACCTGCTTCTTCTGGAGTGGCACCACTGTCCTCTGAACCCTTGAAATCCTTGTCTGACAATTACATCTGGGCCCTGGACCTGGGAGAGAGAAATTGGGAGTCCCCAGTCTTCTCTAAATACCACTCACCTTTCTAGGATATAGACTTCATCTTAGGAGTAGGAGCTTGACAAAGGATGGGAGCCTTCAATCTACTTGGCCACGCCTACCCAGAATAAATCTACAACACAAACTAGAGGGTAGAATAAGAGTCACCAGCAGTCTTCCCATCTTGAAGTGTAACTATAGCCCTACAACCTGGAGCTAGTAAAAAGGAGAACCTCTGTTGTTTGGGGGTTTTATGGGGGGTTGCACCCACCTGAAATAAATCTGCAGTATAAGGCTAGGTGAGGAGTAGGAGCAAGTAATGGCTTAAATGCTACTGATGCCAATTGTTCTTACCAAGACTCCATAAATTTTCTTGAATGAGTGAGTTTCAATTTGTTGCATGCTCTTAAACCAATTTCCAGATATTTTAAATGATGGTTTTTGATAACTTTTTTATGGTTATTTAATTGAGGAGAGGGTCTGGTAAGCTCCTCTCACAACCATTCCAGAAATCAGTCACAATTATCTATCTTAATTCAACACATATTTAGCAAGCACCTACTGGGTATCAGGTATTATGTGCACTGGGTTTGTTTTAAGTAATACCTTTATTAAAGTACTGTTGGCATACATTAAACTGTGTATATTTAAAGTGTACAATTTGATGAGCTTTGACACATGTATGAACCAATACCATAATCAAGATAGTGTACATATACATTAACCCCCAAAGCTTATTTCTGCCCTTTGTACTGCCACCTACCTTTCCCTCTCTCACTTCCTCAGGCAACCATTGATCATCTTTCTATCGCTACAGGTTAGCTTTTGTGCCTATTTTTAATTTACAAAGATAGTTGGTGATAAAGTTTATCCTTCACTAAGGAAACCATCTCAGTCAGATTGCTCTTTTCTTGTGAACAGAATATTTTAGGGATTTTCTTTTTGTTTCTAGGTCGATTCCTCAACAGGAAACAAATATTCTAGTTACCTCCTTCTCCTCAAAAGGGAGCCTTGGTGACTAGCTCACCAGATTCATGAATATATACTTATAGATATCTTAAAAAGGCAGCATCATTTCACTCTTGTTTGCATTGGTAAGTCCAAGTTTTTGAACATAAAAAATTGTGGGCCAGAGCACAAGAGGTACCTGAACTCCCCAGGGTTCTAATCTCACTCTCTTTGTCCATATTCAACCAAGGGCTATTAAGCAATCTAGTGTATATTCATTGCCCTTCAGGAAAATGATTATTAACTTCTAGCAGAATCCTAAGGACCCATAGTGATTCAGTTTCTACATGAACCCAGGAATTAAATCCGCAAATCATGGACATGATATTACTTCTTTCACTCTCCAACAAGTAAATGATACTGTAGCTCCAAGTGCTTGGCTGCTATTAACTGGAATTGACTGTAAGAGCAATGATTTATTGCTTGCCTACCATGTGCCAAGCACTGTGTTAAGTAGTACAGGATTGTTAACAAGTAGTACAGGATTGTTAACCTCATACTAACAATAAGTCCTAAGATTGATATGATTGTTTCCCATTTTACATAAAAGAAAGCTGAGGTAATGTGAGGTCAGGGGACTTGTCTTAGATCATACAACTAGGGAATGGCAGAAATGACATCCAAACTTAGATCTAACACCAAAATTACCCTCTGTTAATTCTACTGTAGTGTCTGATTGCCAAGCTTCAGGACTTCCAGCCACATCCCAAAATCCTGTCATAGAAGAGAATTCCAGTAACATGGCCTTTTATCAGTGAGGCACTGAGATCCATTTTGGTCTCTGTATTTTTATTGATTTTATACAAACCTTCACCATCCTTTCAGAGGATTAAAAACATGAATTCAAATAAATTTTCCTCCTCAGAAAAAGAAAAGAAAAGAAAAGAAGACGACCAGACCAGACCACAGGAATCATATCTAGAAAACCTGTGAACAAATTCAGATTCAGGCTGTGATTTTGACTGTTTTTCATGACAGTGAACAACACATACTGGATTATATCCCAAGCATCGATGATTAGCACCCTGAGATCTTATGATACTAAAAAGTTCTTAACAATAACTATCCATGGGATATGAACTCTAACTCAGCTGTGCTGTCAGAAATTGGCAAAGATACTTACCACAATATTTTCACAAGGTCTACTTTACAAAATTGGAGCCAGTCTGCCAGGTTGTGTAATATCTCACACAAGATTGCCATTCTCTAAAGGGCTAAGAAGAAATTAATTGGAACAGAGCTACTTGGCTAAATCCAGAAATTTGAGTTCAAAGCATTTACTGATTCTTCCAGTAGAGGGCAGTGGTGGGCAAGGCAAGGATGGAAGAAAGTGAAGAAAGGGACATTAAATTCTGTTACATACCCACTAAGTGCTCAGGCCCAGGGCTTAATGCCTTATAGACAGTATCTAATGAATCCTGACAATGATCCTATGAAGAAAGGATATGTATCACTATTTTAGTCTCAAAGAGGTTAAATGAATTGAACACAGATCTGGTGCCCTCCAATTCAACCACACCATGCTGTTTCATGAGAAGTATTTTTTCTAGAGTCACGAAACTTGAGAACCTATACTGATTAACTAAAAGAGCAAGTCCACCCAAGACATAGTAGGTCCCACATATGATAAGATACTAAATATATGGACTGGCTGAAACAATGGGAAGCATTTAACAAAGATAACATGTAACACATTATAAAATTTGAAGCCAGTGACAAGATAGAAATTATCTAGAAGTGGTTTAAAGGACTGGAAAACTGACATATGGGAAACTGTTAAGGGACCTGAAGAAGATTAGAGGTGCCTGGCACTAGGAAGGTGCTCATAAATTTAAACAAAAATAAAAACAAAAACCAAAAGAACTACCCTGAATATAAAAAATGCCATTAAGAATCCAAAGGGCAGTTGGCTATTAAGAAGGTACAGGCTATTTTGTATGGATGGCTCCAAAGGCTAGGCTTTGGAACAGATGGAGGCAGATTTTAGTTCCTTAAAAGCAATAATCTTCTAAAATACAGAAAAAGTTCTCTAGAAGGCAGCAACTCAAAGCTGGCATGAGTCTTTGTGAAATTAGGTTATGAAGATAACCTCCAGGAATGCTTTCAACTCTAGGATATTCAGATTTTGAGCTGGTCAGGATTCCTAGAATGGCTCTTTGACCCTTGTCAAGTCAAGGCCTTAACATTTCCCCAGAAGGAACTAGTTGGTTCACAACCCTTAGGAGCCAAAGCATTCAGACTCTTAGAAGAACTCTACTAAGAGAACTTGTCCATGGATCTCCTTAAAAATTAATTACAGGAGAAATTCTGAGACTGCCTCACAAGAGGGAACCAGTGATGTTCCCTTGGAATCTGGGCATTGGACCAATTCACTTTAGCCTACAAATGTGTACTTTTCTCAAAGAAACAAACAAAAAAAGGTCAAAATGTTAATCATTTCAATAAACAAGAGGTCACCGAAATACATATACAAGGATATGATACCAAATCAAGCCTAATGATGATGCAATCTAGAAAAAGTATCCCCAGCTGAATCTAAATAAATAATTCAATTACTCAATTAGAATTTACCTGGTTCAGCCTGCTGTATGCCAGTCTCTGTTCTGGCTAATGGAGATAATAGGGATAAGATATAATTGCCACCTCTGAAAGGGTCACAGCCTAACAGAAACGTGTCCTCATAGGTAATTTACTCCCTTGTATAAGCAATGCTAGAATAGAGATCTATACAAAAGGCTGTGGGACCACAGAAAGGTGGGAATGTGGGAAAGATATACAGATGATATATCATTTGAGCAAGACCTTGAAGAAGGTTAAAGAAGGGATCTTGAGGAATGGACATTCTAACAAAGGGTACAACATATGCAAAGACAAAAAATGAGAAAGATCTTGGAATATTCGAAGAAGATAGGTTTTCAGATATGAACTGGTTAGGTTATGGGATATGTAAGGATGTGGTGAATCAACTTCTCGGTATACTTGCTACCGGGAGATTCTCTCTAAAATTAGCCTTTCAGCCAGCTTACTAATTGCTGATACAATGACCTGCCTTCCATTCCTGATCCCAGAATGGCCCACCAGAAATCTGGTTGTTAGAAGACAGACCTCTATCATCTATCTCTTGAAGGTTATCAAAGCCAGTGCATTAATACTGGACAACAGAGAAACTTCTGGAGAACTCTAAATTGGTCATAAGTTAACAAAGAAAGGACTTGGCAAGCAATTAAAACATCATTTCATATGATATTCCATATTTAACAGACTGTTTTATTGAAAATTGAATTTTTTTACTGAAGTATAGTTGACATACAATGTTACATTAGTTTCAGGAAGTATAGTTGACATACAATGTTACATTAGTTTCAGGTGTGTGACACAGTGATTCAACAACTCTATATATTGTGCTATGTTTATCACAAGTGTGGCTGTCTTGCTCCGTAAAAGTGGGATGAAATTTTAAGACCTGCCTTCACTATCTTCACCCAAGTTTTCATAAAAACATACATATAGAAGAATGTATTTTTGGAAGCATGAAAATTAAACATATCTTTATTCATTTCTAACAAGATGGTAGTTTTTAATAAGACTTATGAGGCGATAGTAGAATCCTGTCTCTCCATCTGAAATCAAGGACTCCAGGTTAAACATAGTTGAGGATACATATGGACCCATGTGGTTCCACCACTCTGATCAGCTGTGAAATTGTTGCTCCTAGGGTGATGTGACAGTAGAACAAAAGAATAATGGAGCTTTTATATTCTAGAACTATCAGGCATTGAATCTTTAGTTATAGCTCCTGAGGGAACAACAGAGAACTACTATTTCTCCACCCACCAGCAGAAATCAGACCTAGTCTTACCCAAAGGTTGTCTATCACTATGGAAAAATAATATCAGCTAAGGAGCTAATCATACTCTGTATATCAAGAAAAGTTCGGATTCATTGTTAGATTCTCATACAGGTTTGTTTCTGCAGTAATTTGAGAGCAAGTTACCATAGTCATTTTCTTTAGCAACACTGGGCTACCTTGTTTATAGATCCCTATCCACTTTTCCTACTACCCAAGATATTAACCAACATCATCAGGGAAATATGAAGTCTTCCCTGAATGACCTAATCATGTCAAGTATATGTTGTTTCTACTTCAGTTAGTGGAGTTCAATTATAATTAACATGGTACCTTCTTTCCTCTGATTTTTTCTTGAAAATAGAAGTCATGTCTCACTGGCTAAACAGTAAGATTTAAGACAGGAGTGCAGGGAAGTGGGAAGAATGGACCTTGGAATAAGGCATATTTGGGTTTGAGTACTGTCCTTACTAGCTATAAATCATATATGCTCTGTGGGTCTTAGTCCCCTCATCTATAAAGTGTAAAATATCCCATCTACCCCACAAGATGGCCTTAAGAGTATATAAAATGTTTGGCACATCTCTGTAAATGAAAGTTACCTTCTTCTTCCCTCTCTACTATCCCTACATCTGGTAAGATAATACAGAATGCTCAGTAAATCTTGACTAAACACAGAGGATAAACATTTTATTTCATGCTTTTTGTGCCCAATATTACAAGGATTCCTTGTCCTGATCTCCCTCCAGCTTTAAACCCAGGTTTAGTTACTGCTGGCTGCACATGGTTCTTCAAGAAGCAAACTAAACCCTCTGGGAAATGTGGTTTATAAGCACTTCCTATTCTGATAGAGCAGACAGGGTAAGTCTTACTCACACCTAAATCCTAAGGAATGTGCCTTTTTTCTTCTATTTTGATGTGCTGGCTGAGAGCCACATCTTCTCCCTGGGGAAAGCAGACAACAATCTGTGATTGTGTCTGTTTTAGGGCAGCAAGATGGCCACCTGTCTTACTTTTCAGGTGATTAACCCCATTAGCCAGAGTGCCTTTACAAGCAGTCTGAGAAAATGCCTAATGTAGCTTAAGGGCTGCTGCAAAGAATCCCTCCTAAAAGGTACTGCTTTCCCATCACTCCTTCACTTTCTACACCAAAGGTTTAAAAAAAAAAAAAAAAGAAACCTGCTGGGGCATCTGGGTGCCTCAATGGGCTGAGCATCTGACTCTATTCTGGATCAGGTCTTGATCTCATGGTTGTGAGTTCCAGTCTTGTGCTGGGCTCCATGCTGGGCATGGAGCTTACGTAAAGGAAAAAGAAAAGAAAAAAAAAAGAAATTTGCTTTCTCCAAGAGTCCTCTTTAAAAACCCATTTCTAAATCTCTAATTAAGGAAGGCTTAAGAAAACTCTGTCTGTTATATGAGAAAATAGATTTAAAACACTGTCTTTCAAAGAAGAACCCAATTTCAGTTTTGAATCCTCCTTTGTGATAGATAGCCCCTGCAACTAGAGGGAGAGTCCGTCACTGGAAATTGTCAGGTAAGCTCAGGGTCCCAATTCAGGCTCCATTAACTTCTTTCTCCTTAGAGGACACAAACTAGGAAGAATTTTTCTTCCCTTGCTCATTTCTAATAATACTTTTGGGACTGTGAACTCATCCATCTATCCGTTACTTAGAAATTTGAGCCATGATAGCACACACATAGCCCCACACACAGTCATACATCCTCAAACAGTCATTGTGTGACTTCTTACCCTCACACATACAGTTACACACCCCTACAGAGCATAGAAGAAAGCCAGGGAGCCTCTGGGGGATGGAATGTCCTGGGAGAAGAGATTCAACAATGGAAGGGTAGAGAGAAAAAAGAGAGAATTCTCAGGCCAGTAGTTAGTTCTTTGCTGGTCTTTTCCCTTGATCACTCGAAAGACTTGAGGGACAGGTACCTTTCCTTTGATGACCCTGAAGTCCCTACCTTAAATCACTTCCTGCCTCTCAGTTCATGGCCACCTTGCAGACGTCTGTGACTTCCCTGCCTTGGAAAATGTTTGAAGAATCAAAATGATGTTCTGATTTAAGAGAATTACTCTCCCAGAAGCAGTGGAAGAGACTTTGAAGGCACTTAAAAGATAGTTAATGTTACATGGTGTTTTAACCTCCTGATTTGCAGCCCATGTAGGTAATAATTGAAAGAACAGATTTCTGCAAAATAAATTACCAAACACATTCCAGCTGATGTGCCTTTCCTCATCACTTCACAGAAAGGTCTTAATACATTTCAGTATCCATGAGAGCAAGGCCTAGCACTGAGCTGTCTAGTAGCTACCCACTAGCCATGTGTGACTATTGAGCACTTAAGTTACTAGTTCAAATTGAGATATGTTTGTAAGTTTAGTATATATACCAGATTTCAAAGACTTACTATGAAAGAAAAGAGGTAAAATATCACATTAGTAATTTTTAAATGATTACATGTTGAAAAAAATGTTAACATTTTTGATATATTGGGTTAAATAAAATATATTATTAAAATTTATCTCACCTGTTTATTTTTACCTTTTTAATATGATTACTTGAACATTTACAATGGCATATATTGTCATCATATCTCTCATCATATTTCTTTTGGATAGCACTAGCCTAGCACCTTTCCTGCCACATAGTTGACATTCTACAAATGTTTGTGAAGGTACAAAAGAATAACAACAACAATTAAAGGACAAGAACCTTAACGGAGGTATCAAGAATGACTGCTTCAGCCCTGGGTTTAACCTGATCCCTTTCCACCTCTTTCTGGGTCTCCAAGTCAAAGATGGAGAATCTGTGCTTCTGGACTCCTTATATGACACCTGAAAACCCCTTTTACTAACATTAAGTATATTTGGCATGTTTGAAAGAACATTCTTTTTTTTTTAATCTTTTTTTAAAATTTATTTATTTGAGAGAGAGACAGTGAGAAAGAGCATGAGTGAGGAGAAAGTCAGAGGGAGAAGCAGACTCCCCATGGAGCTGGGCGCCTGATGCGGGACTTGATCCCGGGACTCCGGGATCATGACCTGAGCCAAAGGCAGTCGTCCAACCAACTGAGCCACCCAGGCATCCCGAAAGAACATTCTTGAAAGGAAAGGCTGTATTAATTTGGCCTTGACTCACCTGACAGAAGGGAAGCATTTTTTTTTTGGGGGGGGGGGTAGCATTTCAAGTACTGAAAGCAAAATAAAAACCTTTGGTAATTGGGTATAATAAAGTTTATAAAACCATTGCTTGAGATTCCATTCATCTTCTGGGGCTAAATAAGACACTCTCACCCCAGAGAACTTGCTGGAGCATTTGAGAAGAAGGATGGTTATTTAATGACCCCTGGTAGCTCCAAATCACCATGCAATCATAGTTATGGGGAAGAGGGGAAATGGTGTTAGAAAATAGAAATGTTTTTCAAGGCATTTCAACAAAGCAAGATTCCCCTTTCCCTTAAGAAGATCTAAGTGTCTGGCATACACTTGAGCTTGGGACTTAATAAATGCTCCCTGAAACAATGAATAAGTAGTAACACAGAAAAGGAAACAATGCAGTATAGTGGAACAAGTGCAAGATTAATAGTTGGGGAAAACTGGGCTTGATTACTGGGTCTTTCTAATACTAGCTGTGCAGCCTTGGGCAACCTACTTAACTCTTCAGGTCTCACTTTCCTCATCTGTGAAACAGACCAAATTCAATGTCTCTTTCATAAGGTCATTATGAGGTTGGGTTAATGGATGTGAAGCACTTCTCTCTCTACCTGGCACACAGTAACCCTCAATAATTGGTAGCTATTCCACTCAAAGACAGTGAAGAGGGCTTCCCAAAGCAATGCTACACATCTCATAACCCAAATGACATCATTTGTCTTTACATAATTGCTAATGGGATCCTTAGCTGGAAAAAATGTGAGAAGCTTCAGTGTTGGTGTCTTAGGGATCTGTGACAAAACTTGGTTTCAAGCAGTAACCAAGTCAGGAAAAGAGCTACAGGCCTAGAGGCAAATCACCTCTTCATCCATCTATTCATCCATCCAACATATTGAGTGCCAAAGCACTAGTCTAGACAACAGGGATACAGCAATGAACAAAACAAAGATTCCTGCCATTACGGAGTTTTATTCCTAGTAAAAAATAGGCATAGACCTCTCTCTCTTCAGAGACTTGCTTCAATCATAAATGATTGACTTGATTTGGAAACAAGGCTTCCAAGGACAGCACTGACCTCTCAAATGGACAGTTCTAGGTTTTGCTTGAGGCCCAAAAGGAATGTGCTGCTTCAGCAGCTCTTCCACATCCCCAGAAATGTCTGGAATTCCTAGCCATTCAATTCAGTTCCTCCTTAGACTCAAATAAATTAAAGAGTCTAGAAGTTCTCTGCCCAACATCATGCATTCACTGCTTTCCTTGCCTGATGCTCACAGATTACCTCAACATCCTCTAGCAAGCCCAGTGCACTATCAGTGATGTACTTATACCGAATACTCAGAAGGTGAACAATATCCAGAGCACTGCCCTAGGAAATATCATGGTTCAATGAAAGTAGCATCAGATTTGACATCCCAACAATCAGGATTCAAATCCTAGCTCCCGGGAAATGGTTATCTTCCACACGGGTTTATGAAAAAGACTATTTAAAGAGCATGGTGCCTAGCACAGAGTTGTTACTATAAAAGCATTTGTTCTCTTCTTCCTAAAGTCCCTCCAACCAAGGTGGGTTGTATCTCAGGGATAGTATGAAAACTATTCTGAGAGGGATTAGGACTAAACAACTGCCTCTTAGTAAAGGGTTCAAACTGGCAAGCTTCCCAACTCTGCATTCAGAAATATCACATTTGTAACTTGAAACTGGCTATGGTGGGAGTATAGCCACTATGGAAATCACAAATACTACAAATCAGTTTTTATTTATATAATCTTCCATGCAGAGCAGGGGCCTGCATGCCAGTGCCTTAAACCCAAAGACACAAAGACAACTCAGGGACAAAGAGAAAGCAATTATGCATTTGTTACTTTTTTATTTTTTAGACTTATTTATTGGAGAGAGAGAGAGTACACAGGGAGGGATGGGGGAGAGGGAGAGAGAGAGAATCTCAAGCAGATTCCCACTGAATGCATAGACCAATGTGGGGCTTGATCCCAAGACCCTGAGGTCATGACCTGAGCCAAAATCAAGAATCAGACGCTTAAGTGACTGAGCTACCCAGGGACCCCATTTGTCACTTTTAAATAGACACCTATTAGTTGAGCAAAAATTACCATGAAATATATAGCTATTGTACTGACTTCTATACAGAATATTTTATGTGACACAGTAAAAATTCTTATTGCTCCCCAAGTGTAAGGATCAGCAACATAAGCTACCACAAGTACCACTATGGGGTCAAGTACACAGCAGGTGCTCAGTAAATGTCTCTCAAATGCACAAACCCAAGAGAAAATATTTGCCACATTTACCAAAGAGATAGAACCAGTAGTTTGAGAAAAACTCGGGATTTGGAAATGAAATAAATCTCAGGAGAAAAAGGTTTTAGGAAAGAAGTGAGAGCACAAACCAGAATGCTGGGGGACAAAAAAGTTTTTGAAGGGTAAATCGGTTCAAGACAAGTAAAAAGATGGAGCACAAAATCCAAAGGAAGAGGTCTATGGTAGGGTACAGAAAGAATACATGGGGGAAATTAACAAATAGAACAAGATCCTGAAAAGGTAACAGGAATTTGGGAGTTATACTCTATCTGGGAATAGACATTATAATTTAATTTGTTTTGGGGATCTTATTCTTTTTTTTTTAATTTTTTTTAAAAGATTGTATTTATTTATTTGACAGAGAGAGACACAGTGAGAGAGGGACCACAAGCAGGAGTAGTGGGAGAGGGAGAAGCAGGCTTCCCACAGAGCAGGGATCCCGATGCGGGACTCAATCCCAGGATCCTGGGATCATGATCTGACCCGAAGGCACACGCTTAACAACTGAGCCACCCAGGAGTGCCAATCTTATACTTTATAAAACCATCCAAATTATTATCTTTACCCACTGCATTTTAACAGCTTTGTTGGTATGTAATTTACATATTACAAATTTATCCATTTAAAATGTACAATTTAATGAATGTTAGCATATTTACAGAGTTGTGCACGACCCCAATCTAATTTTAGAACACGTCTATCACCCTAAAAAATCTTTATGGCATTTACAGTCGGTCTCCATTCCTATACCTAGCCCCAGGCAACCACCATTCACTTTGTCTCTATAGACGTGCTTTAAAAAAAAAATACATTTCATAAAAACAGAATCATCCAGCATGTGGCCTTTTGTCTGGTTTCTTTCATTCAGCATAATGTGTTGGATGTTTATTCTCATAGTAACATATAATGGTGCTTCATTTCTTTCCATTGCTGAACAACATTCCATTGTGTAGATATACCACATTTTATATATGTATTCATCATCAGATGGACATTTGGGATATTTGTTTGGGGGATAGTATGAATAATGATGTATGGTCATTTGTGTACAAGTAAAGATGTTATGATCATTTGTGTACAAGTTTATGATCATTTGGGAACTAGTATGAATAATAATATTATGATCATTCATGTACAAGGATATATTTTCATTTCTCTTGGGTGGATAGATACATAGAAGTAGAATTGCTAAGTTACATGGTAATTCCATATTTAACATCTTGTGGAACTGCCAAACTATTTTCCAAAAATTGCACCATTTGTACCCCCAGTATATGAAAGTATTCCAATTTCTCCACATCCTCACCAACACTTGTTATTGTCTTTTTAAAGATTAATATAGCTATTCTAGTGAGTGAAAAAATGTTATCCCATTGTGGTTTTGATTTTCATTGTCCTAATGACTAATGATGTTGAGTATCCATGTGCTTATTAAGCTATTTGTATATATTCTTCAGAAAAATATTTGTTCAAATTCTTATCCTATTTTTTAATGGGTAATTCTTTTTAGTATTGTTTGGGAGAGGTCTTTATATATTCTGAATCCAAATACTTTATAAGATAAATGATTTATAGGTATATTCTCCCAGAATTGGGGTGACATTTCACTTTCAGGGTAGTATCATTTAAAGTAAAAAATTTAATTCTGATTAAATCCAGTTTATCATTTCTTTATCACTTGTGCTTTTGGTATCATGTGTAAAAACCTTCGTGTAACCTAAGATCATGAAAATTTACTCCTATGTTTTCTTCAAAGAGTTTTATAGTTTAAGCTCTTATACTTAGGCCTATTATACATTTTGAATTAATTATTTGTGTATGGTATGTCAAGGACCAAATTTATTATTTTTGCATGTGATACCTTATTAACTAAACACTATTTGGCTCAACACCAATCTTAGTCAATCCTATTGACTAACCTCTGTTATTTAAACCCAATTTCTTTCCCTTTGAACTTTCTTGGTAATTTGGTCAAAAATCAATTGATCATAAATGTAAAGGCTTAATTCTGGCATCTCGGCTGGTTTCCATTTATCTATATGTTTACCATTATGCCAGTACAATGTTGAAAAAAAAACTGGTGACAGCAAATATCCTTGTCTTGTTCCCACTTTAAAAAAAAAAAATCAGTATTTCCCTATTAAATATGATGTTACCTGTAGGTGTTCACAGATTCCCTTTACTAGCTTGAAGAGTTCCTTTCTTTTCCAAATTTGTTAAGATTTTTTTTTTTAATTACAAATGGGTGTTGGATTTTGTCAAATGCTTTTCCTGCATCTATTGAATTGATCGTGCTCTTTTTGTACTTTATTCTACTAACACAATGTTCACATTGATTTTTTATGTTAATTCAGCCTTGTATTTCTAGGGTGATTCCCACCTGATCGTGATGTGTAATCCTTTTAATGCAGTTAGATTCAGTTTGCAAATATCTTGTCCTGGATTTTTACATCTATGTTCATAAAGAATACTGGTCTCTATTTTCTTGTGGTAACTTTGGCTTTGGTATCAATGCAAAACTTGTAGAATATACTGAAATTTGTTCCTTCCTCTATTTTCTAGAAGAGTTCATGAAGGATTGGTACTCTTTTAAGTAGAGCTGGTAAAATTGACTGGTAGAATTCACCAGTGAAGCTCTCTAGATTGAGGCTTTTCTTTTTGAAAAGATTTTTAAATACTAATCTAATCTCTTGTTAAGAATCTCTTCAAATTTTCTATTTCTTTTAAGTTATCTAATTTGTTGGCATACAGCTGTTCATAGTTTTCCCTTCTGATTTTTTAGTCAGTTTTAGTCAGTTCTTTTCTGTAAGTTCAATAGTGATATTGCCTGTAGTGATATTCCCTCAACAGTTTTGATACAAGTAATGTAGGTCTTCTTTTTCTCAATCAGTAAAGGTTTTGTCAATTGTTACTGGGCTGAATTATGTCCACCCACAATTCATTCATTGGAACTCTAATTCGCAGTACTTCACAATGTGACTGAATTTAGAGGAAAGGTCTTTAAAGAGGTGATTAAGTTAAAATAATGCCATTAGAGTGAAGTGGTGAGCAAGCTAATCCAATCTGACTGGTGTCCTTATAAGAGTACGAAATTTGAACACAAAAAGAGACACTAGATACATACATGTGCACCAAGGAAAGACCATGTGAGGACATAGTAAGAAGGCCATCTGAAAGCCAAAGAGAGAAGTCTCAGTGAAAACCAAACCTATCAACACCTTGATCTTTGACTTCTAGCCTTCAGAACTGTGACATAATAAATTTCTGTTGTTTATGCCACCTAGTGTATGGTATTTCATTATGACAACCCTAGCAAACTAAAATACCATTTGAAAAAATATTTTCAAAGAACCAACTATTGGTCTTGTTGATTCTCCATGTCATTTTCCTGTTTTCTATTTCACTTTATTTCCACCCTAATCTTTATTATTTCTTTCCTTCTGCTTTCTTTGCATTTACTTTGCTCTTAATTTCCTAATTTCTTTTTTTTTTTTTTTTGGTTTTTTTTTTTATTTTATTTTTTTTTAAATTTTTAATTTTTGATAAACATATATTTTTATCCCCAGGGGTACCTAATTTCTAAAGGTGGAAGGTTAGGTTATTGATTTTTAGCCTTTTCTTCTTTTTAATATAGGTATTTATAACTCTAAATTTCCATCTAAGTATGATTTTAGCCACATCCCATAAGTTTTGATATGCTATCTTCATTTTTATTCATTTCATTGTCTTATCTAATTTCCTCTGTGATTTATTCTATGACCTGTTGGTTATATAAAAGTGAGCTATTTAATTTACACATATTTTTTAATTTCCCAAATTTCATGTGTTGTTGGTTTCTAAATTGTGGTCTGTGAATGTACTTTGTATTATTCCTATTAAGTATTTTGAGGCTTTTAAGTGTTTTATGACCTAGCATATGATCTACCTTCTGGAAATGTTCCATATGCACTTGACCAGAATGTACATTCTGCTCTTGTGTGGAGTGGCTTGCAAATGTCTGTTAAGTCTAGTTGGTTTGCATAGTTACTCAAGTCCTATATTTATTGATTTCTAAGTATTTCATGCATTATTGAAAGTAAGATTTGGAAGTCCCCAACTATTATTAACTGGGGGCTATTTTTCTATTTCTGTCTTCAATTCTGTTTTTGCTTCATGTATTTTTGGGCCCTGTCATTAAGTGCATTTGTCTTTTATAGTTGTTATATCTTCTTGATGAATTGACCCTTTAATCATTATATAATATCCCTTTTTATCTGTAGTCATTTTTTTGTTTAATATGTATTTTGTCTGATATTTAGTATAACAACTCCTGCTGTCTTCTTTTTTTTTCTTCTATCATCTGATTGCAGCTTACATGATTTATATTTTTTCATCATTTTACTCATAACCTATTTGGATTTTGAATATGGGCAGCATACAGTTAGATTTAAGTTTTTTTTTTTAATCCAGTCTGTGAAATTCTGCCTTTTCATTAGATTTAGTTCATTCACATCTCAGGACCCTATGATCATGACCTGAGCCAAAACCAAGAGTTGGATGCTCAACTGACTGAATCACCCAGGCATCCCAGAAATTATATTATTTTATAGTTACTACATAATTACCTTTATCAGCACTGTTTTTTTTCATGTAAATTTGAATTGCTGTGTGGTGACATTTCCTTTCTGCCTGAAGAACGTCCTTTAATATTTTTTGTAAGGCCAGTCTGTTATTAATGAATTATCTTCATCTTTGTTTATCAGAGAATGTCAAATAAAATTTTATCTACATTTTTTCCATTTTATTTCTTTTCAGTGTTCTAAAATTCATTGTTTAAAGAAAGTTTTGTTGGATATAGGATTCTTATTTGATTTTTTTGCCCCTTAAGCATTTTGAACGTCATCCCTCTACCTCTGGTCTCCATTTTTTTCTGATGAGAAGTCAGCTATTGCTCTTATTAGGGTTCACCAGCGAGTCATTTTTTCTCTTGCTGCTCCTATTATTTTCCCTTTGGCTTTCAACATTTTAACTGATATGCCTATGTGTAGCTCTTGAAGGTTTTTGTAGGTATAGATTAATGTTTTTCATCATGTTTTGGAAGTTCTCACCCATTATATCTTTTTTCCTGCTCCACTGACTTCTTCTGGTACTTTCATCATGTATATGTTGGTGTGCTCATTTTCTTCATTTTTTTCTTCAGTTCTTCAAAGTGTATAATCTCTAATTACTTATCATCAAATTCACTGACTCTTTCTTTTTCTAGCCTAATTCTGGTGCTGAGCCCTTCTAGAGAATTTTTCGTAAGTTATTATACTTTTAAACTCCAGGATCTTCATTTCATTTCTCCTTAAATATAATTTCTATCCTTTCCCGGATAGTCTCTCTTTGATGACTCACTGTAACGTCTTCCGTTCATCATTTTTAAAAATGGGCTCCTTTAGTTCTTTAAAAATATTTGTAATAGCTATTTTGAAGTGTTTGTCTGCTAAGTGTATCATGTGCCCCACCAAAAGTAGTCTGTATTGTCTGTTTTTTTCCTATACAATGGTCACATTATTTCTTTGCATCTGTTGTAATTTTTTGTTGAAAACTGGACATTTTAGATAATATTTTTTAAAGATTTTATTTATTTATTTGGCAGACAGAGATCACAAGTAGGTAGAGAGGCAGGCAGAGAGAGAGGAGGAAGCAGGCTCCCTGCTGAGCAGAGAGCCCGATGTGGGACTCGATTCCAGGATTCTGAGATCATGACCTGAGCCGAAGGCAGAGGCTTAACCCTCTGAGCCACCCAGGCGCCCCTTATTTTGTAGCAGCTCTAGACTCTGATTAGTTCCACTACCACCATGGACCTTGTTGTCTGGTGGCCTGCCTAAATTAAGTTTCTGAAGACCAATTCCTCTGCCTTGTACCTATGGTGTTACTACTCAGTTTTTCTGTTAACTATGTCAGAGTGGCTCTTAGGTTAGTATAACAATAATATTCAGCTAGTGATTGGTCAGAGATTCTGCTTATGCCCCTTCAGTTGGTAAAGCCTCAAAACTTGATGCTGAATCTCTGTGTGGCTTGGGGAATTCTTTGAAGTGAGCTCTATGTTCAAGCAATGACTAGTAGCTCTGAAATGCCCACTCTGCTTTCTTTTGAGTGAATGCTATGTAGTACACATTCCCAGCCTTCCTGATCTCCAGGTATAAGTATGATCTTAACAGGGCTCTTTTTATCTCTCTTTCTCTCTCTGATTTTGTTAAGCTTCTGACTGGTCTGCCATTTCATTTGTTGCTCCTAGTTTCATGGAACTATTAGCCTTCTACGAGGTGCTCAACATCAAGATCTCTACTGTTTTTGACAATGCCTTCAGGAATGAGTTCCTCTGTGCTCTGTTCCAAATAAGGTCAGCTCCCTCATCAAAGATGCTGAGTTGCCAATCCTCCCATCTTGCCTAAACTCCTAAACAGAACCTCTGTACTACTTCACTGGAATGAGGTTGTGGTGGTGGCCTGAATTTCCCTGCATGATACCTTCACTCTATAAGCAAGAACTAGATGGTGAGAATGGTAGCCCTTATCTTCTTGGTAGGTCTCTCTTGGTATGTAACTTCTACCCTACAAACAGGACCTGGGGGAGGCTGGTAGCCTGGTCTTCCAACTTGTTTCTTTTGGCGTGGAACCTCTCACTTAACACATGGAAACTGGAAGGGAACCCCAGTCTTCTTGTCCATGTCAGCCCAGCCCAAAATAAAGTTACTACAGCCTGAAACTAAGAGTGTGGGAAGAGAGATGCTGATAGACTGTTCACTCTCCACACCCCGTGGGGTGAAACCACAGCACTGTAACTGGGAGCTAGAGGTAAAGAGAGCTCCATGTTCCTAGCTATACCTGCCCAGAGTAAAGCATCCATAGCATGGGGCCAGGCAGAAGTGACAACCAGACTCCCATTGTTCTTTCTGAGACTTAGTAGATTTCTTTGAATAAGTGCTTTACAATATACTGAATTCCCCAGGTCAATTTCCAGAGGCTTTAACTGGCTATTTTTGGTAATTATCACAAGTTAAGTAGTTATTTCACTGGGAAGAGGGTCTGTCAAGCTCCTCACACAGCCTCTCTGGAAGTCCTGCTCTTAAACTATTAATTTTTTAAAACCTCTGATTAAGATTTTCTTGGCCTCTGAGAGACAATCCATTTTAAAATTTGCAGATGGCGTGTGTCCACTTACCAAAGTTTTAATTTCTACACTGTAGTCCTCATGCCCACAACAAGAAAGAAAACATTTCACAAATTCACTAAGTATATGTTCATGTGAACAAGCCGCATTCAAATTAATTTTGTGTCTCATGCCTCCTGGCCCTTCATTTTTCCAGAAGGTGGGGATGAGCTATTTTCCCATAAATGAATCTTCTTTATAGCTGGATTTTAATTCTTCAACAACTAGAATCATTTTATCCATTGTGATGTATTCACATGAAAATGTCTCCTAAATAATTTGGGCAAAAGGCAGACACTACCAGAAACTACCCCTGACACAGAATGAAAAACTGCAGAAAAAGAACTAGCTGTAATATATGAAAGTTATCACAAACCCTGTCAATTATAGAGAGGAATCAGACATACTGGCAGACACTATAAAGAGTAGACTTGATACTGCCAAGGAACCCAAATATCAAAAATGGTACACACAGTGACCTTACTCACATTTCAGAAAATAGTCTGGCAAACAAATAACAACCTTCCAGATGAAATGGACTGACCTAGAAAAACACTCTGATTATGGCACTCTCATATTCCTAAACCTTCTCCATACCAAACAGAAGAAGAATCAATACCTCCTCTTGACATTTAAGATCTACCCAAAACTGTCCCCTCCTTTCCTTTCCTGCTCGTGCTAGTGAGAGCTCCCCGAGGTCAGGATTAGGTCTTGTTACTCTTTATCCCCAGCACACAGGGCAAGGCAGAATAGATACTCAGTAGTTGCTTTTTCTTTCTTTCTCTCTCTCTCTCTCTCTCTTCTTCTTCTTCTTCTACTTCTTCTTTTTGAATGAATGAAATACTACTATCTGAGCCCTTCTTAAAAGTTAACTATCTTGAGGGCCTTTCCGTATCTCAGGTAGAATCTCTCACTCTTTTGAATTCTTACACTTCTTCCCCTTTTTTAAAAGATTTTATTTATTTATATATTTGAGAGAGAGTGAGGAGGTGTGTGTGTGCAAGCAGTGAGGAGAAGAAGTGGGAAAGAAAGAAGAGAATCTTAAGCAGACTGTGTGTTGAGTGCAGAGCCTGATAGAGGACTTGATCCCACGACCCTGAGGTCATGATCTGAGCCAAAATCAAGGGTCAGGTGCTTAATCAAGTGAGCCACCCTTCTTATTTTTAAACTCTGTAACAATACCAATCATAGTTTTCCTTGTACTTTTTTTTTTAAAAGATTTTATTTTTTTATTTGTCGGAGAGAGTGAGCATAGGCAGACAGAGTGGCAGGCAGAAGCAGATGGAGAAGCAGGCTCCCCACCGAGCAAGGAGCCTGATGTGGGACTCGATCCCAGGATGCTGGGATTGTGACCTGAGCTGAAGGCAGATGCTTAACCAATTGAGCCACCCAGGCGTCCCTGTCTTTGTTATAATTATTTAAATATCTTCTTTATTACTACCACTACCACCCTTCCTATCCTCAGGGAAAAAGGAAAAGCAAAAAACAGACACAGGATCATACACTTGGAGAGCATGGCCTTTGCCTCATTAAAACAACAACAACAACAACAACTTTCTTGTGGTACTTAGCACAATGTTTAGCACAAAAAGGAGTTCAAAAAATATTTTGCCAAATTGAATTGCTAAAACATTTGGATATCAGTGTGGAGACTGTACTTTAGATCCATACCTCATACCATACACTTCAATAAATTCCAGATGGGTCCAAGAATTAAACACAAAAAAGAAAAAACACCCTGGGGGAGTGGAGAGGACAGAATCACATATTTGTTCCAGCTGTGGAAGAGTGGTAAATTTCTGAATATTGAAAAATAAAAGAAACATCACAGACAGGATAGATGGATCTGAATACATAAATGTGAAAAAGAACAATTTTGCATAGTGAAATGTAATAAAGCACACATAAAAATGAAAGCAATAAAATTAGAAAAATATGTGACAAATACAGAGGACAAAGTTGGACTATCCAAAGTATAAGAAATGGATAAAAATATAAAAGTTCAATGGATTTTACTTGATAAGTGCTCAAAGTGAAGAAGGAAATGGAGAGTAAATTAGGACATCAAGAAATGTAAAGCCTCATCAAATAAAAACTAAAACAAATGACTAGTATACTTACATACCCATTAAACTAGCAAAATATTAGAAATGACAACATTTAGTGCTGCAGGCCTGTGAGAAAATAGACATACTTACACAGTTTAATCTTCTGGGAGTACAATCTGGCAACATATAACAATAGCTATAAATCAGCTCATACATTTTGACCTGGTTATCATACTTTTGGTAAAATACCAGAAAGCAATAACCATAAACAGAATAAAGGCAATTTGTACAGAAACCGTTCACCACATCACTTTTTATAAGAGTGAAAATTTTTAAATAACTTAAATCTCCAATAGTAACAGGATGGCTACACAAAATCTGGCATAATAATACTACAGAAAACCACAATCTTTTATTTTTGTGTGAAAGGCTATCTACCTATTCCATCCTGCCAGGTCTTTCTTTTTATGGTCTCTCCATCTCAAGTGTATAGTATACAACTGTCACTATGCCTATTTCTAGGGTAAACTACCTCTTTGAAACCCATGCAACTTGCCACTCCCAATTCTAATTTACCAGTTGTATTCTGCTATAACTGAAGGAATACAGGTTTCCTGTTATCTGAAAGTAGACCATTCCTTTGAAACCTTCCATAAGCCAAAATGGTGTAAAGGAAACAACCACTTATTATTAATTTATAGTTGACCCTTCAACAACATGGGTTTGAACTGCGTGGATCCCATTATAGGCAGATTTTTTTCAGTAAATATAGCATAGTACTGTAAATACACTTTCTCTTCCTTATGATTTTAACATTTCCTTTCCTCTAGTTTACTTTATTACAAGAATACAATACAGAATATATGTAACATGAAAAATACGTGTTGATTATTTATGTTACCAGTTAGGCTTCCACTCAACAGTGGGTTGTTAAGAAGTTTTCAGGCAGTCCAAGTTATACACATATTTTTAACTGTGTGGGGATTGGCACCCCAAACCCCACATTGTTCAAGGGGCAGATGTATATGGAAAACTGTTTTAGTGTTCCTACTTTTAGGCTTTTCTGATACCTTAGGACATGTTTTGCTAATGGATGCACAAAACAAGTTGAGATAAAGCACAGATGCTCAGAGACACAGTTCAACACTGTGAAGCTGATGCTGAAATGCTGAGTGTATGTAGTTCCTGGAAGAGGAGCTGAGTTGGGCCACTGTTGCTGCCTCTGTAATAACTTGCTGCAAAACAAACACTGAACACTATTTTCACTTTTCACCTTTTTTGTAAAAGCAAAAATCCTCTTCAGATTTGACTAGTGAAAATGGGTATTAACATAGATCTTTCATAAAACCATGGTGGCATAGTGTGTGCTTTTGAAAAGTGAGGGAATGCTTACAACAGGCTCCCATTATACTAAGGACCAGTGGATCTCCTTAAAGTCAAGCAAGGAGGGCCTTCTCCATACCATGGGCTTTGTGGCAGCAGTTTCAAAATCTTAAAGCCCTAGTTTTTAAACTTATTCCTGGAATCCAGGATGTGTTCTAAGTTTCTGAATAAATGAAGCATTACTGAAAATGATTTTGTCTTAATTATAGGCCCTTAGTAAAATTACATTTCACGAACATTTTTTTTGAACAAAGCTCTACTAGCTCAAACTAGAAGTATTTTCATATATAAACACCTCTCATCTGCAAAGATAGCCTTAAACTCTGTAGATTAAAAGTCTTCACCTGTCAGAATGGCTAAGATCAAAAACACAAGAAACAAGAAGTGTTGGAGAAAATGTGCAGAAAAAGAACCATCATGCACTGTGGATGGGAATGCAAAGTGGTGCACCACTGTGGAAGACAGTATGGAGTTTCCTCAAAAGGTTAAAAACAGAACCACACTGTGAGCCAGTAATTGCACTACTGGGTATTTACCCATAGGATACAAAAACATTAATTCAAAGGGATACATGCACCCCTGTGTTTACTGCAGCATTATTTACAATAGCCAATGTATTAAAGCAGTCCCCATGTCCACTGATAGATGAATGGTTAAAGAGAATAAAGAGAATGGATAAAGATAGATAGATATATATAGATATATCTAAAGAGATATATCTCTTTAGATATATCTATATATATCTAGATATATCTCTTTAGAGATATATCTAGATATATATATATGTATTCCATTGTGCATGTATATATGTGCAATGGATTATTATTCATCTATAAAAAGAAGAAATGTTGTCATTTGCATCGATATGGTTGGAGCTAGATAGTATAATGCTAAGCAAAATAAGTTAGAGAAATAAAAATACCATATGATTTCATTCATATGTGGAATTTAAGAAACAAAACAAATGAGGAAAGGAGAAAAACAGAGAGACAAAGACAAACCAAGAAACCAGCTCTTAACGATAGAGAACAAACTGCTAGTTATCAGAGGGGAAGGGGACAAGGGAGATGGGTCAAACAGGTGATAGGGATTAAGGAGTGCACTTGTCATGATGAGTAACGGGTGATGTATGGAAGTGCTGAATCACTATATTGTACACCTGAACCTAACATAATGCTATGTTAACTATACTGGAATGAAAATAAAAAAGTAAGTCTTAAGAATATATATGGTCATGCTATGATTAAAGAGAAACTTGGGGACTAGTAATAGCAAATTCAATCATTAGAGTCATGTACATATGCCCAATATCAACTAAAATACATTTATTTAAGCTTAGGCTTCTTTGGTTTATTACAGCTTACTACTACCTTGAAATAACAGAAATGAATTTCACAAATATGTAAAACTTAGTGGTGCTTTTCAAGCACCTAATCTCAAATATTTCTCATCAAGGACCCAATCTCAAATTTATTTTTTTTAAAATGTCACTACTCTGTAAGTTAAAGGTTTTTGTTAAAGTCATAAATGATTAGCCTTCAAATCTGAAATCAAGGCATGGCCCAAATACAGACCCTAACATGAACATATTAGAGCCTTTTTGTGAAAGATGTGGATGCCAGCTTTATCAAAGAACTCAGTAGACACATTAA
The DNA here is from genome assembly GCF_022355385.1 of Mustela nigripes. Taxonomy (NCBI): domain Eukaryota; kingdom Metazoa; phylum Chordata; class Mammalia; order Carnivora; family Mustelidae; genus Mustela; species Mustela nigripes. Next base: position 80,447,839 of record NC_081575.1, on the reverse strand, counting down.
AAGCAATTCTACATAAACAGAAATAAGAATACTTTTGAGTGGGAAAAGGGATTGCTGGCAATGTTAAAAGAGAATGACTTCTTTGTTTTGAGCAGCATAACCAATAAAACAAGACACTTAGAAGAAATTCAAGGTATGAAAACCTGGCTGTGATCATATGAAGATTTAAAAAAATGAAGTATTTCCCACCTTGGGTCTGTTCCCTGGGTGGGACTAGAGATGTTAATTCTGTTTGTATAACGTTGGAAACAGTAATCCTATTAGTTCTGAGAGGAATCCCTGAATGAGCCATTCTTTGATCTCAGTCATTCTGCAGATTGCTTTATTTCTGTGAAAACAGGGTTAGTGAATCTGTAAATCTTTTTCTCTACCTAAGAACATGAACCTCTTAGTACTTTGGTCAGCTGCAAATACTGTGTACACTCTTAATTCAGCTTTAATGGTGTCCAAAGAGTCCCATATGTTGAGCATCTGAAATAAAAACTGTAATTCAGGTTGATGGACAGGAAAGGAAGGAAGAGCTCAAAGAACCACAATCTCAAAGCCCACTTTCAGAATCCAAATCTATTGATGTCTATCACCAACACTCTGATGCACATTTAGGTGACTTAGGTTGGCAGGTTGATAGATTTCATTACGAAAGTTCAATTTCTTGAACTCTTAGGACACTGGAAGAGAGTATGTGGACAGCAATCATAATGGTAGTAGGCCAGGAAGGTGAGACCTGCAGGAGATATTGGCTGAGCCTTTTCCTAAGTGTATCAGAAGGGAATGATTTCAATTATCATCACACAATGAGCCAAATGATCTGTCTTACCCAAGCCCACTCTGCTCCCCCTTCCAAGACAAAGAGGAAGGAAGGAAAGAAGTGAGAGAGGAAAGCAGGGAGGCATAGCGAGGAACATTACAATGAAGTCAAAACAAGGATTAACAATTGTAAGAAATAAAGGTTACTTTTGCATAAAATGAAAATATAAAAGGTCAGTGTTCAGGAAATGTTAACACACTAGCTCAGTTACTCTCAGTTCATAGGCCTGAGTCATTAGGCTGAAGCAGGCCCAGGGAATAGCACCATAGCTTTGTCACTTGCACTTTTATGAGGCATATCTGTGCTGGTGGCAGCTAGCAGACTGGCAGGGCTGCAAACTGGCATGCCCTCAGATCATAAACTAATTATGGCACAATTTTTCACTTGTTCTAGCCATTCTGCCAATTACTTCATGAGTGCAGAGGGCGGGACCCTTGTCTAAGGCCAGCTCTGGAAACAAGACCTCCCAGGCTTAAGCCTTCCTTCCTAGGGAGTTCTGTAGGACTCTGTAGGGCCATCAATAGACAGTCTCACTAAGCCTAGTAGTCTATCCTTCTGCCTTAATAGTCCATTCATTGTTTGTTAGGCATCTGTGTTGTATGAGATCCCGAGAGGAAATACAAAAATATGAAAGAATGTACCTTCAAAGAGCTTAGAGTCTAGAGAGGATGGGGAACATCAGAAGCATTCAAAACCTTCGTTGTCTTTAGCCTACCTGCCCATCTCAAATCCCACATTTTCCTAAACAGAAGAGGTTTTTGGAATCTAGACCCTCCACTTGTCATTTGGGTCCACTCCATAAACTCTAGGGGAAAAATAAAAGAAGATAGTTTCTTCCAGAATCAGTGTAATCTTCCAACTTCTCCCCAACAATGGGGAATAAGCTTCTCTGTTCTCTAGCCCTGCAATTCAGTTAAGGGCTCACCAAGGTCTGCTCATCTAAAGAAGGCCAGTAACTCCCGTCCAGCACAATACCTCTCTTGCATACCCATAAATGCATGTGAACACATGAAAAGATATTATACATAGGTCCACTTACTGAGTCTGAAGAGAAAGTAAACAGATTAGGGAGGGGTAGTGAAAGTTCACAGCTCAGTGAGCTGGAGACCTGGGGTGAAAGGAAGAGGATGGAGTCCAAAATGCCCACAGGATCAGCTTTTTCAAAAGAGCAGCATCCACAGAGCCAGCAGGGACAAGCGATTAGCTGGGATCGGAGAGCACGGATTTGCAAAGAGAACTCAGGAAACGGTTTGAGGATCAATAGGCCCCATCAGTATGCCAGTGATTTAATAGCACTATAGTCAAGGCCCCAGAATAAATCATTTCCATCCTCATTACTGCTCATGGCAAACATCAACCCAAATCAGACTTAGACATACAAAGAACCCAAGCTCTTTGAAAGGTATCATGGAAAACATTCCTATGAGGAGCACCCTTTATAAGATGGAGCCTGGCCAAGCAACTAGGTGTCTGCTCCCCTCCATGGTCACATATTCTCCTGCTGCCTTTCACCCTGGTACCAGCCCCCACAGTCTGTGTGCATTCCCACACCTGGCCCTACCTTCTAGCAGGGGCCAAAAGCATCATTCCTGGACAAGTGCCTAGCCTTTGAAGTCAGAGAGAATTCAGGCTGTTGGATGAGGAGATCCAGATTCAAGACTTCTCAACACACACTTCCCCTACTCAACAATGCTTATAATATAGTTATACTCAAGAGGTACTCTGGCTGCATAGAAAAACAGGATGCCACAGGAGTGGGTGGGTAAGTTGGGCTCTCTAGGCTGGTCTGAGCTCTGTGGAATGTCAGGCTCGCTGAACGGTTGAGGTGTGACCAAGGTACCCTTAGGCTGGGTACTGACATACCAGTTTTGCCATAGAAAAGTATTTCTCCTCAACACCTGCCCCCCCAACACCCACACATATACATGAAGTAGCTAGGCCCTCAGGCTTGGTTCTCAAGAGCATAGCATAACAACTCAGGGCAGAAGCAGCTTCGGAGAACTTATGCTTCTCTAATCAAGTGTTTTCCTAGAATTTGAGGCTGGCTAAGAATAGGTCTTAATATATGGCTGGAAGCAGCCATATTTAAAAGCAATGGTTTCTCTTCAAGATGACAAGAGCCCTTCTTCATTTTGCCAGTTTGGGGAGGGAGTGAAGTCATAGCTCCTTTAGAATAGACAGCAACTACCCACTTATGGGCGCATGTTGATACAGGTATATTTCATGTTCATAGAGGTATATTTCATGAGGAGAAATCAAGCCTTCTCCCTTCTTCTAGTCCTTAAGTTGGCCATGCCTCTAACAATTAACAACCACAGTGCAATAACTCATACTTACACAGCACTTGACAGTGGCAAAGCTTCTTCCCATTCAATAAAGGTTAATTCAGTGTGTGCTATAATTAATGAGTGGCATGATTTTAAAGTGTATTCCCTCGAGGTGCCTGGGAGGCTCAGTGAAACGAATGACTCTTGGTTTCAGCTCAGGTCCTGATCTCAAGGTCATGAGATCAAGCCCCACATCAGACTCTGTGCTTAGCACAGAGGGACTCTCTCTCCTTCTCAGTCTTCCCCTTCCTCCTGCTCTCTAATAAACAAATCTTTTAAAAAGTTAAAAAATAAAGTATAATTCCCTTTGACCTAGTAATTCTTTTATAAATAGCTCTTAATAAAATTAGACACATGTGTGAAGATGTATGTATATAAATGGCTACTGTAGCACTGTTTATAATAGCAAATCTTTAGAAGCAAATTAAATTAATACAGTACTAGTTAAAATATTTATAGTATTCATATAGCCATAAAGTGTGATACTATGAGGACATTAAAATGGTTATGTAGATCTGAAAAGATTTCTACCTTGTATTGTTAGGTATAAAAAAGTGGACTATGAAACAATAAATATCATAAGACCATATTTTATTTGATTTTTAAAAATTTATTTTTATGAATGTGAGTATGAATGGGGGGAGGGGCAGAAGGCACAGCAGATCCCCACTGAGCTGGGAGTCCAATGCAGGACTCGAACCCAGGACACTGGGTTCATGGCCTGAGCCAAAGGCAGATGCTTAACCAACTGAGCCACCCAGGCAGCCTCATATGACCTCATTTTTTTAAAGATTTTATTTATTTATTTGACAGACAGAGATCACAAGCAGGCAGAGAGGCAGGCAGAGAGAGAGGCGGAAGCAGGCTCCCCACTGAGCAGAGAGCCCGATGTGGGGCTGGATCCCAGGACCCTGGGATCATGACCTGAGCCAAAGGCAGAGGCTTTAACCCACTGAGCCACCCAGGCACCCCATATGACCTCATTTCTAATATGTGGGTATAAACATGGGAAAATAAAGTGTGAGATATGCATGCATCTAATTATTAATGCTGGTTATCTCTAGGTAGTAGGCATGCAGGAAGTTATCATTTCCTTCTCTAAACTTTTAGGTATCGTCTAAGTTGATATTAAAACAACAAACAGTATTGTTTTTGAGGACATGAAAAGCAGTAAAACTATGTTCATTTTGAAAAGGAAAGATATGGTATATAACAACAACAGTAACTAACATTTATTGAGCAATTATTATATACCATGGCTTTAAGCACACTTATCATATTTTAGCCCTCATAACAACACCAAGAGGTATTCAATATTGTCCCCCATCTTATAGATGAGAGGAGACTGAGGCTCAGAGAGTTTAAGGGACTTCCCAAAGACACATAGCTAGGAGTGACAAAACTAGGGTTTGAACTAACACTTCTCTTGACTAAATCTCATGCTCTTATTTGCTGCCCTAGTACCTTCCTTCTCAAGGGCCATTCTCCCTTGAAGTGTTCAATGTACCAAAGCCAGCTGTTATACTTCTGAGTACTTATGCCAGAGAGACCCCATTAACAGTACAACCGTTTCCAACTCAGAGCAAAATTTCAAAGGATATGCAGAACCATCAAAACCTAATACCAAAAAGCCCAGGGCAAACAGCAATAGCCCAAACTGGAGCCTGGTCCCTAAAATTTCACAAAGGAGAAGAGTCCTTGTTTGATGGCAACCGTTGCTGCCTCCATCGATGTATTCCTTCACAGCGTACCTATCATTTTCCAGGAACTGTTGGGGTACAATATGAATAAGGCAGACTCCCAGCCTTCAGAATTACTTGAGGACAAGTTCCAGGTTGAAATGCGACCAGTGACCAAGGGGCCACAGCAGGAAACTTGGAAAGACAGGAAGCAGGTGGCCAAATCCTTCTTTACTACACTTTAAAAGAATAGTATGTATATGGATTCAATTATCCAAACCCAGCAAGTGTTATTGAGCAATGACTACGTACCAGGTCCTGTGTTAGGTGTTGTCAAATTTCTTATTAGCAGTACTATTATTACTACTAGAAAAATAGCAGCTAACATTTTATTAAGTCCCTACTGGAAAGTGGCAGGAACTGAGCTAAGTGCTTTATTTACAATACAAACTTTCACAGCCATGATTCTATTAACTTGGATTAAGTCAGAAGTTTATATGAAAACAAAATGGAATGAATCCAACAAACAAAGCTTCTAGAATTCTCCACAGATCTTTTATTCAGCACTAGAAATTTGTTGGTCATCTTAGAGTGCTATGAATATCCAGACAACTGAACAAAACACTTTCCATTTATTCCTTTCTTATTTTTAATTTTGGCTGGACACAACACATATTTATTATCTCTCAGTTTCTGTGGGTCAAGAATCCAGATATGGCTTAGCTGGAATCTTTGCAAGGCTGTAATCAAGGTTTTAGTCAGGGCTGGAGTCTCATCTCATGCTCAACTGGAGAAGGAGCTGCTTCCAAGCTCACAGGACTGCTCACATTTTTACTTACTCATGTTAAGAAACTAACATCTGACTTGGGGAGAAGTAAAAGGAGATATATTGGTAACAGCCAAAGTCTCTTCAAGGTGCAAGAAATGAGGAGAGTGCCCTAGTCCAGGCTAGGAGAGGCAGTGGAGGATGTGGTATTGCAAAGGCCAGGCAGAAATTCCAGTCAGAAAACAAAGGCACTATAAAGCACTTAATTTGCACTTAACCATGGACCCAATACAATCATATTGGCTTTATTATTTAAAGCTTCTTACAATAGCCCTGAGACCTAAATATGATGGTCATTTAACAAAGAAGGGAATGGAGATACAGGGAATTTTTTCACAGGAATTGCTCGGGGACACCTGGCTAGGAGAGAAATCTTCCAGTCTTTGAACCCAGATGTCCACAGCTCCACAACTAGTAGTCTTTCAACTCAGACTGCTGCTGACCAGGGCCAGCCCCATACAGCTAAAGGACCAAGCCCGCAATATCAGTGATGGGAGGAGAGAGAGGCAGCAGCAACTTTCCCTTGGAAGCCAAGTATCAGAAAGAAAATCTTCTTTTCTGAAGTAGGGCCAATAAAAATTGAATTCCTAGGCTTCTTTAAAGTCCTACCTATTCTGTTGTTTCTAAACACAACTATAAATAACATATGTGTGTCTGTGTATGTAACCATGTGTGTAACATATGGTTATCTTTAGAAACAGAATAGGGTAGAGGTATAGAAAGATATATATATATATATACATCATACATACTTAGTTACATGTGTTTATTTTCACACTTTATTTAAATAATGTTCAATAATATTAATAATAATAATAGGTAATACTTATTACCTAGTAATAAGCATTACTGTGTGCCAGGCACAGGATTAAGCACTTAGTGGCTTAGATTATTTCTTTGCATCAGAAAATCTACATATAAATATTGTCATTGATTCACAGGTGAAAAATTAGGCTCGGATACAGTAACTTGCCTGAAGTCACACAAGAAATGAAGGACAGAATTTCAGTTCTTCTCTGCCTCTGCATTTATACTGCATTGCCTTTCTACTTCTTCTCCATAGATACCACAGAAAATATAGATCGGCAAAAAGAGTGGGGTGGAATCACTCACAAATCAGTAACATATCTTCCTTCTCTACAGACTTTTTAAAAAATATTTTATTTATTTATTTGAGAGAGAGTGAGAGAGAGCATGAGAGGGGAAGAGGTCAGAGGGAGAAGCAGACTCCCCATGGGGCTGGGAGCCTGATGCGGGACCCAATCCCTGAACTCCATGATCGTGACCTGAGCCGAAGGCAGTCGCTTAACCAACTGAGTCACCCAGGTGCCCCTCTACAGACTTTTCAGCTACATAAGGGGCTGTTTTGATTCACTCGGTTCATTAATTATCCCACGTGTGTCTGGCCTCCCTTCCCAAAGAGTTGATAAGGCCCTTGCAGGCAGGAAGTTGGCCTTCTCTGTTGTTCTCCCCACCGTCTCACCCCAACTTCAATCCAGAGCCCAATGGATAGTTGTACCTGTTGCTGATGAACCAGCATGAGGAGACCCAAGATCAAGGATGAAAACAGAATGCTGCACAATTTTCCAAAATATGACTTCCTGAACCTGGGGGCCCAGCAAGAGTTCACTGTGTAATCTAAGACAATTAGAGATACTTGGGTAACATCTTCAAACCCCAGACCAACCTAATCTTTTATCAAGCATTCAATCAACAGGTTGTAAATTTGTAAGCAGATTTCTAAAAGAGATGGTGCATCTTTAGGTAAATTATCAGTTGCCTGGACAAAGAGGTATGTACAAAGATGCTTTCTACAATGTTATTTACAATAGCAAAAACCTGAAAACATAAATGGCCAGTTACATGGAAGTAGTAAATTAAATTGCCATGCATCCATGTGGGGGCTATTATTATATGGTAATTTAAAATGAACTTTTCAAAACATATCTAATGACAAGGACAAAGAAACATAATAAGTGAAAGAATCCGAGGGAAGGATACAGACAATATGGCCATGTAATAGGATTTCAAATATGTATTACTTGTATAATCAAAATATATTACTCTGTTAATGAGAAAAAAAATCAATTTATAAAAACAAGATAATTGCAACCCTTTTCACAGTGCCTTTTCTCTTGCAATTAGCTTTGCCTTTTCTCAGACATGGTTTAAGCTGCTGCCACATTATCTCAGTTTCATTTGTAAAGTGGGGGTGAAAGTAACTGCTAATCTCCCAAAGTTGCTGTGTTGATAAAATGAGCTAATGGATGTGGAAGTGACTTTTTTTCAAACATTAGAGTACTATTAACTTCTGAGCTATTATTGAAGAGATCCTAAGTGTGTTGAATTTTTGGTGATTTGCAGAAACCAATCTCTTTCGGAGACAGGCCTTCCTGTCCATTTCCACTGGCATAATCACACTCCAGGCATTTACCACCTCATTGCCTGACATTCCACACCAGTCTCAGAGCTGGACCTCCTCCAGTCTCTGCCCCGCTCTGCCCACTCTCCACAAGGCAATAGGAACCACCTTTCTGAACACATCAATCCTTTCCTCAGGCTCCCACAGAGATTCCCAAGTACTCTTCACCTATTACAGTTGTCTTTAAACCAATTCTTCTAGGCCATTCTCCAACTATTATCCCAGTTCCCATACAGTCAGTCAGCTTTAAAGTCTTCAATATGTCTTTGGTTAACTAGCAAGCACTGTATTACATGGTAGACCTTCAAAGGGCCATACCCTTCTACTCAAAGTGTGGACTCTCGACCAGAATCATCAGCCTTTCCTGGGATTTTGTTAGACAGGCAGAACCTCTGGCTCCAGCCAGACCTATTTAATTAAAGTCTGCATTGATTAAAGATATCAAGAGTATTCCCAGGTGATTTGTATCCACAGTAATGTTTAAGAAAACCTGGTCTCAATGGCGTTAAATCTATCAAGGTAAATCAAAGTGTTGACAACTGTAACTGACAGATTTATTTACTTTTTCTAAGCTGTTCTTATGCCTCTCTAATTTCTAATCTCCTCCCCCAGATGGTAAGAGCATTAAAAAGTTGTAACTTACTTTTTTCTCTTCCTTTGCCCCAACTTCTACCATCCAGAAGTCCCCCAGTAAGTGTTCATCAACTAAAAATAGTTTTAAAAGCCAAACTTTGAAGTCACCATGTTCAAATTTATTTCATGTAACAGAGGGGTTAAGAATATGGACAGCCTGCAATTACAAACCAGGATTTGCCACTTCCCAGCTGAGTAACCTTGGCCACTTTTCTCAACCTCTATATGCCTCAAATTCCTCATCTGTGAAATGGAGATACCAATAGATATTTAAAAGTTTTTTGCAGGGCACCTGGGTGGCTCAGTAGGTTGAGCATCTGACTTGATTTCAGCTCAGGTCATGATCTCAGGGTTGTGAGATTGAGCCCCGCCTTGGGCGCCATGCTGAGCATGGAGCCTACTTAAGATTCTCTCTCTCCACTCATTGGACAGTAGCACAACCCCAAGAAAAGGAGAGCTGTGAATTGTGTAAGACTGATGAATCACAGACCTGTACCCCTGAAGCAAATAATACATTATATGTTAGTAAAATAAAAATTCTCTCTCTGCCTCCCCCACCTCTCTCCCTCTCTCTGAAAAATTAAATAAAGTAAAAGGTTTCACAATAATTAAATGAGCAACGTGATAGGAAGCTTTAAACAACATCTGGCACAGTTACCCCTATATAAATTTTAGGTATTATATATATATTTCCTTAGAAGATCATCATGGTAACTATTTCAAAATTTAGGCCTTTAATAATCATGACTAGTGAATTATTTCCGAGGGACTATGTGCTGGGAATTTAACAGGCATAGTCTTACTGACTTCTCACAAGACTTCAGTGAGATTGATAGTAGTCTTATTTTAGAGAAGGCAAAGCTTGCAGCTACACTTGAACTCAGGTCCAAAGGATTTCACAGCTCATGTTATCCAGTGTTTATAAGCAGGAGGCTTTATAGGCAATAGAGAAAAGAAACAGTTGATGGTTTTAAAAAAAACAATACAGAATGAGATTAAAGTTGGTGGATTGACTATTTTGGTTACACTGATTTTGGAAAAGGAGGATCTATCTTTGTAAGAGTTCATAAGCTCACTGATCCAAACAATTAGTGTTGTAGATATTGCATTCAGTGACCTAAACATGAAGCACAGTTTTGTGGAAGATAAGCCAAAGGTAATAATCTGGGCCTCTGGGATGTTTCCTTTGGTATTCCAGGCCAAGAAATGGTTTAATGGCAACTTCTCTGCACGCCCAGCTACCTAGACCGACCCTGGACAGGAATTTGGTACAGACATTTCTATGCTGGAATCAGGGAGTCTGGAACACACAGGAAGAAGAGAGGCCCACAATATACTCCCAGCACTACTCTCCTGCACGTTCCTACCCCTGGTCCTTCTTTCTTGCTCTAGGGATTCCCCCAGTCATCATCATCATTACCACTGACAACACCATCCATTAAAGCAAACCACACACTGCTCTTAAGAGATGTCATAGGGAGGGGTGCCTGGGGGACTTAGTCGGTTAAACATCTGCCTTTGGCTCAGATCAGGATCCCAGGGTCCTGGGACCAAGCCCCACATCATTAGGCTCCCCGCTCAGCAGAAAATCTGCTTCTCCCTCTCCTGTGCCCCCCACAAGCTCCTGTTTTTTGTCTCTTATTCAAATAAATAAATAAAATCTTTAAATAAAAAGAGAGAGACATCCCAGGGAGATAATGTCTGGGATTGGGGGCAGAGCTAGGAAAGGAATATAATGTTCCCTCCCTGCTGAGAAGACTGAAAAGGAGACGGGGTAAATGGTGGCCTTTGGGAATCTTCCAAACTCATAGCAAGCAGTAGCAGCAACACCCTGTGAAGAGAAAAGGCCCTGGAGCTGGAGGCATAGCTCTGGGGCTCTCGGTATGGTGTCCAGCACATGGGGGAGGACCTCTTCGCATGGCTGTTACATAATAAATCCCTTGGATAAGAAAGTATACAAAAGAGTCCTGAGGCAACCCCATGTATAGCAAAGGCAGGAAAACAGACACTGAATTCTGTACATGGAGATGAGAGACTATTTGGCCATCTAAATGAATAAGACAATTTTAAAAAGCCAACCAGAAAGTAGTCAGAGACCCAGAATCAATCATATGGTAAGACAGGAAGAAGAAACAATGATTGAATTGCAACCTTAAAGAATGCTGCAGTTGAAAATGAGTCGGTGACAGCAGTGGTAAGATCCAATTGGAAAACTCAAAGATGAAGAGTCAGAAAAACAAACAAAATTGAGTTCTCTCTGTAAAGGACATTATGAAAAGAGCTATTAATGAAATCACATAACATCTAAGCACTGCATAAGATCCCCACTCTGAGGGGAAGAGGGAAGAAATGGGAACCTGGGCTCTACTTACCAAGCCTGGTGCCTCTCTGCAGGGCTGGATGCACCTGAAGAAAGGAGAGTCTCTTTGTTAATGGCATAAAGCACCATCTGGGCTAGCGGAAGCTCAGAAGTCTGTGTCCGTGGGGGCTTTCTTATTGATAAATATCATGATTATACAGACATATTAATATGTTAACTCCAAATAGATCCAGCAATTTCACTCTAACTCTCTGATGTCTTTAAAAGCATAAAGCCAACAAATGAGCATAGGGGGGAAAGAAGAGAGAGGAAAATCGAGAAACAGACTCCTAACCACAGAGAACAAATTGCTGGTTACCAGAGGGAAGGTGGTGGAGGCGGAGTGGGGGGGTGGGGAGGAATGGGCAAAACAGGTGATGGGGATTAGGAGTGCACTTGTCCTGATGAGCACGGGTGTGTATGGAGGTGTTGTGCACCCGAAATTAATATCACACTGTGTTAACTAAGTGAAATTTAGGTAAAAACTTTAAAAAATAAAAATCAACAAAAACATAAAGCTGGATAAGAGTTTTACTTAATTGCCTGAAAAGCAAAAATCCTAACACAGTTAGTACTCATATAGGCAGTTAAAATTATTTTTTAATCTAAAAGGAGACCACCACCACCACAACTTAAAAATATTTTGTCATGCCCCCTATTGTACTCTCAGAAGAAAAATTAAGGTTGGGATCAGAATTTTGAAGACTGAAAGTGGTCCTTAATGTTCTTAGTGTCTTCACTTTACAGACAGTGGAAATGAGACCCAGAGAATGATAGCAAATTGTCCAAATTAACAGAGCCTGGAAGGAATAATCTCAACTGAACACTGTAGAGAATCTTGTTTTACATGACCTAAAAATCTGGTGAGGGTGGGGTGGGACGGGATAAAGTTTCCTGAAGTCCTGGCCATGCATGTTCTCCGTTTCCAGTTCTCTACTTGAGATTAATTGAATAAACCTCTCAAATATTCACTTTGCCAAACCAAGCAGCCCCCAAACAAATAAACAAACGGGCCGAGGAGGAAATAACCTAGATTTAAAAAATGGAAGCCTTACACATAACAGCTGGCAAACCATGTTTAGTGAATGCATATGTAGTTTGGGGGAAAGTTAGGAGACAGACAGGGCTTACCCATGTAGGTGAAAAGCACTGGGGGCAATTTAAATAGCCAGGCTACTTGGATTCCCCTTGTCTCCGCACAGTAAATTCTCAAATCAAATCAAACTTATGCCTGGACACATTCCTCCTTCCCTCATTTTACACCCACCCTACCCCCTCCAACTATCGAGTTAATTTGAAATAACCTATGTACGTTCTCTACTCTGGCACAAGAGTTATCAAACTATACCGAGTTAAGCTGCAAAGATTTCCTTCATTTTACATCTTTAGATTCTAAATCAGACCAGGATTATAAGAGAAGGCAAACTTGAAAAGACAGTTTGGTATGGGCGTCTTATCTTCATTTTTCCAAATCAAAATCCTTATTTTGCTCCACCCCTGGCCATGTAAATAGAGCTGAAGCCCCCTGCAGGTTGGGGGTAAGCAGGGAATACTGGCAGGCACCTCTATAAATATGCATATATTTCCAGTGAGTGCTCTTGGTTAGAAGAGCAGAGATGGGAGTGCAACGGGGGATGGGGAGTTTGGACACTCTCAGGAAGGCTTTTTTCTGACACTGGCTACACATACTTGCATGCCAGGAGACCAAGAGACCTCCCAGCTACTCCAGATACAGACTCAACAAGGACAAGATAATTTTTTTTTCTTTAGTATCAGGTTCAGCCTCGGGAATGTGCATGCCAAGCTATCATCTCTGAACAAGGAAAGGGAACTGGAAATCACTGTAGACTGTCTCCTAAAGACACCAGTTTAGTTTGCAGTTTTAGTGAAAATAATAATTGATGTAGGTCTGTCAGGAGCAGAATAAAAAAGAAGATGCTCCCTTCCCTCACTCCCTCACCTCACCTCACCCTGTCCCCAATTCATTCTTCTTTGTTTGCCTTCGCGTGGAATACTGTGTGCAGGTCTGGTCACTACATCTCAGGGACAATAGCATCAAGCTAGAGTAGGTCCAGGAAAATGCTTAACAATGGTAAATTTACAACAAATAAAATGAGGTCTTATTCATACATCATACAATTCAAACTTCATACAATTAATATACCGATAAAACACATCGCTACTCAAAATTTAGAACAGCTGACAATATAAATGTGGGGTTTTTTTTAGGTTTGGATCAATTCATTGATGGCAGATATTAAAAAGAAAATTAATATTTGGAGGCTGTCTCTTGCTATGGATGTTGACTTTGTGAAATAGGAGGAGGACCTAAAAGATGAGCACTTAGGGGCCATATAAACTATCATGTCCTATACTAGTAACGTCATTTACATTACCTTACTGAGTCCTCACAATAACCCTATGAGCATGTACTCTTGTGATCCTCTAATCTATTAGTGATGAGGAAATGCAGGTTTAAGAGAAGTTACATAACACATCTGAACCTACACACTGCTGGTTAAAACCAGGTTTGGATATGAATTGGAAAGGAAGTGAAGTCATCTTTATTCATAGACTGTATGATCAGCTAGGTGAAAAATTCTAAGGAAGCTATATAGAGGCTACTAGAACTACTAAGTGAGATTAGTATTGTTGCAAGACCCAAAAACCAATAGACATAAATCAATCATATTTTTATATACTAGCGATCAACAATCAGAAAGTGAAATTTTAAAATATAAACCACTTATGAAAGCATCAAAAATATGAAATGCTTAGGGATAAAGTTGACCAGAGATGACTAAGAAGCTGTAGAGTAAAAGTACAAAACATGGCTGAGATAAACTAAAGAAGATCTAAATAAATAGAGATATATACTTTCTTCCTAGATAAGAAGAGTCAGTACTGTTAAGGTGTTAACGCTCCCCAAATTGATCTACAGACACAGCATAACCTCAATCAAAATCCCAGCAGGCTTTTTAAATAGAAATTGACAAGTTGATTCTAGACTTTATATGAAAATTCAGACAACTAAGAATAGCCAAAACGTTTTAGAAAAAGAACAAAGTTGGAGGCCTCACACTACTTGATCTCAAGACATTATAAAGATACAGTAATCACAACAATGAGCTTTTGGCATAAAGATCAACATATAGGTCAATGATACATAACAGAGTGTTCAAAAATAGACCCATGTGTATAGGGTCAATTGAATTTTGACAAAGGTGTCAAAGCAATTAAATGAAAACAGGATAGTCTTTTCAACAAACAGTGCTGGGACAATTGAATGTTCATATGCAAAACAGACAGATAAGAAAAAAAATAAAGGTAAACAAACAAACAAAAAAACCCTTGGCCCTTACCTCACACAACATACAAAAATTGACCCAGAATGGATCCTAGACCCAAATGCAAGGGTTAAAACTACATAACTTCCAGAAGAATAAATAGGTGAAAAATCATAGGCAAAGATTTCTTTAAAAGGACCCCAAAAGATGAAACTATAAAATCAAAGAAATCATTACATTGGGTTTCATAAAAACTAAAAGCTTTTACTTTTCAAAAGAGATTGCTTAGAAATGGAAAGACAAGCCCAGACTGGGAGAAAATATTTGCAAATCACATATCCAACGAGGGACTTATATCTAGAATATACAAAGAACTCTTATACCTCAATATTAAAAGAGAAAAACAAGTAAAAATGGACAAAATATTTAAGTATACACTTCACTAAAGAAGATAATATGTATGGCAAATAAGCACATGAAAAGGTACTCTACATCACTAGTCATTAGAAAAATATGAACTAAATAGCACAAAAATTACCAATACAGACCTACTAGAATGGCTGAAATTTTTAAAAAACTGACCATACTAAGTATTGGTTAGGATAAGGAGGAAAGAAATCTGTAAAACTGCTGGTGTAAGATATTTACAACCACTTCAGAAAATAATTTGGCAGCTTTTAAAAATGATCAAAATATACCTACCATAGAACCCAGTCATTTCACTTATAGATTTAACCAAGAAAAACGAAAGTATATGTTCACACACAGACTTATACATGAATGTTTATAGCAGTTTTATTCATAATAGCCAAGACTGTTCATAATAACCAGAAACAATCCAAATGTTAAACAATAACTGAAGAGATAAGCAAACTTGGTACATCCATGCAATGGAATATCATTCAGCAATAAAAAAGAACAAACTGTTGGTACATGAAGAGCATGAACAAATGTAAAAATATATATGTTGAACGAAAGGTATAATGATACTATATTGTTATATACGTAATATCATGTTATTCTGTTGTTATAAAATTCTAGAAAATGCAAACTAATCTATAGCAATAGAAAAGCAGATATATCAGTGGTTTACCTGGGGATGGTAGGGGTGAATTATAAAGAGGTACAAAGAAGCTTTTGGGAGTGATGGATATATTTATTATCTTTATTGTGATGATGGTTTCACAGGCATCATCAAAACTCATCAAATTGCATTTGCAGCTATATGTGTATAATTTGTGTATAATTTATTATATACATCAATTATACTTCAGTAAAACTATAAAATATCAAATTAATTCAACTTTGCCTCAACACCATAGTGAATATGCCTGTAAAACAGGGACTGATTTCCCAAGCAAATAAAAATCAGCATTCCTATTTTGTAGTCAAACTTTACACCATATGCACAGTTCATTCTGGAAAAAGAGACTAAGTAATGACTCCCAGACCCTTCTAATCCAAAAGATTGTTAGTAAAAACAATAAGGGGTCATGAAGGCTGCACACTAATGTATATTGCAGTAACTGGTATCCCCCTCCTGTAGAACAGATTTCAGGTGTTAGCTGAAAGAAAAAAGAGGGGCTATTAACTCTGCCTTTATGAGATGATGAAATTAAGGCAGGGCTACTTGGTAATAAGATTTTCAATAGTTAAAAAGTAGCTTACTAGGCTTGGTTTTTTAAAAATTCATTTAAGAAGACATAACCATTATTCAAGAACATAGAAGAAAAAAAAATAGGACGTGTGGTTCCCATATGGTTCAGTAATAATCACAACCAGTCTATAATTCCCTTAGAGTCTGATGAAATATATTAAGGGAGAAAAAAGGGGGCCCAGTGAAAGGTGTATGGGATGGAGCGGGGGTTGACAAAGATATTATGGGGCCAGAGAGAGATCAAGAGCACATTTACTCCACAAAACCAACTTAGAGACCCTTAGGTAGGTGGCTTATACTCATGTAAAATACCAGCCAATCCATCAACAGATCTTTTTCAAGTACCCACTAGTGATTTATAGTTAATGCTTAGTGAACTGGAACACTGCAAATGGAACTACTTAAATTTTTCTGACTTCTGAAATGTAATTAAATTGGTACACACAGGGAATTAGCAACAGTATCATGATCCTTTGGAGAACAATGTGTTACCCATTGAATTAGTCTGTCTGGGTAGTAAATCATGTTCTTGTCTAACATGCTAAGATAAGCATATCTCACTCAACCAGAGAGCTTGGAAACTTCAGATGGAAATCATTTACAAAAGACAAATGGGAAACCACAGTCACTACCAAAAGAAGGAGGAAATAGAGGAGAGAAAGGAAGGGGGAAATTTTCTGTAGGGTGTAGCATTTTAAAAGGTCTTTCTTAGCACAGAAGACTAGGAATACTTCTACTCCAAAAGAACCACCCCCAACCACCACCACCACCACCTGTCTTTCTCTCTCTCTCTCTCTCTCTCTCTCTCACACACACACACACACACACACAAGCACACATACACATTCACAATCTCTAGGTCAAGTGGTGAGGTATTTATCCATCTATGTAAGTAAGCAAAATTCATATTCATAAAAACTATAAATATTAAGGGCAAGGGTGAGGCAAAATGAGAAGTAATAAGCATTAAGCTAAAAGCTTTTCCTGTAAGATCAGGAACATAATGAGGAAGCCTACTCTTGAGAATTTTATTCAACATACCACTGGAACTCCTAGCCAGAGTTAGTGAACAAGAAAAAGAAATAAAAGGCATCCAAATTGGAAATGAAGTAAAATTGTCTCTATTGCAGATGACATGGTCATATATATATATATATATATATATATATATATGATCATATATACATGATCATATATGGTCATATATGAAATCATACATATATATATGTGGAGAGAGAGAGCTATCACAGATATAATATGTGATATATATACCACACAGATTTTATACATACACACACACAGGAATATTATTAAGCCATAAAAAGAAGGAAATCGTGCCATCTGTGACAACATGGATGACCCTGGAGAACATTATGTTAAATGAAATAAGCCAGACACAGAAAGACAAATACTGTGTGGCATTAATTATATGTGGAATCTAAAAAAATAAAAAAAGGAAAGAAAGTTGAATTCATAAAAACAAAGAATAGAATGATGGTCATTGATGGAGCAGGGAAAATGGGGAGATGGTGGTCAAAGGTTCAAATTTTTCAGTCACACGATGACTAAATTCTGAGGAACTAATATACAGCATAGTGACTATAGTTAATAATACTATATTATACATTTGAAATTTGCCAAGTAGATCTTAAGGTTTCTCACCAGAAAAGTATACATATATCAAATCAACACACTGTACAAGGTAAATATGTACAAATTTACTTGCAAATCATATCTCAGTAAAGCTGGGGGAAAGCATAAAAAGGTTTTTCTTAGCATAGAAGATGAGGAATCTTTCCATTCGCAAAGAACCACCTAGCTCCAAACATCCAATCACCCCCGCAACCACTACCACCAACTTCCCCCACCCTCACACACACCCTCACACACACAATCTTTAAATTAAATGGTGAAATATCTATCCATCCATCCATCCATTGATATAAGAAAACAAAATTTATACCAGTTTTTAGAGAGCATAGTAATATATGCTAAGGGCAAGAGAAAGGGAAAATGAGAAGTAATAAATATTAAGGCAGTCAGACTGGGAATAGAGGCTCTAATAAAATATCTCCTTCATTTTTTTGTTGTTTCTCATTCGCTCCTGATTTAAGTATATACATATATTTGTATATTCAAAAATATATTTATACATGCATAAATATTATTTATTATAGATATAATTACACTTAAATATATAACTATACATAATTATAATATATCATAAATATAAAAGTAATAAGTATATAATGCTTATATAATGTATACAATATATAAATTATATTGTATGGATAGTAATGGTTGAACTGTTTGGTTTTTGTCCCTGTCAACTGATGGTACCCAGATACACAAGGGAAAACCACAGGGCAATGTTAGATATTAATTTTAGAGCCTAGGAGAGAAGCCAGATTCAGAAAGAAAAGATTCATGCAAACTCAAAATATGACAAGAAATCTACTTTGTGAAGAGGTCTAAAAACAAGTTCACAGTAGTCATTAGAAAGAGCATGACAAGCTCTAGAGGAGAGGTGGAGAAAGCTGTCAGGATTCTGTAAAATAACGGGAAAAGGAAGGACAGAAGACAGGGTAGGATAGAAGCAGAAAGAAGTACAATTTGTGATGGGCCTCAATGAATAGGCAGGATTTAGTCAGGTAGATAGGAATACAAGGTGTTAAGGGAAGATGATAAAGCTAGGAAACTGAATTGTCACATTTGGGGCTGATAGTATATGGCAGGGATCATGGACATAGGCCCTTGAGACATCTTTTCTGGATTAAAATCCTAGCACTACACTGTACCAACTATAAGACTTTGGGTAAATCATTTGGATTTCCATATGCCTCATTTTCTTCCTCTGTAAAATGGGGAAGAACAATAGAAACTTATATGCTTCCTGTGTGGATTAAATAAGGAAATACCAATGTCCACAAGAGCCAAACTATGGAAAGAGCCTAGATGTCCATCAACAGATGAATGGATAAAGAATATGTAATACACACACACACGCACGCGCGCGTGTGCGTGCGTGACTACAATGCAGCCATCAAAAAGATGAAATAGTGCTATTAACAACAACATGGATGGAACTAGAGGGTATTATACTAAGCGAAATAAGTCTATCAGGGAAACACAATTATCATATGATCTCTCCAATATGAAGAATTTGAGAGGCAGGGAGGAAGTTCATGGGTGGAAGGGAGGGAAAAAATGAAACAAAATTAAACTAGAGAGGGAAACAAACCATAAGAGACTCTTAATCTCAGGAAAGAAACTAAGGGTTGCTGGGGGGGTGGGTGGGAGGGATAGAGAGTCTAGGTAATGGATGTTGGGGAAGGTATGTGCTATTGTGAGTGCTGTGAATTGTGTAAGACTGATGATTCACAGACCTGTACCCCTGAAACAAATAATACATTATATGTTAATAAAAATAAATAAATTTTAAAAATAAGGGAATACCATATAAAATGCCTTAGAATAGTGTCTGACAGCCATTAAGTGCTCAATAAATGTTAGACATTTTTTATTTGGACAACATGCAAAGAAAATATCCAGGATTTAAGGCTGGAAGAGAAAGTAGGAACCATATTAGGAACTTGAGGGGTTGGTACTTAAATCGACATGAAGGAAGTTTTGAATAACAGAGTGTCACAAAGGCAGACGAATTGGTGTTAGTTTCTGGGAGATTTAAAACAACTCGGGCTACCTGGCAAGGCAAAGGGCTGGCTTGTGAGAGAGTTACTACCATTGATGGAAGGGTCCAAGCACAGCTTGTTCAACCAAATTCAAGGGTGTCATAAATGGCAGTCAGGCAGTAGGTCAGTGTTGACCAAACTTAATGGCCTCGGAGATTCCTTTCAACTATAAGTTGATTTAGGAGAAAGGAACTAGGGAAGACTTGTACAAGGCACTACTAGGAGCATGGAGCCATAGCAACTATTTAAATAAGGGAGGGCAGTGCAGAGGTGGCAATGGCAGGAGGCGGGAAAACACTATTTAGGAAGATTGTTGGTCTAGAATGTCAGAGCTGGAAAGGACTGTAGAAATCAACTAGTTGGTCCAGCTTCCTCATTGTACAGACAGGGAAACTGAAATTCTCAGAGTGGGGAAATGACTTATAGGGTAAATTTTAAAAGGGTTAGCCTGGAGGCAGGGAAGCTAGCCAGGAATCCAAAATTACAGAAATAAAGTAATATGAGATTTGAGAACGGTGGAAGTAGCAGGAATTGAAAGGAAGGGGGTGGACACGAGAGCTATTCTGAAGAAACGCTACAGGGGTGGTAATTGATTGGATATAGGGGATGAATAAGCAGTGACTCCAAGATTTCAATGCTAGTTTAGTGGGAGGCAGAAGGCTAAGAGCAGAGCCTGTTTGTCAGAGGGAAGATAACAAGTTCCATTTTAGATATATTGGGGTTTGAGATTTAAAAGTAAGGAAAAATAATTCAAGTAGACACTGTCCATCAGACGGTTGAAGAGCCTAGAGTTCTGATGGAAAGGTTACGGCCATAGATTTGGCAGTGATGAGATCTCATCAGTGCTCTTTTTTGAGGGAAACAGAAGAGAGAGGCAGAGAGAGGGAGACTGGAGAAAGGCAAAGAGAGCAAACAGGGGGCTGTCCTCTGAGCCTTGAGGGATACCCAGTAGATGGGGATGGGAGAGGCAGTTGAGTCACAAAGAAGAACAGAGAAACAGTGACAGAGGGTAGAGAAACAAGAGAGTTCAGCACCACAGAAGACATGCTGGCCACAGGGCTAGGAGAACACCAGAATGGTACCTTGGAAAAAATGCTGATGACTAGCAATACTGAAGATTGGTTAAATAAATCAACAATATCACTGTTAAAAAATGAAGCAGCCTTGTACATACTGACAAAGAAAGATCTCCAGTATATGTAAGCAAAAAAAAGTGACGAGCAGAAGATTGTTTTAATATGTGCCAAAACCAAGATAAAGAATCCATATCAGATTTATTTGTGTGTATTAGAGATACTCTGTAAAGATGCATTTAAAAAATAATCTAAGCACAGTAGGGGGTGGTGAATCCTGGGCCTATGAAGGACAATGAAGAGCAGGACACTGTTCTCCACCTTTTCACACTAACTGGCTTTTGAATCATAGGACTAGGCTATCTATTTAACATACAATGTGAAATATAGAACATCTGTGTAAAGAAGACAAGGAGGATGACAACAATGAAGAGGCCAGTAAATGTGGCCCTCACGAAGACCTCAGTGGAAGCCAGATTGGAGAGGATCAAGGAGTACACAGCCCGTGAGGAAACAGAAACACTGAGTATACGTGTATACAAGCATATGCTACACACTTCTATATATAATGCACGAGCTAACCTTGGGAGGGTAAACAAGGAGTTGGTATTGGTGGTTGCCCCCAGGGGAGAGAAATTTGGGATTAAAAAACACTTGCTCACCTATGTAATTTTAATTTTGTTCCATGAACAGTTATCACCTATCCCCCAAAATAACAATTTAAACAAATAAACTGTGTTAGGGAGAGGGAAGGAGGGAAGGGAGGGAGGGAAGAAGGAAGGAAAGAAAGACGAAAGGCCCGCCGCTCCTCACTTCACTAAATTTAGTGACAATGAGGGCCCTCTTGTAGGGGCCAAGAGGATCAAGTTGGATTTTTTGTTTATCACTTCCCCCCATTCCAGTCTAAGATTCAACAGGGGACATTGGGAAGAACAAGCGCTCTAAAATGTGATAAACCAGGGGTGCCTGGGTGGCTCAGTTGGTTTAGCATCTGCCTTCAGCTCAGGTCATGATCCCAGAGTCCTGGGATTGAGCCCTACAGGGGTCCTTCCTCAGCAGAGAGCCTGCTTCACCCTCTCCCTGCTTGTGCTCTCTCTGTCAAATAAATAAAATCTTCAAAAAATAATAAAATGGATAAACTGAATTTTGAATACCAGCTCTACTACCTACTGGTACCATGAATTTTAGAAAGTTATTGAACCCTCAGCCTCGATTTCTGCATCTTAGGATAGGGACACTACTAAGTACAGCTCATACATTAAATTATGTAATCCTGAGTCTAATCCAATGTGAGGGTTAAGGGCACTGAACCCCTGTACAATCAAAAATCTATGTATAACTTTTGACACCCTCAAAACTACTAACAGCCTACTGTTGACTGGAAGCCTTCCAATAACATAAACAGAAAATGAACGTATATTTTGTATATTATGTATATTATATATTGTATTCTTACAATAAAGTAAGCTAGAGAAAAGAATATGTCATTAAGAAAATCATAAGTAAGAGAAAAATACATTTACAGTACTATATATATATTTATTGGAAAAAAATCCTCATATAAGTAGTCCCACACAGTTCAAGCCCATTTTGTTCAAGGGTCAGCTATATTAACAAGCTTCCTAGGAAAGCTTGGGAATGAGTGGGATTTTCTCTAACGCTCTGGCACAAAGAACATGGTCACAGGAACAGTCAATATTGGTATAAAAAAGAGAACATGAGAGGTGCCTGGGTGGCTCAGTCAGTTGAACATTGACTCTTGATTTTAGCTCAGGTCATGATCTCAGGGTGGTGAGATCAAACCCTGTGTTGGGCTCTGTGCTCAGCACCGAGTCTGCTTGAGATTCTCTCTTTCTCCCTCTCCTTCTGCCCCTCCCTCCGTGTGCTCTCTGCTCTCTCTCTCTCTCTCTCTC